>NC_047040.1:73928807-74236508 GCF_011762595.2 Tursiops truncatus | reverse complement strand
ATCCAGAGCCATAAATCAGCTCTGTAAAGTGTGCAACTATTCACTCATTCATGGAGTGATGCTTGATTAGAGGATGGGAAGAAGAAAAAGTGAGCAGAGTTCTATGCGGTTTTTAAAATCCTGCACTGTTGCACTAAACCCAAATTAGCCCTAGGAATATACATGGATGCCATGGTACAGACACTGGTGTGAAAAACAGAGGACCTGTGTCGGGTTCCAGGGATGGCACTGAAGGTGGCAATATCAGCACTCAGGAATCCAGGCTACCCTGCCCTGCCCACCACTTGGACCAATCAAGACAATACCACTTCAGTTGATCTTACAGATTAAATATGTACAAGTTTTCCATGTTGGCTATATGCATTTTTTTTTTTTTTTTTGAAAAAGGATCACTGGTTAAAAGTTGAAAACCATTAAACTAGTTCAGCCTTAAAGATTGGGGACTGGGGCTTCCCTGGTGGTGCAGTGGTTGAGAGTCCGCCTGCCGATGCAGGGGACACGGGTTCGTGCCCCGGTACGGGAAGATCCCACATGCCGTGGAGCGGCTGGGCCCGTGAGCCACGGCCGCTGAGCCTGCGCGTCAGGAGCCTGTGCTCCACAACGGGAGAGGCCACAACAGTGAGAGGCCGGCGTACCGCAAAAAAAAAAAAAAAAAAAAAAAGATTGGAGACTCTTCTTTACACCTTTCTCATCACTAGTTTAGGATGTGATACTTCATTTTATCAACAAAATTAGCTCATACTACTTAGATTACTTTGACTCATAATTGCTTAAAGCATAGATTACTATATAAGACTTTGATGTAATACAAAGAATAGAAGGTGACTATTCAGTAGGGTTGAGATCTTTTCAATACTTTAAATGCTACAGGGTAACAAAGGAAAAATATTAACTCCTATACTTTTAAGGGATCATTCCTTTAATTCCCTTTTTCCATCCAAGGTGGTTAATAACAGAACTTTATACTGTAAAGTACCTTAAGAAACCTGACATTTTACAGATGAGTGACCAGAGGGTTATTCAGGGTTGCTTGAGGAGGTATTCTATGTCCCGGATTCTTTCCACTGTACCATATGGTTTTGCCAAAGAGTAAATATACAAGCTATCTGAAGAAACCAACTGGAGATTCTTAATCACAATTTTTGTTCCTTTCTCTCTGTGCCTGTCTCTCTCTCTCTTTCTTTCTCTCTTCCTTCCTTCCTTCTCTTTCCTCCTTCTTCCCTTCTTTCTCTTTCTTTCTTTCTTCTCTCTCTCTTTCTTTCATTCATTTGCTAAACAATTTTTTGAAATGCTACAAGGGAGCCCAGCACTCTACCAGCACTGGGAATTTGCAGTTATATAAAAAGATCTGGTACTTGTCTTATAAAAATATACAGGTTGGAAGAGGAACTAGACAAGTAAACTGCTTACATGAGTATGGAGTGTTAGGTCCTATGGAGAAATATTCAAGGGTGCTGTTGAAGCAAGAGGCAAGACTTTTAAATTGGAGAAACAGTTAGGGATGGTCATGGAGGAAGCAGCAGTTGGAGTGTGTGTCTTGAAGAATTAATAGAAATTAAGTAGACAAAAGGTGTGTATGGGCTTGTGTGTGTGTGTGGGGGTATGTGAGCTGTGGAGGGAGTATTCTAGTAGAAGAAAAAAGACACAGATGCCCAAAACAGGTGATGCGTTGGAGGAGCTGCAAGAATTTCAGTAATCGTGGATAGAGGGATGTATGTCAGAAAGGAGTGTTGGGAGATGAGAGCTGTAGAAAGCCAGAAACATCATGAAAGATCTTCTAGAGAACGTTTACAAGTATGAATTTTTTTGTGTGGTACGTGGGCCTCTCACTGTTGTGGCCGCTCCTGTTGCGGAGCACAGGCTCCGGACGCGCAGGCTCAGCGGCCATGGCTCACGGGCCCAGCCGCTCCGCGGCATGTGGGATCCTCCCGGACCGGGGCACGAACCCATGTCCCCTGCATCGGCAGGCGGACTCTCAACCACTGCGCCACCAGGGAAGCCCTACAAGTATGAATTTTGCCCTAAAATGTTATACTGCAACAGATAGCTGTTGATCAGGGGGATGCCATCCTCAGGCCTGGATCCTAGAAAATAACTGGCAGGACTGTGTGGAGAGGCTGGCAGAGGCCAGTCCTGAGATGGCAGAACCATTAAGGATGTGCTTCCAGTAATCCAGGAGAACGAAATGAGGGCTGTAGCGCATACTAGGGAGAATTGACATCAGGAAATAAATCTATGACTAATCAGTTAACAATTAGCCTTGACTTTACCTGAAGGGTTTAAGAAAAATACATGGTAAGAAATAGATTATTTTGGTTCTCCCAGGGACCTGACTACACTTGACAGTAAAGATCAAAATCCTAATTCTGCATTTCTACACCTAACAAATATTCCCACAATTTCTGTGACATTAAATTCAGCAGATGTTTCCAGGAGAGTTAAATATAGTATTCTGTTTGGTTTGTTTGTTTCTTGGATAGAGAGCAGAGTAATTGTGATGCTTTGACCTCTCTCTAGATGTTGGGTATGTTTTTATCATTCTGGAGTCATTTTAATACTATCTAAATTCAGTTTTGCAAAAACTCCCTGGAAAAGGATAAAATTTAGTTCAGGAAGGAGACTCACATCCATCAGATTATTTGAAATGGTCAATATATATATTGTTTAGAACGAGCTACACATTCTGCAGTGAGCTATAGGGGAGTGGATATGGATGTGAGAAAGGACCTGTGTTAAAAATTATAGAAAGAGAAAGAGCTTATTTTGTTAAAACCAGTGGCTATGACTGTCACACACAAAAGTGGATCTGAACATACTTTTATTTTATTTATTTTACTTGAAATACTCAGTTGAATCACAGAGCTGGTGTTTCTCAGATTGTGGTGCCAGGATCCGTAGTTCAGCCTCACTTGGGAACCTGTTAGAAAAGCAAATTCTGAAATTCCATTTCAGACTTACTGAAACAGAAACTCTGTGGGGCAGGAGAGGTAGTAATCTGGGTTTTAGCAAGCCTGAGAGGAGGTTCTGATGCACAACAAAGTTTGAAAACCACCATGATTGAGCTATTACCATCGTGATTAAGAGCGTGGACTCCAGAATCAGACAGATCTCCAAATTCTGGCTCTGCCACTAAATAGATGTGATCTTGGGCAATTTATTTAACTTCTCTAAACTTTAGTTTCCTCATTTTCAAAATGGGAATAAACGTATTTCCTACTGCATAGGGTAGTTGTAGAGACCCAATGAGATGATGCATTCATTGACTCATTCATTTATTGATTCTGTACTTACTCGATGGGCATATGTGTCCTCCCAGGCACTCTCTCAGTCACTGGAGGGTTAATGGTGAATAAAAGAGACAAAGTCTTTACCTGGGAGACAGGGAGATACACATTCCAATGCGTTACATGTTGTGGCGACTCAGCATCGTGTTTATCTAGTGCACCAAAATTTCTCAGTAAATGTTATTTGTGATGGGTATTAGCTAATTGTTCCTTTGAATTGGAATTCAAAAGCAATGCCATTTTCAATTTACTCAATTCAGCTTTTCCAAACATTGTTAAGATCAATATATGTCTGGCTGGAGCAGCATTTAAAAAAAAAAACAGACCAGAAAACACCCTGACTCTTAAAACAGAAAAAACCAGGGGACTGTAATTTATGAAAATAAAACTACCACAGAACCTAAAGACAACATTTCACCCTAATGAAAATGGAGATAAACTTAAGAGCTGCTGTTTAGGCCATTTTGAAATGTTACGTTTGTAAAGGAGTTAGAACGCCCCGAAGTTTCTGTCCTATTGCCTGCTGAACACATTAAAAAAATGGACTGTTCCATTATTAAATGATGCTTGAAAGCTCTCTGTGTTTGATGGAGGGGAGCAATCTTCTGGGTGTCCAGGAAAAGCTGTTACAACTTTTTTAACAGCCTCACATCTGGTGATGGAGGCCTAGTCATTTAAATTAAAAAAAAGGGCAGAGAAAACGCTGAGAGGCAGTTTGATCTAACTCAACCTTTTCAAATGACTACACTAATTTTAAACATATGAATTTAACTGTATGTTTGCTCCTCTATAAACAGGGCGAACAAACAGTATATCATTTTTACACTTGAACTGTATTATGATTTTAATGCAGGCTCAGGTGAGGTGAGGTCAGAAGATACAATTAAATGGATCTGGTACCAGCTGGAGATTAGGCTCTCTTTAATCATGCTTGGGTGATTTATCCATCAACAACTCATGTACAGCTCCATAAAAATTGATATCTGTTTAAAAATAGGTATTAAAATACAGTGTACTTTTAAAAATTAGAGACAAAAATATTGTGTAGTTGCCAGCAGGTAGTTTATTTAATATTCATGTGCAATATGAAACAGAAAGATTCCTGTTCGTGGAATAAATATCTATTAGAATAAATTCTCCCTAGTTGCTGATATAAATATATAGAGCTTCTGTGCTTGGTCAAGTCCTTGGAAACAAATATGGAAACAAACTTTTAAATCATTTACAACCCCCCAGCATGTGGAATAATGACATATAATTACATCACTTGTTAACTGGCTCTGTCTGTTCCTCAAGGATTTATTTCAATGTTGTTCTTTCATGAAAAAAAGGAAACAGAAATGCCAAGTAAATGGATTTACTAAGAGGAAATACAAAATCTTGGTGGTTTTATATATTCTACTGTGGACTATGAAAGGTAGACTTCAGTCTTGTGATTGAATTTGGTTCCTAATAGATGTAAATTCAAATATTTGTATTTTCAGCATCTAAAGCCAACTTGGAGCTCTAAGTAAAGGGCAGTCATTTGTCTACTAATATGCATATCAAAAACTTAAACAAATGAGCATTTAAAAGTAATATTTGATTAACCATTTGTTGAAAGAAAAGTAATTCTGCCTGTCTAATCCAGTAATTTATATAGTTTAGTGATTTGCTTGTCAATAATGAACAAATTGCCCTAATATATTACTGCAATGCTTCATTTTCATTAAGACATCTGCCAACTTTTCAAAAAACCTTTTCCAGTTGGGACTTGACTTATAATTGTAGAGTCCCTTGGGGGACTTTCAATATTATTCTAATCAATTTTATCTACAATACACAATATGGATGATTACATCGCAATGCAATTTCCGAAGTTACCTTCTCACATTAGTCATTTGCAAAAAGAGAAGACACTGCCGATGACTCCAGAACGTATTTTAGAACAGAAACTTACTGCAGCAATGGAGCAAAGAATATTTTTCATCATTTGAATGCATCACAACATGAATATGTATAGTACAGATATGCTTATATAATTTACAACCACACTTCAAGCTTTATGGCCTATAACATTTATATGTTATTTTTATGCAATCGGATGATAATGGATTTTACAGCCACAAGATTGAAAAGTTGAAAAGTTCTCCAAGATGCTCTTGCTGTGTGTGGACCTCTGTGATAATGCCATAGTCTTTTTTTCTTTTTTCTTTTTAATAATAAGAGGAGGTGTATCATAGTTGTAGGGAAAGCTGGAAAAATAAAAATGCTCTGTCTCACTCAAATTGAATCAAGACTCCAAAAGTCATTCAACTAGTCTCTATCCATAACAAGTGTAGTATCTTGCTCCCACCTTTACTCTTCATTTTCAAACTTCTCTTGGCCCAGGTGGGGAAGAGTTATGCTACTTATTGAGGAACCATCCCCAAACCTTCCCCCCAAATCTTCATCATCATGGTCTTCCCCATGGTCATCTAATCTGTCTTTGAGAGTATAAAGCCTACTCCTAATATCAGAGAAGTCTATTTTCAGTTTAACAGTGAGTATTCAGGGGCATTGAAGAGGAGACAAACAGGTCTTATAAATATTTGAAATGTATAGAAAGAAAAGGAAAACAGAATGACAAGTAATAAACCTTCTGATGAAGAGCAAGTCAGTGGTAGTACCAGGAAAGCCAAGTGTTTTTGGATTTGTTGCTTGTTTTTACCAAGTTTTCTTACTCTTTGTTTTTAAAGCAGTAGCAAGGAGTAGCAAAAATGAACCCCAATTCTCAGAATTCGACATCCAAGGCTCTTTCCTGTTTTTAATGTATTTATAAATTGTTTCAACCAATCATTTTAAAGTATATTTTTTTAAACTTTTAATCTTACTATTAGGTTGACTGAATTAAACAGCATACCAACCAAAATAGGTATGAATTCATCGTTTAAAGTTAATAAACCTGTCATTAACAAATATCTATTAAGTGCTTACCAAACACAAGGAATTTCCTAGAACATATATGAAGAGAAATTTAAAACACTACCTAGGAGACATAAAAGAAGGCTTGAAAACCTGGAGAGACATGTATTCTTTGTAGGTAAAAGGATTCAATATTTTAAAGCTTTCTGTTCTATTTAAATTAATTTTGTTCTCTTCACAATAATCCTGATCAAAATATTACCAAGGCTTTTCATCAATTTGAAAAATGAGCTTACCTGGAAAAATAAGCTGAGGATACCTGGAGTAAGTATTCCAAGCTAGGAGAATGGGTGTGGCCAGATTTATGGGCAGCAATTTGGAAAGGATGTTCAGGAGATGATAAGTAAATAGATTTTTAAAAATTTTTATTTAATTTACTGTTTTATACAGCAGGTTCTTATTAGTTACCCATTTTATACATATTAGTGTACATATGTCAATCCCATTCTCCCAATTCATCACACCACCACCACCACCCCCGTGCCGCCACTTTCCCCCCTTGGTGTCCATACATTTGTCCTCTACATCTGTGTCTCAATTTCTGCCCTGCAAACCGGTTCATCTGTACCATTTTTCTAGGTTCCACATATATGCGTTAATATACAATATTTGTTTTTCTCTTTCTGACTTACTTTACTCTGTATGACAGTCTCTAGATCCATCCATGTCTCTACAAATGACTCAATTTCGTTTCTTTTTATAGCTGAGTAATATTCCATTGTACATACGTACCACATCTTCTTTATCCATTCGTCTGTCGGTGGGCATTTAGGTTGCTTCCATGACCTGGCTATTGTAAATGGTGCTGCAGTGAACACTGGGGTGCATGTGTCTTTTTGAACTATGGTTTTCTCTGGGTATATGCCCAGTAGTGGGATTGCTGCATCATATGGTAATTCTATTTTTAGTTTTTCAGGGAACATCCATACTGTTCTCCATAGTGGCTGTATCAATTTACATTCCGAGCAAGAGTGCAAAAGGGTTCCCTTTTCTCCACACCCTCTCCAGCATTTGTTATTTGTAGATTTTCTGATGATGCCCATTCTAACTGGTGTGAGGTGATACCTCATTGTAGTTTTGATTTGCATTTCTGTAATAATTAGTGATGTTGAGGAGCTTTTCATGTGCTTCTTGGCCATCTGTATGTCTTCTTTGGAGAAATGTCTCTTTAGGTCTTCTGCCCATTTTTTGATTGGGTTATTTGTTTTTTAAATATTGAGCTGCATGAGCAGTTTATATATCTTGGGAGATTAATCCTTTGTCCATTGATTCGTTTGCAAATATTTTCTCCTATTCTGAGGGTTGTCTTTTTGTCTTGTTTGTAGTTTCCTTTGCCTTGCAATTGCTTTTAAGTTTCATTAGGTCCCATTTGCTTATTTTTGTTTTTATTTCCATTACTTAGGAGTTGGATCAAAAAAGATCTTGCTGTGATTTATGTCAAAGAGTGTTCTTCCTATTTTTTCCTCTAAGGGTTTTAAAGAGTCCAGTCTTACATTTAGGTCTCTAATCCATTTTGAGTTTCTTTTTTATTTATTTTTTTATATTTTTGCGGTATGCGGGCCTCTCACTGTTGTGGCCTTTCCCATTGCAGAGCACAGGCTCCAGACGCACAGGCTCAGCGTCCATGGTTCACAGGCCTAGCCGCTCCACGGCATGTGGGATCCCCCCGGACCAGGGCACGAACCTGTGTCCCCTGCATCGGCAGGCAGACTCTTAACCACTGCGCCACCAGGTAAGCCCCTTGACTTTATTTTGTGTATGGTGTTAGGGAGTGTTCTAATTTCATTCATTTACATGTAGCTGTCCAGTTTTCCCAGCACCACTTACTGAAGAGACTGTCTTTTTTCCATTGAATATCCTTGCCTCCTTTGTCATAGATAGTTGACCATAGGTGCATGGGTTTATCTCTTGGCTTTCTATCCTGTTCCATTGATCTATATTTCTGTTTTTGTGCCAGTACCATACTGTCTTGATTGCTGTAGCTTTGTAGTATAGACTGAAGTCTGTCAGCCTGACTCCTCCAACTCCGTTTTTCTTTCTCAAGATTGCTTTGGCTATTCAGGGTCTTTTGTGTCTCCATACAAATTTTAAGATTTTCTCGTTCTGTAGAAAATGCCATTGGTAGTTTGATAGGGATTGCACTGAATCTGTAAATGGCTTTCGGTAGTGTAGTCATTTTCACAATGTTGATTCTTCCAATCCAAGAACATGGTATATCTCTCCATCTGTTTGTATCATCTTTAATTTCTTTCATCAGTGTCTTATACTTTTCTGCATACAGGTCTTTTGTCTCCCTAGGTAGGTTTATTCCTAGGTATTTTATTCTTTTTGTTGCAATGGTAAATGGGAGTGTTTCCTTAATTTCCCTTTCAGATTTTTCATCATTAGTGTATAGGAATGCAAGAGATTTCTGTGCATCAATTTTGTATCCTGCAACTTTACCACATTCATTGATTAGCTCTAGTAGTTTTCTGGTGGCATCTTTAGGATTCTCTATGTATAGTATCATGTCTTCTGCAAACAGTGACAGTTTTACTTCTTCTTTTCCAATTTGTATTCCTTTTATTTCTTTTTCTTTTCTAGTTGCCGTGGCTAAGACTTCCAAAACTATGTTGAATAATAGTGATGAGAGTGGACATCCTTGTTTTTTTCCTGATCTTAGAGGAGATACTTTCAGTTTTTCACCATTGAGAATGGTGGGTTTGTCGTATATAGCCTTTATTATGTTGATGTAGGTTCCCTCTCTGCCCACTTTCTGGAGAATTTTTATCATAAATGGGTGTTGACTATTTTCAAAAGCTTTTTCTGCGTCTATTGAGATGATCATATGTCTTTTATTCTTCAGTTTGTTAATATGGTGTATCACATTGATTGATTTGCGTATATTGAAGAATCCTTGCATCCCTGGGATAAATCCCACTTGATCATGGTGTATGATCCTTTTAATGTGTTGTTGGATTCTGTTTCCTAGTATTTTGTTGAGGATTTTTGCATTTATATTCATCAGCGATATTGGTCTGTAATTTTCTTTTTTTGTAGTATCTTTATGTGGTTTTGGTATCAGGGTGATGGTAGCCTCATAGAATGAGTTTGGGAGTGTTCCTTCCTCTGCAATTTTTTGGAAGAGTTTGTGATGGTTGGGTGTTAGCTCTTCTCTAAATGTTTGATAGAATTCACCTGTGAAGCCATCTGGTCCTGGACTTTTGTTTGTTGGAAGATTTTTAATCACGGTTTCAATTTCATTACTTGTGATTTATCTGTTCATATTTTCTATTTCTTCCTGGTTCAGTCTTGGAAGGTTACACCTTTCTAAGAACTTGTCCATTTCTTCCAGGTTGTCCATTTTATTGGCATAGAGTTGGTGTAGTAATTTCTTAAGATGGTTTGTATTTCTGCAGTGTCTGTTGTAACTTCTCCTGTTTCATTTCTAATTTTATTGATTTGAGTCATCTCCTTCTTTTTCTTGATGAGTCTGGCTAATGGTTTATCAATTTTGTTTATCTTCTCAAAGAACCAGCTTTTAGTTTTATTGATCTTTGCTATTGTTTTCTTTGTTTCTATTTCATTTATTTCTGCTCTGATCTTTATGATTTCTTTCCTTCTGCTAACTTTGGGTTTTGTTTGTTCTTCTTTCTCTAGTTCCTTTAGGTATAAGGTTAGATTATTTATTTGAGATTTTTCTTGTTTCTTGAGGTAGGCTTGTATTGCTATAAACTTCCCTCTTGAAATGCTTTTGCTGCATCCCACAGGTTTTGGATCATAGTATTTTCATTGTCATTTGTCTCTAGGTATTCTTTGATTTCCTCTTTGATTTCTTCAGTGATCTCTTGGTTATTTAGTAACGTATTGTTTAGCCTCCATGTATTTGTGCTTTTTATGTGTTTTTCCCTGTAATTGATTTGTAATCTCATAGCGTTGTGGTCAGAAAAGATGTTTGATATGATTTCAATTTTCTTAAATTTACTGAGGCTTGATTTGTGACCCAAGATGTGATCTATCCTGGAGAATGTTCCATGTGTACTAGAGAAGGAAGTGTAATCTGCTGTTTTTGGATGGAATGATATATAAATATCAATTAAATCTTTCTGGTCTATTGTGTCATTTAAAGCTTGTGTTTCCTTAATAATTTTCTGTTTGGATGATCTGTCCATTGGTGTAAGTGAGGTGTTAAAATCCCCAACTATTATTGTGTTACTGTCGATTTCGTCTTTTATAGCTGTTAGCAGTCGCCTTATGTATTGAGGTGGTCCTATGTTGGGTGCATATATATTTATAATTGTTATATCTTCTTCCTGGATTGATCCCTTGATCATTATGTAGTGTCCTTCCTTGTCTCTTGTAACATTCTGTATTTTAAAGTCTATTTTATCTGATATGAGTATTGCTGCTGCAGCTTTCTTTTTATTTCCATTTGCATGGAATATATTTTTTCCATCCCCTCACTTTCAGTCTGTATGTGTCCCTAAGTCTGAAGTGGGTCTCTTGTAGACAGCATGTATATGTGTCTTGTTTTTGTATCCATTCAGTGAGCCTGTGTCTTTTGGTTGGAGCATTTAATCCATTCACATTTAAGGTAATTATCTATATGTATGTTCCTATTATCATTTTCTTAATTGTTATGGGTTTGTTTTTATAGGTCCTTTCCTTGTTTTGCGTTTCCTACTTAGAGAAGTTCCTTTAGCATTTGTGTAGAGCTTGTTTGGTGGTGCTGAATACTCTTAGCTTTTGCTTGTCTGTAAGGCTTTTGATTTCTCCATCAAATCTGAATGAGATCTTTGCCGGGTAGAGTAATCTTGGTTGTAGGTTCTTCCCTTTCATCACTTTACATATGTCATGTCACTGCCTGTTGCCTTGTAGAGTTTCTGCTGAGAAATCAGCTGTTAACCTTATGGAAGTTCCATTGTATGTTATTAGTTGTTTTTCCCTTGTTGCTTTCAATAATTTTTCTTTGTCTTTAATTTTTGTCAATTTGATTACTATGTGTCTCGGCATGTTTCTCCTTGGGTTTATCCTGCCTGGGACTCTCTGCACTTCCTGGACTTGGGTGGCTATTTCCTTTCCCATGTTAGGGAAGTTTTCGACTATAATCTCTTCAAATACTTTCTTGCATCCTTTCTCTCTCTCTTCTCCTTCTGGGACCCCTAGAATGCGAATGTTGTTGCATTTAATGTTGTCCCAAGGGTCTCTTAGGCTGTCCACATTTCTTTTCAATCTTTTTTCTGTTCCACAGCAGTGAATTCCACCATTCTGTGTTCCAGGTCGCTTATCCGTTCTTCTGCCTCAGTTATTCTGCTACTGATTTCTAGTGTATTTTTCATTTCAATTATAGTATTGTTCATCTCTGTTTGTTTGTTCTTTAATTCTTCTAGGTGTTTGTTCTTTAATTCTTCTAGGTCTTTGTTAAGCATTTCTTGCATCTTCTCAGTCTTTGCCTGCATTCATTTTCCGAGGTCCTGGATCATCTTCACTATCATTATTCTGAATTATTTTTTCTGGAAGGTTGCCTATTTCAACTTCATTTAGTTGTTTTTCTGGGGTTTTATCTTGTTCCTTTATCTGGTACATAGCCCTCTGCCTTTTCATGTTATCTATCTTTCTGTGAATGTGGTTTTTGTTCCACAGGCTGCAGGATTGTAGTTCTTCTTGCTTCTGCTGTCTGCCCTCTGTGGATGAGGCTATCTAAGAGGCTTGTGCAAGTTTCCTGATGGGAGGGACTGGTGGTGGATAGAGCTGGCTGTTGCTTTGGTGGGCAGAGCTCAGTCAAACTTTAATCCTCTTGTTTGCTAATGGGTGGAGCTGGGTTCCCTCCCTCTTGGCTGTTTGGCCTGAGGCGACCCAACACTGGAGCCTACCTGGGCTCTTTGGTGGGACTAATGGCAGACTCTGGGAAGGCTCATGCCAAGGAGTACTTCCCAGAACTTCTGCTGCCAGTGTCCCTGTCCTCACGATGATACACAGCCACCCCTGGCTCTGCAGGAGACCCTCCGACACTAGCAGGTAGGTCTGGTTCAGTCTCCTATGGGGTCACTGCTCCTTCCCCTGGGCCCCAATGTGCACACTACATTGTGTGTGCACTCCAAGAGTGGAGTCTCTGTTTCCCCCAGTGCTGTCGAAGTCCTGCAGTCAAATCCCGCTAGCCTTCAAAGTCTGATTCTCTAGGAATTCCTCCTTTCATTGCCGGCCCCCAGGTTCGGAAGCCTGACATGGGGCTCAGAACCTTCACTCCAGTGGGTGCACTTCTGTGGTATAAGTGTTCTCCAGTTTGTGTGTCACCCACCCAGCAGTTATGGGATTTGATTTTATTGTGATTGCACCCCTCCTGCCATCTTATTGTGGCTTCTCCTTTTTCTTTGGATGTGGGGTATCTTTTCTGGTGAGTTCCAGTGTCTTCCTGTCAATGATTGTTCAGCAGTTATTTGTGATTCCTTTGCTCTTGCAAGAGGGAAAGAGAGCATGTCCTTCTACTCCACCATTTTGAACCAATCTCTCTTTAACATCTTATTGGAATATAATTGCTTTACAATGGTGTGTTAGTTTCTGCTTTTGATAAGTAGATAGATTTGATGAAACCCCGAGTTCATATAGAACAGAGGAGGATTAGATTGTAAAGACAGAGTGGACGTGGATGGGGAAGAACTTTTGATTCTGAGCTAAGTATGGGAATTTCTTCTAAAAGGAAATGATTGAAGGATTTTGAACCAGGGAATTACACTTGGAAAGAGCTACATAAGTGCAGCCTAGCAGTAGTGTGCATGATGGATTGGAAGGGGAAGAGACGCTAGGCAGGCAGAATAGTTAGAAGGCTATTGAAATAATCTGTGCATGAAATGGTAAAGACCCAGAATAAAATCCTATAATTTATAAATGTAGGACCTTCAAATTATCTAGTGCAGTGGCTTTCAAGTTTTTTTTTTAACCATGAGCCATAGTTCAGAAATGTTTTACATATACACATACTTACAAAAAAAATGTTTGACAGAACAATATTTATCCTTAATACTTATGATGACATTTGACATTTTTTGGCTCTGTTCTTTTTACATTTTAGAAATGCTGATGGGAACACATTATATTTATTTTAAGATTTTCTAACAGGTTGTGACTTGCTGTTTGAAAAACATGGATCAGGTGCAGCCCCTTTACTTTTCGGAAGAGAAACTAAGATATAAAGAAACCAAGAGACTTTCTCTGGTCCCACTGCTCATAATTAGAGACCAGGTCCATGAACGTCCATTGCACCACACTAAGATTAGGATGGGACTGTGGTACAAATAGACCTGAGAGTAATTTTAGAAGAGAAATAAACAAAACAAACTGGGAAAAATCAAAGTCAACGGCAGTTTTATTCTTGGTTAATTGAGTGAACTGATTTGCCGTAAAATACAGATGTCTGAAGAAGGACTGTCCTGGGATAAAATTATGAGTTCACACTGAGGTTCAGAGGGCAGAGGGATAGACACACTGCCTAGCAGGCAGAGAGAGCTGTAAGACTAAGTATTCAAATGAAAAAAATCTTGTCAGTCATCTATTTGGGAATGACTAGATGGCATTTGACCTAATAAGTATATATTAAATACCTCTCCTATTCATGGCCATGTTATAGTTACTGGAGATTCAAAGATGAGCAAAATCAGGTCCCTGTACTTGAGAAGCTCTTATTCAAAAGTTTGTTGATAGTATCATACTTCCTTGGAATTAGTCACTCTTGTTGCTAAAAATTCAGTAAAATTCATTTTAAAAACTTTAAAATTCATTTTAAAAACCTTAAGATTTTTTAATCTTCTACAGTTTGATCCAATAACCTTACGCCTGCCTTTACATCAACTTGCACTGTTTTTTTCAGCAGTAATGCATTTGTGCGTGTGTGTGTGTGTGTGTGTGTGTGTGTGAAGTGTCTTTCCTTTTAACATCCACCAATATTCCTTAAGGTGGCAAGTTGCTTCTTACCAGATTACATCTGAAAAGAAACAGCTTCTGACAGGGAAATGAGCAGCTGGGTGGCAGCCTACAGCAACTCTGTTATTTTGCACTGATATAGCATTTTAATATAAATGGCTGAAATGCAATCTGAAAATAGTTATTCATCACAAACAACCACAAAGCTGGTTAACATTTAAGCTGTTACGTTTGTGGGTTGATTTCTTTCTAGGTGCTTCCCTTCCTTTAATGATAATGATGGTGATTTTCACACTGCCCATTGGAGGGAGGAAGAAGGGGTAGTGAAACCAGGGCTCAAACATTGTAGCGTTGAGAAAAATCTGCAGCAGTACCTGAGGAGAGTCCAGGATCCCTAATACCCAATCCATTTGATCTTTTTTTCCGTTTTACCCAGATAACTTAGAGTTTTATCCTTAGGGAAAATGAAACAGAGAAACTGGCCATCATGGAGTCAATTTAAATCATTGGCACCGCTTACATGTAATTCCTGTTCTGGGTTTTATTCCAGGTTCAGAAGGTCTTAATACTCTGAACTCTTTAAGTTTGTATGATCTTTGAATCTATAAAGTCAATATGCTGCTTCCTAACATATCAATTTTACAGACTTTTGGAGAAATTTTCTAGCCATCTATCTCTGCTCTCCTAAGAGATCCTTGACTGTGCCTTTTCTCACACTACTCCATGGGTCAGTCTTATGAACTACCATGTTAAAGGAACATTTCAAGTTCCTTGAAAGTACACATTAAAGTACACATCTCACCCTTGCTACTCAGCATACCTAACAAAAATGGGCATCCCACATAATTTGATAGCATGAGATGGAGGGTTATGCCACAGAAAAAGAAGAGAGAAGCAGGAGAGACACGTATAGTTAACAGCAAAGCAGGGTATTTCGAAACTGCTATTTTGATGAGATTGCGTGATGCAATTTGTGTGTGTGTGTGTGTGTGTGTGTGTAGATATGAGCAACAAATATTTTAAACATTCATCCCATACCTGGGAATTACTTCATCTTTGATGAGGTGAGACTCAGTGAAAGATGAGATTAGAGATCGGATAAGGGTTCTAGTGAGGTTCAAAAATATGGGGAAATGATCTCATATCAACAGTACTTCATTTTTTAAAAAATAACTTTTATAACTGAGCTTTTCAGGATGCATCAAAATTTCATACATCAAAAAAGACTAAATAAAATAGATGTGCCAAAGTATCTTTTGTGTCAAAATAGTTGACTTAAAGAAACTTGTAACCTGATGTAGTAGAGTGCTTCACCCTCAGGGGACATTTGGCACAGTCTGGAGACATTTTAGATTGTCACAGCTTGGAAGGAGTTTGTTTGCTACTGGTGTCTAGTAGGTAGAGACTGGGAATGCTGTCAAACACCCTCCCATGCAGAGGAAAGATCCCTCCCCTGCCCTGTACCACAACAGAGTGTCAATAGGTGAGGAAACAGAGAATTAGACTGATAAAGGTGAGAGAACTGGGAGATTGGCTGATGAGAGAGTATAAGTGTGAAAACAGAAGAGAGAACAACATAGATAGATTTTCTCCCAAAGGCTTCTTTTATACTTATTTTAGTTTTCCGTACATGATAAACAATACATCTTGCCTCAATAAGTCTCTCATTGAATTCTTGCCCACCACCTGACTCTGATCTTGACCTCGTGAGTCCACTTCTGGGAATTTATCTTATGGAAATAATCCAAAAGAGAGACACGGTCATAGTCATGTTCTTTGCCGTGTTATTTATAACCTAAAATCTAACCCTACTGAAAGATAAATTGATCTAGAGGTCATAATGTAGCATGCAAGAGAAACTGTAGATTTTGCTATCAGAACTAAAATTCAGAAGAGTGGTCGAAGCAGGTAATATAAATTTGGAGAATTAATGTTGCCCTAAGATTCAACATATCTATATCTCTAAATGAACTTTAATCTGCTCTGATTTCTTACCTATCTGGCTGGCAGAAAACTGAACCTAAGTTATTATTGAGGCTCCCCAAGCCCACATCCAATGTGGTCATAAAAGAATCTTGAGCATGTTTGAGGCTGGAAAATGGGAGAAACTAGGCTCTTAATTTGAGAGGGTCTATGTCTTCAGTGTTGCTTCTTTTGCTTTTTCTATTATGTGATACTGCTTTTGAGCCTTGGTACCCAGGACACAAATGCACTCAGAGATGCTCTCTCAGCCTTCATCCTCTCTACCCACTGTGGGCCTTGGAGGCGTGCCATCTGGAACCAGGGACTGAGTCTAGCCACCCCCACTTGCTTTGAGGTGCTTCAGCTTCCTTCTGGTCAGTCCTGTTCCATCTGCCTTTTCTCTCAAAAAATCTCTTCTTTGTGAGCAGGAAGCACCAAAGCTACTGTTCCCCATTTCTCCTGAAGTCAAAGAAGATATTTAGAAGCACAATAAAGCACTTTCCTGGATTTGGAAGTAAAAAAAATGAGAATCACAATTATCAGTTTCTTTCTTGATAACTTGCTTTTTACATTACAGGACACACCTAATAACAAAAGATATGGGAAGGGGCTTCCCTGGTGGCGCAGTGGTTGAGAGTCCACCTGCCGATGCAGGGGACACGGGTTCGTGCCCCGGTCCGCGAGGATCCCACATGCCGCGGAGCGGCTGGGCCTGTGAGCCATGGCCGCTGAGCCTGCGCGTCCGGAGCCTGTGCTCCACGGCGGGAGAGGCCACAGCAGTGAGAGGCCCGCGTACCGCAAAAAAAAAAAAAAAAAAAAAAGATATGGGAAAGTAGTAGAAAACTATAAGCAAGAAAAATTAGAAAGCACACAGCAAAAAGTTGAAGATACCTTACTTCTAGTGAGTGTTTTAAATAGAAAGAAGAAGCCAATGAAAAGGTAGAAAATTTTAATTAAAGAGATGGGATAATATTCCAGGAAGCTGCAGACATTGGTTATAATCAAATCTCCCAGAAATTCCAGAAAGATGGAGGGTTACAAAATCTGACAATTTACTTGAATTTGATCTCAAAGAGAGCACCAAGACTATGAAATCTTCAAGAGTGCAATTTCAGGAGTGTAATAAAAGTTAGGAGATTGTCCATAGGAATAAGAGGGTAATAGGTGCTTAAAAATGAAGCCAGTTTGGGCTTCCCTGGTGGCGCAGTGGTTGAGAATCTGCCTGCTAATGCAGGGGACACGGGTTCGAGCCCTGGTCTGGGAAGATCCCACATGCTGCCGAGCAACTAGGCCCGTGAGCCACAACTACTGAGCCTGCGCGTCTGGAGCCTGTGCTCCACAACAAGAGAGGCCACGATAGTGAGAGGCCCACGCACCGCGATGAAGAGTGGCCCCCGCTTGCCACAACTAGAGAAAGCCCTCGCACAGAAACGAAGACCCAACACAGCCAAAAATAAATAAATAAATAAATAAATAAATAAAATGAAGGTAGTTTTAGAATCTGGCAGTGAAAAGAAGTTCAGAAACATGACCTGTCCATGAGAGACAACAAAGTAGCAAAGTGAATTTGTTGGATAATGAGATCTATACATAAATTTGTAAGAAAAAATAAGGAGTTTCCCCTGGACAAGGAGAGCTGGAAGACAAGGCAGAGATGGGAAAATTGGCAGAGGAGAAACTGCACAAAAGGGAAAGCAATTAAGAGTGCAAGTAGGGCTTCCCTGGTGGCGCAGTGGTTGAGAGTCCACCTGCCGATGCAGGGGACATGGGTTCGCGCCCCGGTCCGGGAAAATCCCACATGCCGCGGAGCGGCTGGGCCCGTAAGCCATGGCCGCTGAGCCTGCGCATCCGGAGCCTGTGCTCCGCAACGGGAGAGGCCACAACAGTGCGAGGCCCGCGTACCACCAAAAAAAAAAAAAAAAAAAAAAGTGCAAGTAGAGGGGATAACCTTTGAAAGGAGAAGGCAGAAGTCTTTGAGACTAAAGAGAGGAGGCATAGAAAGATATTTCAAAGTGAAGCAGTTGAAAAATGAGAAAGATTCCCTCTAATAACCCCCACCACATTAGTGAAGTATTAGGAGAGTTTTTGTTGAGATGGCAAGCAGCTTGGGGATCTAATTTAGAGACTGATGATTTGCAGAGATATTTTTTTCCCAAATTAAAAGTTTAATGTAGTTCATTAAGTAAAATAACAGTGAAACAAGCTTAGCTTTGTGTTAGTTTTCTGTTTATATGCAAATTCATAACTACCACCTAACCTCCTTGTAAATGCCAGGACACGCTAATATAAAATCATTCTTTTTAAAAAATGAATTATGATCCCATCCAGAAGTGCAACCCATGTATCAATTTGGACTGACACAATTGTTTTTATTTCTAATAAAGGCCTTCATTTACTTAAAATGTCGCTCCCTAGGTATTCTATTTCTGTTTTAAACATGTAAGACCATTGCTGTAAAAAAAGGAAATTACACTGAATCAAAAGCCATTGAAAGTATTAGTTGGAAACTTGATAGGGTTACATAGAATTTCAAACTTGAAAATGCAGTAAAATTTGACTCCATCATAATAACCACAAGAGGCAGATCAATATGACTGAGTTAAGGTCTGTTCTATAAATCATTGTGTGGTGAATGAATTAGGAAAAAGATAAGCTGTAACCAAAATGGTGAAGCGTGAGACAAGAACACTCCTCTCTGGAATTAGCTTCTAGTAAAGTTCAGCTTGGGTCTGCAGTAATGGAGAATTATATGTTGTGGACTGTGGGCTGTGGCACATCTACTGACAAGGCTGACCTACGCATCTTGGATCCTGGGTTTCTAAAGTTCTTACTCTTTATGTAAAATAACAACACAAAATGGAAAACAAATTACAAATGTAAGCTGAAGTTGTATATGTGACTATTACGTGTGAAGTTTGCTGCATGGCATTATACATTTATAATATAAGGGCTGTGTGTGTGTTAATGATTTTTATTGCCTAAATTGTTCAGTTCAGTGAAACTTTTGTTTAGCATTGACTACATATAAAGTATTGCCTAAAAATTATAAGGAAATTCAAAGACAGAAGAGACTGGTCCCTGATTTCCAAATGCTTAGAGTGTTCTGGGTGGAATAATACAAATATCTTTTTTTTTTTTTAAATTAATCATAGCCTGAAGGCTCTGTTCAGAATTATTACAAAGGTTCAAATCAAATTTTATTGAAACATGGGAGAAGAAAAATTTATACTCCCATTAACTTTAAAAAAAGGTAGTGTTAAGTGTTTCAATGTTTGTTTTTTATCTGTGCATTATTATAGATTAGTATAGTATCTGCCTGATGCAGCTGAGGCATTAAATGATATTTGATTAAGTAAAATTTGAGGGAGGAATGCTAAAAGCTTTTAGAGAGAAAATAGGATTCATGGATTTAATCACACTATTTATGGATTCCTTTCTGCTGGAGATATGGCACTTGATAAGATGGTCGTATAGTCCCAGCTCTTGTCCTCATGTAGCTTCTAGTCTGGCAAAATTTGAATGTTGAAGGCTTTAAATAAAATTTTAGTCACTGCAATACAATGAAAGTTTGAAATTTAATGTTGAATGACCCACCATGACCTTGAGTATTAAATTGAGCAAAGGAAAAAAAAATGTTTAAAAAATAAGAGGCAGTTTAGGTATGGCAGAAACAGTTCCAGGAAGCATTGATTAAGATTGAGTATTGTAATACCATAGTTAAAGAGTCAAGCTTTATGCTAGAAAGGGGACAAAAAGATATCTGAGAGAAAGAATAAAACCCCATTTGTGCTTTGTTCACATGGTTTAAATTTAAAAGTTTTCCATGGACACTAGCCAATTTTCATTTCCTATTAAAATAGTCTTTTTTGAGGATTTAGAGATGGGGGAGCAAACGGTGGAAATGCAGTAACAAGAGAAAATTCACAACGATAGTCTTGGGTCAGATCACAAAAAGCCTTTAAGTGCCATGCTAAGGAGTTTACACTTGATTTGATCAGATGTAGAGTTTGCAAATATTTTATCCCATTCTGTAGGTTGCCTTTTTCAGTTTTTGTTGTTCCTTAGCTTTTTTAACAAGAAAATGTACTGACAAAAATAGGGTTTGGGGAATATTAGTGTGCAATTCTTGACTGGATAGACTGGAAGGAACTTTGAGAGAAGTAAGTCAGGATCATTTTGTACCATTCCAGAACCACGAGAGTGCCAGGTTCCACGGGAATATTGGCTATCTGGTTTGTTTACAACTCTGTACTCTGTGGTATGCAATAAATAGTTGTTGACTTAATGAATGGTCATGTTTCCCTTATTGAGAAAGTCTGTAGTTATCAACTTCAAGTTCAAAATAGGACTTTTTGATTAGGAGTTTTGGAATTTATGTACTAACCGTGTTTTCCATTTACAATGCCTTGGGAAATTTGAAGTCTACTTATAATCCCTGATGTCAGTGAGAAGAAAAAAACACTAATTTACAATTCATTTTTCAGCCATTATTCTACCCCATGCGTGGGACTAATAAACATTAGGTTATAGGTGGCAAGCATGTTGATAAGGGAAAGAATAGCAGATGAATTGTGGCTCAACAGTGTTATTAGTCTCAATAAATAAAGTATTTTGAGATAATTCTGAGTTGCTATAAAACAGTAGAAAAAAATCGGATGTTTTTTAATTTTTTTTGTAGAAAAAGTAATTTTTTTAACTTTATTAAGGAATAACTGACAAATGTATGTATTTAAATTGTATACTGTGATGATTTGATAGACACATACATTGTGTAATGATTACCAGGATTAAGATAATGAACACATCCATCACCTCACATAGTTAACTATTTTTTGTTTGTGTGTGGTGGGAATGCTTAAGATCCACTTGCAGTAACTTTCAAGTATACAGTACCATATTATTAACTATAGTCACCATGCTGTATGTTAGATCCCCAGAACTTATTCTTCTTGTAACTGAAAATATGTGCCCTTTCACTTATATCAACCTCATTTCCTTATCCCCCCAGCCCCTGGCATCCACCTTTCTATTCTCTGTTTCTATGAAATCTGCTTTTTTTTTTTTTAAAGATTCCACATGTAAGTGATACCATACAGTATTTGTCTTTGTCTGACTGATTTCGCTTAGCATAATACCCTCCAGGTTCATCCATATTGTTGCAAATGGCAGGATTTCCTTCTTTTATATGGCTGAATAATATTCTGTTGTGATATATATACTTTTTTCCTTATCCATTCATCTGTCAAAGTACATTTAGGTTGTTTCCATATATTGGATATTGTGAATAATGCTGCAATAAACATGGGTGTGCAGATTTCTCTTCGAGATACTGATTTCAGTTTCTTTGGTTATATACCCGGGAATAGGATTGCTGGATCATATGATACTTAAATTTTTAATTTTTTGAGGAACTGCCACAGTTTTCAATAGTGGCTGCACCAATGTACATTCCTACCAACAGTGTATGAGATTCCTTTTTCTCCACATTCTCACCAATACATGTTATCTCTTGTCTTCCTGATAGTCATTTTAACAGGTGTGAGGTGATATCTCATCATGGTTTTGTTTTGTGTTTCCTTGATACGCTAATCATGATTAGTGGTATTGAGCACCTTTTTATATACTTATTGGTCTTTTTTATGTCTTCTTTGGAAAAATATCTATTCGGGTCATTTGCCCATTTTTTAATTAGTTTATTTACTCTTTTGCTATTGAGTTGCATGAGTTCTTACCTATTTTGGATATCAACACCTTTTCAGATGAATAGTTTGCAGATATTTTATCCCATTCTGTAGGTTGCCTTTTCAGTTTTTGTCGTTCCTTAGCTGTGCAGAGGCTCTTTAGTTTGATGTAGTCCCACTTGTTTACTTTAGGTTTCATTGCCTGTATGTTTGTTTTTTTTTTTGCGGTATGTGGGCCTCTCACTGTTGTGGCCTGTCCCCTTGCGGAGCACAGGCTCCGGACGCACAGGCTCAGCGGCCATGGCTCACGGGCCCAGCTGCTCTGCGGCATGGGGGATCTTCCTGGACCGGGGCACGAACCTGTGTCCCCTGCATCGGCAGGCAGACTCTCAACCACTGCGCCACCGGGGAAGCCCTCGTTGCCTGTATTTTTTGTCTTCTTAATAATTTCTTAATCAGTAATTTCTCTAAGAAATTTTCACCAAGATCAATGTTCAGAATATTTTTCCTATGTTTTCTTCCAGGAGGCTTACGATTTTAGGTCTTACATGTAAGTCTTTAATCCATCTCGAGCCAATTTTTGTGAGTAGTATAAGATAGGGGTTCAGTTTCATTCTTTTGCATGTGGCTATCCAGTTTTCTCAAAAGCATTTATTGAAGACACTATCTTTTCTCCATTGCGTGTTCTTGACTCCTTTGTCAAAAATTAGTTGACTGGGGCTTCCCTGGTGGCGCAGTGGTTGAGAGTCCGCCTGCCGATGCAGGGGACATGGGTTCGTGCCCCGGTCCAGGAAGAGCCCACATGCTGTGGAGCGGCTAGGCCCGTGAGCCATGGCTGCTGAGCCTGCATGTCCGGAACCTGTGCTCCGCAACGGGAGAGGCCACAACAGTGAGAGGCCCATGTATCGCAAAATAAATAAATAAATAAATAAAAATTACTTGACTGTATATGAGTGGGTTTATGTTTGGGCTTTGTATTCTGTTCTACTAACCTATGTGCCTGTTTTTATACCAGTACTGTACTGTTTTGATTACTATAGCTTTGTGATATACTTTGAAATCAGAACGTGTGATGCCTCCAGCTTTGTTCTTTCTCAGGATTTCTTTGGGTATACAGGATCTTTTGTGGTTCCATACAAATTTTAGGATAGTTTCTTCTATTTCTCTGAAAAAATGACATTGGAAGTTGGATAGTGATTGCACTGAATCTGTAGGTTGCTTTGGGTAGTATGGACATTTCATAGTCCAGTTAAGTTCCAAGTTAAGAACATAGGCTATCTTTATGGGCATTTTATAGTCCAGTTAAGTTCCAAGTTAAGAACATAGGCTATCTTTATGGACATTTCATAGTCCAGTTAAGTTCCAAGTTAAGAACATAGGCTATCTTTCCATTTATTTGCGTCTTCTTCAGTCTCTTTCATCAGTGTCATAATTTTTAGTGTACATGTCTTTCACTTCCTTGGTTAAATTTATTTCTAACTATTTTATTGTTTTGATGCAATTATAAGTGGGATTGCTTTCTTAATTTCTCCTTCAGATAGTTTGTTGTTAATGTATAGAAATGTAACTGATTTCTTTTTTTTCCTTTTAATTTTTCCCAGTCTCCCAATTCATCACACCCTGCCCCCAACTTTCCCCCTGTGGTGTCCATACGTTTGTTCTCTACATCTGTGTCTCTATTTCTGCCCTGCAAACCGGTTCCTCTGTACCATTTTTCTAGGTTCCACATATATGCGTTAATATACTATATTTGCTTTTCTCTTTCTGACTTTTACTTCACTCTGTATGAGAGTCTCTAGGTCCATCCACGTCTCTACAAATGACCCAATTTCGTTCCTTTTCATAGCTGAGTAATATTCCATTGTATATATGTACCACACTTCTTTATCTATTCGTCTGTCAATGGGCATTTAGGTTGCTTCCATGACCCGGCTATTGTAAATAGTGCTGCAGTGAATATTGGGGTGCACGTGTCTTTTTGAATTATGGTTTTCTCTGGGTATATGCCCAGTAGTGGGATTGCTGGGTCATATGGTACTTGTGTTTTTAGTTTTTTAAGGAACCTCCATACTGTTCTCCATAGTGGCTGTATCAACTTACATTCCCACCAACAGTGCAAGAGGGTTCCCTTTTCTCCACACCATGTCCAGCATTTGTTGTTTGTAGATTTTCTGATGATGCCCATTCTAACTGGTGTGAGGTGATACCTCATTGTAGTTTTGATTTGCATTTCTCTAATAATTAGTGATGTTGAGCAGCTTTTCATGTGCTTCTTGGCCATCTGTATGTCTTCTTTAGAGAAATGTCTATTTAAATCTTCTGCCCATTTTTTGATTGGGTTGTTTGTTTTTTAAATATTGAGCTGCGTGAGCTGTTTATATATCTTGGAGATTAATCCTTTGTCCATTGATTCGTTTGCAAATATTTTATCCCATTCTGAGGGTTGTCTTTTTGTCTTGTTTGTAGTTTCCTTTGCCTTGCAAAAGCTTTTAAGTTTCATTAGGTCCCATTTGTTTATTTTTGTTTTTATTTCCATTACTCTAGGAGGTGGATCAAAAAAGATCTTGCTGTGATTTATGTCAAAGACTGTTCTTCCTATGTTTTCCTCTGAGAGTTTTATAGTGTCCAGTCTTACATTTAGGTCTCTAATCCATTTTGAGTTTATTTTTGTGTATGGTGTTAGGGAGTGTTCTAATTTCATTCTTTTACATGTAGCTGTCCAGTTTTCCCAGCACCACTTATTGAAGAGACTGTCTTTTCTCCACTGTATATCCTTGCCTCTTTTGTCATAGATTAGTTGGCCATAGGTGCATGGGTTTATCTCTGGGCTTTCTATCCTGTTCCATTGATTTGTATTTCTGTTTTTGTGCCAGTACTATATTGTCTTGATTACTGTAGTTTTGTAGTATAGTCTGAGGTTACAGAGTCTGATTCCTCCAGTTCCGTTTCTTTCCCTCAAGACTGCTTTGGCTATCCGGGGTCTTTTGTGTCTCTATACAGATTTTAATATTTTTTGTTTTAGTTCTGTAAAAGATGCTATTGGCAATTTGATAGGGATTGCATTGAATCTGTAGATTGCTTTGGGTAGTATAGTCATTTTCACAATATTGATTCTTCCATGTAACTGATTTCTGTATGTTGATTTTATTATTAATCTCAATAAATGGAGTCAAGGTAATTAAATATTCTGTTGCTATTAAAGCAGTAGAAAAAACTGTATGTTTTTAAAATCTTTTGATATAGAAAGTAATCTTTTTAAGGTACTTCTGTTTCATGTGTTTGAACTTCGTTCTTTCAGTAGAGTAATAAATTCTGGAAGAAGTTATGGTGTCTTCCACATCCCTGTACAACATCTGTAGTCCCAACTAAGTGTTTCTTATTAATGTATACAATTCCAACACACTCCATGTGAAAAATTCAAATACTTTTGCCACCTGATTGCTTTGTTAGGTGGAAAGATGATATTTGTTTCATTATTATGCATATTTGTACAAGTAAAATCCAATTTCAGAAAAGCTCAGTAAAAATAACTAACATTTATTGAATGCTTACTATGTGCCAGTTGTTTACATACATAAATACATTTACTGTTCACATCAATATATGAAGTAGGTGCTACCATATCCCTGTTTCATAGATGAAGGAACTGATACAAAAAGAGGTTAAGTAAATTGTCCAAGAGAACACAGTACTAAAAATGGTGAGGAGGGATTTGAACACAGACAGTCTGATTTTAGAGTCGTACTCTAAACCAGCAGTTGGCATTTTTTTTTTTTTCTGTAAAGGGCCAGATAGTAAATATTTTAGGCTTTGCAGGCCATATGGTCTCTGTCGCAACTACTCAACTCTGCCGTTTAGTGCAAAGCAGGCATAGATAATATGTAAATGAATAAGCATGGCTGTGTTCCAATAAAACTTTATTTATGGACACTAAAATTTGAATTTCATAAATTTTTATGTGTCACAAAATAGTATATTTCTTTTGATTTTTTTCCAACCATTTAAAAATGTAAAAATCTTTCTTAGCTGTGAGCCATATAAAAATGGGAGGGGGTGACTGGTTTTGTCCCACAAGCTATAGTTTGCTGACCCCTGCTGTCAACCACAGTGCTATTTAGACTCTAGAGAAAGAATGCAGAACCACTTAAAAATCTACCCAGGCTCCATTATTCATGATGGGATTTGGGACACTTAATTTTTCTGCTAAAGTGAAGAATAGGAGAAACTGCTAAGTGATGAGTTTGGGATAGACCTAAAAATAATTTATTGGATGTAGTAGCTACTAAACCCCCAAACAAGTTCCTGAGGATGATTGTAAGATCTTTTTATGCCTATTACTATTTTCCTCAGGAAAGACTATTTCTCAAGGAAATGGCCCTTTCTTGGGATTTAGTAAAACAAGGATAGCAGACAAGCGGTAATCTTAACCACAAGTTGACAAACCATGGGTGGGCCAAATCTAGCCTGCTGCCTGTTTTTGTCCTGCCTGTGAGCGCTACCCCAGCAAGCTAGCACTAAGAGCCATGGAGACCCAGGGCCAGGTAGGAGGCATGGAAGGATCCTTCCCCAAGCCCCTTTCACACCCAGCAGCTACCTCCACAGTCACACCTTGCCACTCCCCAGGGTCTGTGCCAATTGCCACCTATATGTTGGGGACTCTGCTTTGGCAACTGGTATGCACCAAGTGGTAAAATCTCTGTGTGGTGCATGGCGTCACCTCTGAGCAGCTGTACAAGTTGAGATGGTACACTGGATCTGGATTTCACTAGACAGTGACAGCGACCATGGCAGCCACCTATCCCACTGCCTGCTAGGTCCTTCCCCCTTAGTCTAGTCCATCATCAACCTGAGATAGTCTTCGTCAGACAGCAACTGGTCACAAAGTGTCCTCATTACCTGGAATACCCACCCCGGGCAAGTGGGACAGGGGTTTTCTCTCTTGTTATATAAATACCTGCATTATACTCTTGATTTTGCCTCTTGGCCTGCAAAGCCTAATATATTTAATATCTGCTCCCCCAACCTCCAAATTGCTGACCCCTGACCTAGATCACGACAGGGGCTACAGATACAAAGAGAAAGAGGGAAAGTATGTGGAAGTTGAGATTTGGCAACAATTTAGCTCATTTAGTATTTCACTCGATGGAAGGAAAACAACTGAAGCTTAAGTAAAATATGTAACTAGAAAGCAATGGGACTGACAATATTTCTCCATGATCGTTTGTGACAAAATGTGATTGTCTTTCAAAATGGCGCCCTCTGGATGCTCTTCATGAAATTTAACAATGTTGCCATTGCTGTAAAACATTTTGCCACTTTTCCTTTGGAATTGCTCTCTGAATTTACAAGTTGCAAAAGATTATCTCAGGGAATGTCTTGTCAAATTTTAGAGTTGAAAGGACATTTGAGATTAGCCTCATTGTCTTATAGTTACACACCTTCTTCAACCAAAAAGGTTAGTTCCCAGTTAACCATCCTTCTTGTTAGTAATACTTGCCCCAGTTTGACTCTTTTCTAAATTAATTCATTATTTCAGGATGAAAGACAGTTACTGTCAAGGATAGTGAAAAGAATAAACCATATGTTGTGAAAGTCATTTTAAAAGAGGAGATAAAAATGTTCTGAGTGAAAAAAATGATCCTTTCTAGCAATGGTCAGTAATTTGTTTGGCTGTATAAATTCTGGTGACTTTTCTTTAAAAAAAATCATCTTACTCTATGATTAAGCAAAATCCCTTGAATTCCTTAATATTAGAAAGTTTTTGGAGTTTAATAACTTTCAATTACAAAATAACTAAGTCTATCTTAATTCATGTTTTCTCTGAGTATTCTGCATTGCCCAATAAAATACATGTTTTAAGATAAATACATAAATATAAATATTTGTCTGAATTATAAGTCAGATTGATTTTTAATAAAGATAGACAAAGATGGAATGTCAATATGATCACTGTATTATTTTAAGGACATTCCTTTTTTTCCCCCACCACAAGGATGGTAGCTAGATTTTTTAAAAAATTTCACAGAGATGTGCCACAGAGAGCAACCAAATATAACAACTCCCTTTCACAACCATGTGGAAGCAACTTGCTTCCTGCCATTTCTCTCTCTTATGATATTCCGAAGTGAAAATGAAATACAGATACTATCAAACTGTGGCTATGACAGATGAAAAAAAAAGATACTTCTGTTTTACTGAAGTGCATTTGTTTTCCTCCTTCATTCTACAGGAAGCATTACAAACCCACAGAGTCCCTGAGAGATGGATTTTACTGGGAGGCAGAATGCTAACTTTGCTCAAAGATGTGTAAATGCCACGTGCCCAGATGGTCCTTTTGCCTATTCATAGGGAGAGGCTCAGAAACACACATGCAACTTTCTGTGGTCAGTCATAACAGATTTGTTCTAAATAAGCCACACTGTTTTGCAAGATGGCAGGGAACTGTCAGGCTGTATTTTAAGCACAAATGTTTCTGCCAGACAGACACAGCGTATACCATGTGCTTCAGGAACACACACACATGTGTCATTGATCTGAGGACAGAATACAGACCTTGTGTTGTCATTTTACAGCTCAGATCAATAAGCCTGGTTGTGTAAGCCCAGGGCTGTGTATTTCCTGCACTGACCTTCAGTTGACTCAAGGATTTCATGCCAATCATAAAAATTATAGATAGAGAAAGATAAGTAGACGGGTAGATAGATGGAGAGATGATCCTTCTTACCTCTTGCATGGTAATGTCCCTTTGCCAAGCCTGATTCTGCACATTGCCCCTGAAAGGGTCATTGTGTTGGGGGAGGGGTCTAATAGTCTTTCACCTAATTTAATTTACCTCATTCCTTTTTTCCATTGAGTCACTTTCCATTGACATTTTAATAAAAGTAGAACTTAATGAACAACTATTTACATTTGACATTTTGTGTGTTATCAGGTAGATTATCATTCTTAGAAATTTACAATCCGAAATAGATATTCCAAGATAGAAAACTAGTTAGTTAACAGATTTGTTTGAAAAAATAGAAGCAACAATTTGTTACAAAAGCTGCCTTTCAGAAGTTAACAGCAATTTCAGGTAGGGAACAAGAGTAATTTATAACTGAGTTGGTGACCACGTTGGGAAAGAGCCCTGGGACTTCTAGTTCCAGGTATTATGGGACTGGTGACTCCCATCGGATTTGTCCTGACAGACGTACTTCAGAGGTGGGCAAGCTGCAGGCACATTAGGAGACGTGACTAGATGTGAGGAGTGAATAAAAGGGAGCATTGGACTAAGGAGGGGAAGAAAAGCATGTTGCTCAATGCAGCTAATAATTAATTAATTAACTACTTAATTATATCCCAACTCACTCCAGACAGAATTAGCAGGAGCTGACAAAGATACATATTCTGAACTTGATGGGTGAATAAGGGAGGAAAATAAATGAAGGTAGGGCAGAGGAAAACAAAGTCAGATGTAAAAATGGCACTCAAAATATCTGCTCTAAGAATTTTGCCAGAGCTGGCTTGGAAATTTGACGTTATGCTTTCTAGCAGTCCGACAAGAGAAATAAGACCAGTTGCAAGTTCCATAGTGTCCAACAGGTAAAAAGATGCTAGTTTCTTAGGTTAATTACAGCTATTTCTGATATGAAGTCTCAAAGAAGTTTTTCTCCTGGCCCTCATAAAAAGGACACTGGCGTGTAAGAAGCAGTATCTAACAACATGCTTGAAGTAAAAACTTCTCTTAGATTTTCTAAAAAATAAACTTTCTCAAATTTAATACAGATATAGCCTCAAGTTCAGCAAAAAAAATTCTACTCCAAACTTTGTGGCCCATTATTTAAAGGTAAAGTTGAGTGCCTAGGGGAATGGATGAACATGCAAGTTTTAGACAATTCTCATAAACACCTTTTCTGAACTTAGGTGATACCAACTAGAACATACCACACACACACCTGAATAAAAAACCACTCACTGTCATGGCCAAGATTTTCACTAGCAAATAACATCATAAGGACAAATGCCCATTTGGAACTTCAGTTTTGAAAATAACTTTAATTTGTTTTGACTGTTTCAAAGAAAATGTGCAGTATGACCAAAGAAATCATTTCTATTATGTCACTGCAATCAACATTGCACGATTGAGAACCAGGAATGGAAATTTGGAAATGTTGGGTACACAGAGCAGAAATTAAAATATGACATTTTAATAAATTATTTTCAAACCAATCAGGAAATCCAACAGTATATTTGCAGCCTGCAATGCTAATATCAAACCAGGCCTAAGACATTTCCTGGGGGATTAATGACCAGAGGGAATTAATGGCCCTTGGCTTCACCTCAGGCCATCCACTTTCCCAGCCAGTCATTAATCCTAAGAAATGTCCTGAGCCTCAATCATTGCAGCTTAATTGAGATGTCATGAAAAGGGTTAAAGAAGTTTTGACTACTTTACTACATGAATACCAGCAGTGAAATGCATTTAGAATCCCTGTTAAAAAGACATGTAATTGCCTCAGATTCTTTATATTATCATAACTCTTCAAAATTGATTGGTTTTAGGTTTATGGAAAAATATGCAAATTAACAGAGGATATGACACACATTTCTCATCGTGGGAATAAAAGTAGTTCACACAGAATTCATTTGATTGAGTTTGATTACTGAACAAAATCTAATTATTTTAGATACATGATCAGACTTTTCTGGAGATGCATACTGTAGGAAAGAAGTATTTGGCATGTGTGATTGTCAGTTTAAATGTGTCTTGTGAAACAATTGATTACTTGGGGGTCTGTCATTGCTAGGGAGCACAGTTATTGGTTATCAGGAACTACTTATTCAAAGTAAACAGAATGAAAGAAAGGACTTCTTTCTTACTTAGGATGAGCATACAGTTAGCCTATGTGAAATAGGGGAAAAGATCAGCAACTACTTCCTATAAACAAGGTCTCAAATCAACTTACAAGGGTGCTTCATTTGCATAAGAATCTGATGATACCAGACAAAACAAGGACAGGTGGAGAATGATCAAAGAGTGAGAGTAGCCAATCAGAATCAAAGAACAATTGGAGGGCTTCCCTGGTGGCGCAGTGGTTGAGAGTCTGCCTGCCGATGCAGGGGACACGGGTTCGTGCCCCGGTCCGGGAAGATCCCCCATGCCGCGGAGCGGCTGGGCTCGTGAGCCATGGCCGCTGGGCCTGCGCGACCGGAGCCTGTGCTCCGCAACGGGAGAGGCCACAACAGAAAAAAAAAAAAAAAGAACAATTGGAAAGAATCCTAATAGGGAATCATTTTTCTAAGCCAAATATGCTTCCCAATGTAGAAAGGGAAAAAAATTCACTAGCAACAGATCTTAAATACACATCTGCTTGTATTCCTTATAGCTCTGACCCTGGCTGCCTGCCAACCAAAGGAGCCCCTCTTAAATTCTGATCATTAATGACCACATGTTACCTGACAAGCAGTGTCAAGAGCTCAGCAATTTGCAGACTTTTCGTATCTTCTATTTCTAAGTCTTTTCTCAGGACCATGGTGTACCCATTTTTCAAGAAATAGTCGTGTTCATTCTGCCATATCCTTGAACACTAATTGTCTGAGGGTGGTGATGGTGGTGGTGGCGATATGTGTACATGTGTGTGTGAGCATATGATAAAAGAAGGAATACTGAGGGCTTCCGTGGTGGTGCAGTGGTTGAGAGTCCGCCTGCCGATGCAGGGGACACAGTTTCGTGTCCCGGTCCGGGAAGATCCCACATGCCGCGGAGCGGCTGGGCCCGTGAGCCATGGCCGCTGAGCCTGCGCTTCTGGAGCCTGTGCTCCGCAACGAGAGAGGCCACAACAGTGAGAGGCCCGCGTACTGCAAAAAAAAAAAAAGAAAAAAGAAGGAATATTGACAGTGGCTTTCAGCGTTGCTCTCAACAAATCATCTTCTGCAGTGGCTCTGAGTCATTTAGTTGCCCGCTCACTTTTGGAATATCTGTGTTTCAATAACACCATGTGGGAAGGTTTCAGAATTTTAATTGTGTAGTTGGATGTGAGTGGGATTTTTCTTGTTGCCTTAAATTGCTAACTTGAGCCTAAAACTGAGGAAATAGAGATGTTGGGTATCCCCTGCTCCCAAGAGAGCTGACTACGGTAGGGGCCAGCCCAACCCCTCAGGGTTTATTATTAAGAGGCCTATTGGCTAATTTTAATATCTCTGTTCAACACTCCGCACCCCAACTCCACACCCACTAGGCTATTAAAATATAACTAAAAGGCAGGGTAGAGGAAGAGGCGGGGAGTGGTCTGGGTCATCAGGAGTGCTGTGATCCCGACAGCACCAAGCCAGGGAAAGGGAGTCCAGGAGATTCACCACCCTGGGATTGAAAGTTCCTGCAAGGCTGGCATCTCATTCCCTGGTCAGACATCTGCTTGGTCAGTGGACTTGCTGATCTACCCTGAGCCTCCCTGAGCAACAGAAGAGAGGACTGGAGAGAAGTGGCAGTGCAGAGAGAGAAGTGAGTGAGCTGTGGTAAGAAGGTAGGAGTTTTTCTTTAAGGGACACTTCAGGGTTGCTATGAAGGAGATAGGCTGAGCTGTCTGGGTAGTGTCCGGGCCACAAGGGAGTTTCCCTAAGACTGGGGGGAGATCGGCTGGTGAATGGCGGTACACACAGCCACACACTTGCCTGGAGCCAGCTGGCAGTGGGATTAGTGAAAGCTTTGACTCAGATATGAGCTGAGAATTTTAGACTGGTCTAGACTGGACTCTGAATACATTGAAAGGCAAGAAACTAACTGGATCTTTCCAGGATACTTAAGTAGTGTGCGAGAGAAATTCAACAATATTTCATGCTTATACTTCTGAGTTACCATAGTGCAATAGATTGGTTACTCATGTAATAGATCCCAGCATGCCTCCTGATGGCCTCTCTATGTGTCCTAGACGCCTATCACTCTGTAACTCATAAGGTGATCAATTCTTGTGTTAACAGAATATGTAGTTAGATTTTGAAATCAGAACATCAGACAGTTTATTAAAAGATTTGTCTGGTATCCTTTGTTTATAAAATTCAATTGGTGATCTTTATTAAATCCTTACTACATTTACTAGTGTCCAGAAGATCCAGAAGTATAATTAATTTTAGCTATAACAAATGAAATTATCAAAGTCATTAATTAATATGATTAGCTATTAATTATTAAAGTCATTAATCTTGCTCTTCAAGTTGCTCAGACTAAAATATTAGAGTCATTTTTTAATGTTTTTTACTTCTGTCATCTTCATGTTCGATATATCAATAAATCCTTTTATTTTATATTCCAACCACTTTTTTTCTTAACTCTCTCCACTGTTATCCTCTTGGTCTAAGGCACTGGTGATTCTCCCTTGGATTACTGCAAGAGACACTTAGCTGGTTTCCCTGCTTCCACTTTTGCCTTCTTCAGTTTATTTCCACCCAGCAGCCAGAGCAATCATGAAAAGTTAATCATGACACTTTTCATGTTAGAATTCTCCAGCGTCTTTACATTACACTCAGAGTGAAGACCAGAGTCCTTGCAACGGCCTTCAAGGTTCTACAAGATTTTTGTACTCGTCTCTTCATCTCTCTGATATGATTCCTATCACTCTCCCTCCTTGTGGTGACCTGACCTCCCACTCAATTTCTTGTATTCTGAAAGCAGTTAAGAGCAAATATTTATTTAGATCCTACTATGTGCTGGACACATTCTAAGTACTTTCCCAATATCATACAGATAGCAAGTGGTGGAGGTAAGATTTCTTCTCAGGCAGACTGAGCCCAGAGCTTGGACATGCTGAACTTTTATACTATACTGCCACCTGGTATGTATGTATGGAGATGGTCTATGTCTAAATAGTCAGTGTTTTCCAGTAACTAAAACAGGATTTAAGAGGTAAGTAGAACCAGGTTCATATCCTGGTTCCTCCTCTTCTTAGCAATGTGACCTTAGCAAATTACTTAACTTCCCTGTACTTCAATGTCCTTACCTAAGGAATGAGAATAATAACAGTTCCCTCACAGGCAAGGTTAAGTAAGAATATAAATAAATGTTCTTAGTGCAGTCCCAGACAGAGTATGTACTCAAAGCTTTGTAAATTATTATTGTACTTATTTAAATATATATTTCCAAAGAAAATTAATTTTCCCATTCTCAAGGCTCTTACAATGCGTCAAACTGAGACATTTGGGAATCCATATTAAAATGGCTTCTGCTCGTATTAAAGATTTGTAGACAATTGAATGCATCTACCACATTGTTAAACTGAAGGTCAGGAAAGAGGAGTGGTTATTACTTGTAATTCTTCAAAGGATATCCAGGAGAACAGACTCCTCCTTTTACTCATTGCAGACAATTTTTTCCCTAAAATAATAGTTTACATTAAAGCTGACAAGTATACTCTAAAATTTTATCTTGATGCAAATTAAAAGTAGCAGTTTATAATCTGGAATAGCAAAGTTTATAATGGAAACAGCAACTGAACCTTAAATAGGGCATTATGTACTCAAAACTGGTTTTTTTTAGAGGGGGAAAAAGTGGTTATAGGGACTACTCAGCAGGCTGGCATAGGTCTGTGCAATCTGAACATCATGATTATAACTAAAGATTTGTTATATTAGAGTCAATGGGAACCAGATTATAAATGGTAAACTAGTTCTTTAAATGACCTTCAAATGACCAGAATATGTTTTTTTGGTAGAGCCTCTTTAATTGTCATATTACTTCAATACTAGCATTTCCTTTAGTTCATATTTGCTGTACTAGTTAGCCAAAAAACCCAATTTCAGATTCTTCGGTTGTCCTTTGCCCATCTTGATATCTCTGTAAATATTGAACCCATTGTGAGTGATCTGTAAATACTTGATTAATTGTTGGCTCGTTGACTGATGATATAACATTGTTCACAAATATTAGTGTCTCTGTCTCAAAGTGTCTAATAATACACACACACAGACACTACTGTTTTAAGCACTCAACGTACATTAGCATATGATAACTCATTCAACCCACATGAAATTCTTCAGAAGTAGACAGTAATATTATTTCCATTTTACAGATGAAGATATGAAGGCTGAGGGAAAGGGGGTGTCATGTCTATGTCACACAGCCAGTATATGGCTAAGTTGGGATTTGAATATGGAGCGTCTGGCACCAGAGACCACATTTCTAACCACTATAGCATGGTGGCAAAGCAGCCCAGATACACACGTGTTGTGGCCAAACGTCAGGATTAACATCCATCTTGACAAATATGTCTCCTAAGTATCTATTAGCATCGCTAATGCCTGCTCTCATAACTGTATGGATCACTGTTTGTGATGCCTTTTAATTCTTTGCTTTGTTTTGACACAGCCCACATGTCTATTTGACGCCCTCCACTGTACTATTTTTTTATATTCCTTCCATCCTCAGCATTTCCCCAAAGTCTCTTTAGCATGCAAGCTGCCTTTTGGCCTTTTCACCTTTTCACGTGATTTAATGAAATCTATTATAACTTTTTGTTTCCTTCACTTTTCTTTTTGAAAGCATAGTCACAAGGGATTATATCTTTATACAGTTATCAAGTTATATTTACTAAACACTAGTATTACTTATAGCTATTATTCAAATCTTTAAGGATTTGAAGGGATTAGCCAACTCTCTGAAGGGCCTGAGATCCCTTTTGCTTAAAAATGTAGCAATAGGATGTAATATTTCCATAGCACCATTCTTTGAGAGCTCTGTAACCCATGCCATTGATCCTTAAAATATCCCTGCTCGGTATGACTAGCAGTATTCACTTTTGTTTCTGTAAAATAGAAATAATGAGACAAAAAAAGTAAAAGTCCCTTTCTTATAGTTAGTTATGTTCTTAAACTCAAACAACTCATTTTATTATGAAGCAATTAGAAAATATCTTAATCAGGAATAGGAAATATTGATTAATATTTTAAAAAGTTACATAAAGAATAGTGGTATGACCTTATAAAATATCTGCTACATACCTATCTTTGGGCAAAAGCATGGAGATGCCTAGAGACAATAGTCATGTAAACAGGGCCAACATGACTACCATGACTACAGGAGTCCACCCTTTTATATTTTAGTGACATAAGCATTTTGACTAACATCCTCAATTTCTTTAGGGATGATGGTTGATTGGCTTTTGGCTTGTTGATAGAAGCTGTTTAGAGTTAACTTTATATTGGCACACAGTTAGATGTCGTTTTTGCTAGTGCACATTATTCTAGATCTCTTTACTGGTTTCTACTGCATTTAGTCTTAATAAGAGCTAAAATGGGTTAGATCAATAGAACTTCCCTTTGAAAGTATTCCATTTAACACAGCTTCTCTTAGATGACAAAATGGCTGGTTGAAAAGTGGAAATATCCCTACTCTCAGCTGTTTTATTAGGTAATTCCAAATAACTGGTTATATTGGTTGATTAATTACTTTCTTCCTGAGATTGAGTGAAAGTATAAATAGAAAGAAGTGTTAGTTCAGTTTGAGTTTAGAGTATGTTGATTAGGAGCATACATAGTATTATAATTTGAAGAAGTTCTCTAAGTTATTTGGTTTAAAGTGCAAAAAAAAAAAAACAGTCGGGTTCATTTTGCTTCGTTGGAGCAACAATTTTTGCAGTGTGGTTTAGTTTCTGATTTACAGTTTTATTCTACCCCATTCATTGGAATTGACCAGACTGCTCTTGTTAGCATTTCATCTTCTTAATTTCTCTTTTTATTCACTTCTTACAATTTGGGATGTTTTCATTTGCTTAATTTTTCAGTATATACATGCAAAGTTTTAAGAGTGATATTAGGGTTTTGTCTTTTTTTTTTTTAATGGCATTACTGTGCAAAGTTGGTATTCTTTTTTTTCCTATTTTACTCAGTTGCAGATGAGCTGAAGAAGCAGATGTTTGGTGTCAGTGATTTTTTAAAAAAGCATTTCTCACTTAAAGGATTAAAAAGTTTTTTAAATGCAAAATGGAACAAGATATTTAACCCTTTCTAACATTTTCCAACTATGGAGTCTATTTATGAAAGTTTTACATATCCAAATTTATTGCTTTGGATACTTTTGTTCCTTCTTATTTAACCAAGGACAGATTTAGTGGCGCAAAATATAAAACTGCTTAATTCTGACAGATAGGCATATTGTTCCTGGTCCTGTTGCTCAAAGAAGGTCTGCCTAAACGATTCTTTACTTCTATAATCCTTTAAATTCACTGAAGATACTTAAGAGCACAAGCACTTTGTTTGTGGTTTATTTTGGTTTATTATTACTTAATAAAAGTAAATAAAAGACAAATAACATAATCCAAACAAAATGTCTGTCTGATTAAGTGTTTTTTGTGCCCAAATTCAAAGTTCTTTTCCAATTAGAGCAATAATCTCAACTAAATTCTTTGCTAGATTGTTTAAAAGGGAAATAACCAGGAGAAGAAAAACTATATATTCATTTTTATTTTATAAAATATGTATGTATATGTTTACATATATCACACATATATACATTTAAAGGTACATGTTAAATCTTGCGTTTCTTCAGTGACAGGGTGGTACGTTATCACAATGGCCTATTCATGAGTCCTGACAATGACAACGTCATAGAATTTACATCCTTCCTCCATCCAAGTAGCAAAACATGCTGGCTTGAAATATTCTAGTTTAACTTAAATATCATATACCACCTATACATTAATTCAGACTCTTCCCATTACTATCAAATCTCCCAAGGCAATGGCAAAATACGGTAACATTCAGTAGAAAGAATTTACAGAGGTCAACAAGCTTGAGTCCTAGATGACATTCTTACGATGTTTCTCTTTAGATGTTAAAATTAACTTTTATGGCAAAGGATTAGTGTTGGATATAGTCATCACTAACTTTTTTCTACATGAACATTGGTAAAATAAGCACGCTACCTATAGAGCTGTTTTCAATATTTGGAGCTATGAGGCTACCTTCTCTTTCTTTATGTAGCAGGGAGAAGCCTTTCACAATCTTATCTTCCAAACTTGGAAGGAAGTTCAAGGAGAGCTTGCATTGCCTTTTCCTCTTATAAACTATTTTTATCTCAAATAAAGTGACCACCGGAATGATAGCTCAAGCCAGCCAATATACTACTAAATTAGTTGCACCAAAAACAAACAAAATATCCTCCACTTAAATACAAATAAGAATTTATATCTACCTACACCACTTCTAGTAGTGAGCCCACAGAAATTAACCTCTGCAGAAAATTGCTTATTTTCTCACTCAACATACAGGTTCTTTATTTTCATAGGAAGGAGATATATATCGGTGGAAAAAATGCAAAATCACAGGTGGCCTAAGACATGGTCATTCTTTGGTATAATGGTTCATTCAACAATAATTCCACTTCAAATTTCAATAAATGTGATTACTGAAATTTTTGAGCAACATAATGATAATTTTTCTGTTATTTAAGTTTAGGGAAAATCTACATAAAGATATAATTTCTGCTGCTGATTCTAACAAATATTTATTAATCTTTCAAAATTGTTGACACCAGAATTTTAGAAAGAAGGAATAATAACTCCAATTCTGTCTATTTGTTGAGTGTTTATCTGAGCATGGCACTGTTTTAAAGGCTTTACAGAAGTTAGACTAAAAACATAGGACTTGCTCCCATTTTAGAGGAACCTATTGTTTCCCAAGAGCTTAGCGAGCCTTCCTGTCTGAAAGAAATCACCTCACCCAAGTGAAGCACCTTTATTTTTTTTTTTCCTATATGCAATTTCTTCTGATTGTAAAAATAGTATATGCCCTTTATGGAAAATTTGTAAAATTTTACTCATAATAGTCCCTCTCAGAGGTAACTACTACTACCGTTTTAAGAGATGCTTTTTTGTTTCTTCATTCTTTTCTCATTCCTCTTTATTCTTCCCTCTTCTCCTCCCCACTCTCCCCTACTCCCTCTTTTCCTCTTCCTTCACCTCTCTACATATAATGTTCTCTTGTTTTTAATTAACTTTCTGAAACATTTCCCCAGGTCTTGTTTACATGTGTGGGCTGCTTTTTCTACATATTTTTAAATTTTGCATAATAGTCCATCTAGTAATCATTGTACCTTATTCCAGGTACCAGAATCTTCTTTTCAGTAACCATGTACTTTGTGATCCTGGGGTAGCATATCAGTGACAGAGACTATTCTGGCTTAAGAATCTTCAGAGATTTTTGTGATTACATGATGATTGCTGGACCATGGGAACTAGGCTGTAGATGGCTCCTAGCTCCTACTCAGCTGACATGGATGCATAGTTCTCTCTCAGAGACAAATACAAAGACTTTTGGAACGGGACACCTACTTGTTTTGAAATGGGTTGGGAGTGTCTTTGAACATACAAAGAATTTTGTTGAGTCAAAGAATAAAGTGGTTTCTGTTATTATATTGAAGTCAAGTTGATGTAGAAAAGTGTGTATGAATGTTGGGTAGCCAACGTCTGGACCATGGTGATTATTATACTACTATCTTTTAGCATTAAACCCGCGCTTCAATATTCTACTTTCTGATGCTGAGGTTGAACTCATTTATTCTTTGCCAGTTGGTTCCCATTATACTTTGCCAAAAAGAAGCACTGGAGAATATCTGGAAGCCTGGATGGGTAAAAAAGACTTACTCTTTCCTGTTTGCTTCTGAGTTCAGTTAGGTGATAGCGCTTCAGCCTGGTAGTGACAACTGATTCCTTGAGTAGCAGTTGATTGCAGTTTGCAATTTTTCTAAGCTATTAAAATCAGCCTCATTATACTCCTCGCAGAAAACTCAGCATCAACCAGAACATGCTCTGTCTTCAGAAGACTGAGTCCCTGTCCAGTGGCACTTCTCCTTCAAGCTCTTAAACACCAGTACTAGCTGAGAAGTGGTCTGTCCTCAAAGGTCCGAGTCTTATCTCCACAGGCTCTCCTCCTAGCACCTGAGCTTTAATGATTCCCTTTGGTCCCCAGCCTAGGTGTAACCACAGAAAGTGTCCCCCTTTTGTCTTTTTAGCTTTCTAAGAGCCACTTAACAATTGTTTCTCTTTTTTTCTATTAAAATAGTTGATGTAGTTGCTGTTTCCTTAAAAAACCCTGACCTATACAGTGGTAGTTGAAGATAATAAAATGTATGGCATCACTCAAGCTACCTGAATTAAAGAAGAGATGGGGGCTAAGAAACAAATCGTAGGGGACAGAGGACAATTTGCCTTTGAGGATAATCAGAGAGGTAAGAAGTGAACTAGTATAGTAACAGTTGAGAGAGAGTCAAGGAGTCGTCAGTGGAGCCATGTTGCAGAATATCCAACTAGGTTAAGAATAAAATTATTTTCTGGAACTCTGCATCCTTGATGACTCTCATTACAGCGAAGGTGGGGAATTGGTTTCAGGACCCCCATGAACCAAAATCCACGGATGCCTAAGTTCCTACATAAAATGGCATAGTATTTGCATATAACCTACACACATTCACAGAAAAAGAAAATTACAGGCCAATAGCCTTGGTAATAGATGACACAGATGCAAAAATCCTCAAAAAATATTAGCAAACCGAATTCAATAATACATTAAAAGGATCATACACCACCATCAAGTGGAATTCATTCCAGGGCTGCAAGGATGGTTTAACATTTTCAGATCAATCAGTATGATACACTGCATTAACAAAATGAAGAATAAAACATCATATGATCATCTTGGTAGATACAGAAAAAGCACTTGACAGAATTCAACATTTATAGTAAAAACACTCAACGAAGTGGGAATAGAAGAAACATATCCCAACATAATAAAGGCTACGTATGATAACGCACAGCTAACATAATACTCAATGATGAAAAGCTATAAAAACTTTTTCTCTAAGATCAGGAACAAGACAGGGATGCCCACTTTTGCCACTTTTATTCAACATAGTATTGGAGTCCTAGCCACAACAATTAGGCAAGAAAAAGAAAAGTCATTCAAACTAAAAAAGTAGTAAAGTGTCACTCTTTGCAAATGAGATGGTACTATATAGAGAAAACACTAAAGACCTCACCAGAAAACTGTTAGAACTAATAAATGAATTTAGTACAGTTGCAGGATACAAAATCAATGTATAGAAATCAGTGACATTTCTACACACTAATAACAAGCTACCAGAGAAACGAAGAAAACAATCCCATTACAACTGCATTAAAAAGAACAAAATACCTAGGAATAAATTTAACCAAAGAGGTGAAAGACCTGTATTCTGAAAACTGTAGAACACTGAGGAAAGAAATTGAAGACAGCATAAATCAATGAAAATATATACGGTGCTCATAGATTGGAAGAATCAGTATTGTTAAAATGTCCATACTACTCAAAGCAATCTCTACAGATTCAATGCAGTTCCTTCAAAATACCAATGGCATTTTTCACACAACTGGCCCAGGCCACAGAGTAACTAGAACTCTCAAACATTGCTGGTGGGAGTATAAAATGGTATAAAAACTGAAGAAAATATTTTGGTAATTTCTTATAAAGCTAAATATACGTTTATCACATGACCTAACAATTTGACTCCTAGGTATTTATTCAGAAGAAATTTTAAAAATAACAAAAGGACATGCACAAATATTCATAACAGCTTTCTTCATAATACTAAAACCTAGTAACAACCCAAATGCCCATCGACTGGTGAGTGGATAAGCAAAATGTTATATATTCATATAATGGAATATTATTCAGTAATAAAAATGAGCAATACTCTGATAACCACCTGAGCAAAAAAACCAGACACAAAAAAAGTGTGTATTTATAATTTTGTTTATATCAAGTCCTCGAAGACTCAAAACTAATCTATATCAATAACTGTAAGAGTAGTGGTTGCCCAGGTGAGTGGCGTGGAGTGGACTGAGTGCAAAGGGGAGTGAGGGAACTTTTTGGGTGATAGAAATGTTCTATATTGTGATAGGGGTATAAGTTACACAGGTTGTAAGGTATATACATGTGGCAAAGTTCAACGAATTGCACTTAAATTCAGTATATTTAATTACATATACATTATTCTCAAGTTGGTGAAAAATTGAAGCTATGAAAATCAAGGCCATCTAAATACATTTAATTGTAGGAATATTATTTCACAAAAAAGTTGATAAAATCATAGAAGCTATGAAATTCAAGGCCAGCCTCAATTATACCTGAAATACCTGAGTCTCTGTCGTCAAGGTAAACAAGATAGTCCTGAAATTCATTCAGAGAATGGAGGCACTTTGACTATATCCTTAATCTTTATTCACTGCTGTGAATGGTTCATTAGTGTTCTAGTCAGCAAATATTTTATGGATTGTCTGCTTTATATGGGACATTATGCTGGGTGTTGAGTTTAGTCCTCAAAGAGTTCAAATCCTAGTTGGGAAGACATAGGTAGACCGATAATTTTCAATATAAATTATTACAAGAGTTAAAGAAATGGTATGGCCAAAGTTCTGGTGGAGCCTATAGGACCAAAGCAACTAACTTTACGTGAAGAAGACATACAAAGCTTCTTAAAGCTGAGATCTTGAAGATGAGTGGAAATTTTCTAGGTAAAGAAGGAATGAAACAGGTTGGGGCCTGTTAAGGGCTAGAGTGTGTGCAAGATATTTGACCATAGAAAGCCAAGATATGTTGCAGGAACAGAAAAGTTCCAGGGGTTGGGGCATGGGATATAAAAGAAGTTGGTGGGAAATGGGAAGAAGGAAGGTGAAACCAGCTTCAAAGGACCTTAGGGGTCCCTGTTTTAAGCAAATCAAATATATAAATATACTTCACATTTTTACTATGTAATAGGCACTATTGTGAATTAATCTTCTGTTTTTTACCTAATAATTATGTATCCCAGCTTCCTTGACTCTATTTCTACATCTTAGCAACATTGTATGAAATCTCTGCAGGAAACGATTTTATTTTTAGATATAAAGATAAAATAATATAAGATTGTGAGTTATTTTTTAAGATATTTAGAAAAAAGAAATAAGTAAAATATTGTCACATATCTCTTTCCTCCTTGTTCCACTAAAATATAAACTACATGGAAAATTATATCTAAATATAACAATACGTGATCTATATTATCATTATCATCATTTTACTATTATGTACTTTAGTACTCCAGGTATCTCCTTTTGAAGAATCTCTAATGCCCTTACAAACAAGTAAACACTATTTCCTCTAGCTTTTTGTATATGTAATTGAGATAACATAAAGTAGGGGAAACAGAGTTCAAGCTAGACAGGAAGGCTTTGGAATAATTCAGAAGAGACCACACAAACTCTACAGAATTTATTTGAGCCTCTTCTAACCTTTGGATCATATCCTTCCCAGAGGAGATAAAGAAATCCGTCCACCAGCGCACACTGAAAATACTGACTACACTCTCCAAACTGTTGTGTTAGGAATTATTTCCTGTATGCAGAATACACAGCCAGAGCATTCAAGCCAGACAGAGTGAGCAGAGGCCAGACATTTGAACTCTTAAAAGTTTTTTGGAATATTACAAATTCTAAATGACTAATATTTTCTTTTTACAGTTATTGCCTTATTGCAGAACTGTTGCCAACTCTCTTTTTATGCCTTTATATTCCATATAAAAACCTCACAGTAAAAAAAAAAAAACCTCCCAATAAACTGCTGTGTGATTTAAACTAGTCTTTTAAATAAAAGCTTTTTAGAAGGCCTTATTAGGAACTGAGTTGGGTATTTGAGGGAAGGTTTTCCCACCTGAAGCCGAAGACATCTATTTAACTGCTGTGGTCGCTAGGCCGTGCATATTGACTGATTTAGTGTCACAGGTAATCCAGTGCTCGGCCAGAAGCCATTTCAGTTTAAGGGCATGTGGTTTGGCAGGCAGCATTGCTTGCAATAATGTAATAAAACAGAAAGAAATCCATACCTAGTTGTGAAAGAAAAGAATCTATGTACTTTGCCAGAGGCAGGTGAAATGAGTCTGTGTGATTTAGCGGTGGGTCACAGCAGAGCCATATAAAATAATCCACCATGACTTGTATTTCTGAAAATGACCAGCATGCTTCAGAGTTCTTAAATTCTTGCAGTACTGGAAGGGGTGTGGGGATGGTTATTAGTTTTATTTGTCTTCTAAGGCCATTGGTTTATGATAGTGCTATTACCATTTATGGCTCTTCTGGTCAAGGTTCCTTTGGTTACAATGATCAGAATGCCGTGTAAACTCACTCAAATCAAATAAAATCAGAGGCCAGGGAAAGAAGTAGAGGTAGTCTTCTAATAAGACGGAACTGAGACAGAGAAGCAGCTCCCAAGCTCTAGGGGTTGCATGCTTGTTCCTCGCCGCTCCTCCCAGCAAGTTGACTTCATTCTCTTTCAGTACATTGGCTTCCTCTGCTTGCTCGTAACCCCAGATCACTGCATCTCCCACTTTCTCCTTTATTGTGTAACAACCTTAATGCCACAAGTCCATTGCTGACTGACTGAATAAAGGTCAAGGTCTTCACACTAGGTGATAACATAGGTCTCTTGTCAGCGTATGAATTTGGTGCTTCAAGAGTAGGGACCCTCGTCACGTGGTCTACTGCTCATTCAACCTAGACTAGAAAGAAAAGGCAATTGTAGGCATGTCTGATATAACAATGGCTTCTAATTTTGTTAAAGCTGGATATGTCTTCTTTCATTAAAAAATGTTGAGTGCCTACCATATGCCACTATACTAAGTACTGTGCTAAATTCTGGAGATGCAGCTGTCAACAAGATGAAAAATGTCTGTTCTCTCTGATCTTCCCTGGTCATATCACCTTATAACTTCCCTTAGGCCCCTTCAAGCAAGTTTATGCAATGTGTCCTTTATTTGGGCTTTGTAGTATTACCTCTGAGCCTTCTTGATATTCTGTATCCTAATGATCCTTGGATATAATACACAGAGCTCTTCCCTTTCCATTATTCCAGAAGCCGTGTAAAGACTACTTCCGCAAAGTCTCCTCATTCACCCTCTATCAAAACCACTCCCAGTTTCCCACCAGTCCCTCACTTTACCTTTCCTGTGTCTGTCACTTTAATATGTCCTTCCTTTAATGGTTATCTCCTTTGCCTATCTTGGCTCAGGGCACAGCCATGAGCTAACTAGAAGACTTTTGTTGAAAGAGCTGAGGCCACACCATCCTATATAAGCACACGTTTGGCTTAAATTGATTTTGTAACCTAGACCTTAGGAAGGTTTTATTATTTACAAGTTTGCTTTTATAATATAGAGGCTGTGATAAAGGCACTTTGTGTCAAGCAAGCAACTGGCGAAATAGATGAGATTCTCTTGGTGATTCACCGAGCTGGTAAAAAATCCAGGTACACTATTGTTTCTTCCGGTAGGAACTTTAGCAAACCAAGTGAATAGCCCACCAGAGAAAAGTTGTCACTTTCACTGATTCATCAACACTTTTCCCAGCAATCACAGTACCTGTGCCATCTGTGTTTAGCACTTTACCAAAAAAAAAAAAAAAAAAAAACTCTTTGCGACTGCCATACAAATCAGGGGCACTAACAAGGTCACACAGAAGGGATTTCAGGACTCGGAGATGATGTTCTCCTGCATGGCAGTAAGCAATAACAGCATTCTACACAGGTTCTCCTGCATCCCAGGCTGCTCTGCCCCAGCCTAGAGCTGCTCCCAGTCCATTGGGAAATGTGTATTATGCCTGGGTTAATTTGCTGATTAATCTCTAGTCAGTGGTTTGTGCTTTCCCCAGATGGCCAATTAAAATTTACAACTGGCAGGAACAGTGTCCTGTTGGCAGGCTGCTGAGGGGCTAAAGCTAGAGGCAGTGACAGAAGGCCTGGGCCCAGGTTTTCCTCCTTTTTCCTCTCCCTTTTGCTTTATTTCTCTCTCTTGCTCTTTTTTAAAGCTGCTGGACTTATTCAGAGGAAAGTGTAAGCCGGGCTTACGCGCTAAGTGTGAGATGTGTGGTGTAGCTTACAACTCTGCTGCTATTTACTCTCCAGCACTCTCAGGGCCGCACCAGAATTCCGGGCATCAACGGTTTACCCACAGCAAATATAGCTGACAAAATCAGCCAGGGGGCACGACTGATTTAACAGCTTCTGAAATGTAATAGCCTTTTTTTTTTCCCCCTGATTTGCAGTCCCCATGGATTGATGGTCTAATATCATTCACTTCCTCACAAATATATAAAACATTTACAGTTGTTTGCGTAAATCAAAGGCAAAGTGCTATGTGTGAAGCTGATAATAAGTAATGCTGTGATATATATAAAAGGTAACATACTTTTACAGCAATAACTCCCCAAATTAACTGTTACTTTTTACTTAGCATTCTATACAAGTTACACTGTGTACACATCTGGACAAAACATACAGCAAGGAACTTAATTAAAAAATGTAATTTGATATAGCTCTTTATTTTATAGTGAGATATTTACCATTTGCTTCAAATATGCATGAGTCATCTGGATTGGAAATTCTGCAGGAAATTGTTAACCAAGGACCATTGATCCTTAAATAAGCCAAATGTGATAATGATATATGGTTTTATGACAGTTTGTTATTTTCAATAACTGTTGATAGCAGTAGCCAAAAATGTTTAAAAATATATATGTGTAGTGGGAAAAATTTTAATGTGAATATTGCATGATTGATAGTAAAAATAATTTGGGGCACTCAGCTATAAGTCCTACTTATATTAAATAAATAAGAAGTGAGGAGGCATTATGTAAAATTACCTTTGTGTAAAATATACAGAATTTTGGATTCTGTTTTTTTTTTAACAGGATACATCATAGGACTTACACACTGGACATTGATGTGTCTCTGTTAGACTCTAAGATCAGACCTTGAGTTTACAGGTGGCCCTCTGTGAGTTATTTTTACTATACTATTTACTGAAGCAAATACATAATTGTTAATTTTTTATGAAATAAAATTTGAAAGTGATTAGACATAAAGTCCCTATGGTCAGTTATTCTGTTAAGCTTTGCCCTCAGCACCAAGAACAAAATCTGGCACATAGTAAACGCTTGGGAAAGTTTTGAGTATTATACTAATTTCCCCAACAAATAGGAAAAACTCAATTTACTTCCTGTAAGGCTTTCCATGTCTACCTCCATTCAAATGAAGGATCTTGGAGAATTTTTCAGAAATGGGTCTCTCATGTGTCCTAGCCTTGAATTGGTCTTGTCCAAGAAATCATTTGACCCTTTATGGGAGGCATGATGCACATGCCTCTTTTTTTATCCCCCAGTACTAGTGTATCTGCTCAGTAAGTATGTACCGAATTGAATTCAACGTGCTTCTTGAATTGCTCGTGTACTTTATAGAAACAACTCAATGTCATTGATACACCTTCCATATTATGAAGCCAGATCTCAACTATGCAGAATTTCAGTTCACATATGAGGTGAGTGTAAGCCAAAAGAATTATAAATGGGATAGTTACAGACAAGATAGAATGGCAGAAGTAATACTTCTTGATTTTATACTAAGTGTTTTATATAATCACATAGACTACAGATTTTCTTTGGGATAAATATTTTATCCATAGAACAAAGCACTTTTATGTAATGTATGTGTTGCTCTGAGTTATTTGGAAGTGCTTGACTTGTATTCCTTCTCAGCTGATTGGGAAATTTGTGTCTAACTAGTAGCTGATGTACTGACTCACTGTAGACATAGGACTCAGATGAGAGGCTATGTAGGGCCCCAACTCGGAAATACTAAACAGTGAATCATCATGTCTTGATGAAGGGGCTGCAAATAACTCCACACATATTTAAGCCCACACTTGATTTAAGGTACTGTGTTAGACATTACTGGACATTAGGTATAGTTCAAATATCAGGAAGCTTTTAGTCTATGAACCATAATAATAGAAAATTAATGTGTAATATGATGACTACCAAATACAGACTAAAAAGGCCTCAGTAGGATACTTACTAGAAGGTGATTGGTTTTTGTCTGGAAGGAATGGGAAAGAATTCTTGGGGAAGATGAGCCTTAAGGAATAAGCTAGGATTTTGACAGGGAAGGGAGAGAAGGGGGCTTTCCAGGAAGAAGAAATTGCAAGAGCAAAGGTATAAAGGTGGAAAAATAGTAATTTAGTACAGGGAGTAGAAATTGATGGAAAGGATGATAAGGATGTATGGGTGTGTGGATATGGGTACAAAATGAGGCTGAAAAGGTCAATTGATAAATTTGAAGTGAAGAGGGCTTCCCTGGTGGTGCAGTGGTTGAGAGTCCGCCTGCCGATGCAGGGGACACGGGTTCGTGCCCCGATCCAGGAAGATCCCACATGCTGCGGAGCAGCTAGGCCCGTGAGCCATGGCCACTGAGCCTGCGCGTCTGGAGCCTGTGCTCCGCAATGGGAGAGGCCACAACAGTGAGAGGCCCGCGTACTGCAAAAAAAAAAAAAAAAAAAATTTGAAGTGAAGAAATTTGAAGCAAGTTTTGGATCAATGCAGAATCTTCCAATTTCTTGGGCAAGGAAGGAATCCTAGTTGTATCTGCATTTAACAATGAATAAGAAGTGGGAGTCTGGCAGTAGGAAGGGAGTCTTTAGGGGACTATTTCAATGATGGAAGCAAGAGGTATGGGGGCCTGAACAGTAGTGGTGGTAGAAATGAAGAAGAGGATGAATGACAGAGCTATTTCTGGAGCAGAATTGATAAGAGGTTGGCAATCAGGATGTTGGAGAGTGTGAAGTCAGACATGGTCTCAAATTTCTAGGCTGGGAGCCAGAATGGGTGGCAAGGACCTTACAGACCAAGAGAAGACAATTGAAAGATTGTTTATAGAGAAAAAGAGTCCACTGAACTTCAGATTTATTGAGTGTGAAAGATTGACCATGTATCATTTTTATTTATTTATTTATTTTTTTGCAATACGCGGGCCTCTCACTGCTGTGGCCTCTCCTGTTGCAGAGCACAGGCTCTGGATGCGCAGGCTCAGCGGCCATGGCTCACAGGCCCAGCCACCCCGCGGCATGTGGGATCTTCCCGGACTGGGGCACGAACCCGTGTCCCCTGCATCGGCAGGCGGACTCTCAACCACTGTGCCACCAGGGAAGCCCGACAATGTATCATTTTTATTCTAATTAGGTCATTGAAAATACAGGTCTGCAATAGGAAATGAGTTAAAGACTTAGACTGATGGATTTGCTGGTCACCTGAAGAATGTGTTAGTTGAAATCATAGAAATGGAAAAGATACTGGTCAGCTGACAGACCACACTGATCTATCATGCTGATTATTAAAGTATTGAATTACTCTCCGCATTGGGGGTAAATATAGCTGTCTCAAGCTTCCCACTATGCTCTCTGCCCTAGCTATCCTGACTTCTTTGTAGAGACCCTGGGGACCACACTGTATAATGGCAATCAGAAAGTTCACATCTAGCCAGCATAAGGTCTCCAGGACCCTGCTACACTGCGGTGGCTCTACCTGTTCTGATTGGTTGGTGCCCTAGCCGTTACTTTACAGTGTTAAGTTACTTTATTGTCACCCTTACCCACAGAAGGACTGTACAGCAAGAAAAGAAGCAAGCTAAGGAGTGTGCTAGATGATATGACAGGTAGGAGGAAGTGCTCACAAGGGCATTAAGGTTCCTCTTCATTGTACCCACCACATGCTTTAAGTTAGTTGCTATGGTGGAGCATACAATGGAATAAATTCAAAAGACAGTGTATAATAAGGTCTTAAAAGTATGGCGGTACAGACAACTAATAAGATGGTGTATACAGAGATGCTCAATGTAAACTTTTAGTTCCATTTTCTCATGTTTAAAGGACACATAATTTGGCAATATGCATTTCTGTTAGGAAAAGGAGTTGTGAATTAGAATGTAGGTACACAAACCTACAAAGTTTTATTCTACACAGTCCTGCAGAACTGAGTTTATGCGATCTTCTGAACTGAAGGAAATTGAATTTCACTGGAATTACTTTACCTGTTACTTACTACACTCGTTTGTCTACATTTTCTCCTTATAGATTGAACCTACATTTTTTAAAAACTTAAAGAACTGTAATCTAGAAAAATGCAAAACAGGAAGAGTACATTGAGTCCATACCAGACCATAGCTTTGACTACTGGATCATGAATATATTACCCACAGGCTTCAAATATCCTTGTGACAGTTTTTGTGTAAACCACAAATTCTTGGATCTAAGGTATTTCTCTGATTTTTCTTTTTTTCAGGTAGAGTGGAAAGTAACAGATCATTCTAAGGTAAGATGGTTTGAGTTTTCCAGTTGAAAGGTCATGTAGCAAAATTAGCGTGCTAGCTGTAATCTTATGGCTTTCTCAAGCGTGAGAGAAATTTAAGTATTCATGATACTGTAATTAAACATACTGATGTTATGTTTCAGTAATGACCTTAGAAGAGAGTTAGGAAAGTATGTTTTCCCTTCATCACAAGGAAAAAATTTCTTATTCTAATTATTTGCTATGGAATTTATATTATATAACTTTAATAAATATTTTAATTTGATCTATCAATTGGCCCTTCAAATGCCATTTTTTCCTTTCATGATCTACAGTCAGAGAGAACGATTTTGAAGACATGTTTCTAAGTTATTAACCGGTGAATTACATAAACCCTTAAGTAAATAATGGAAATGTAAATATTAGATCTATGCCCCAATAAGAAGTGGGTCAGAGTACTGTTAGTATCATAGGGTGCACTCAGCTCATTACCACTGCTTTCTTTTTTTTTTGTCTGCTTTTTGTTGTTTTTTTGTTTTGTTTTCATTCTTTTAATTGTACATGCCTGTTAATTGTACCCTTAAGTCATGAGATTGGGGTAACCCTATAGCCACTTTTTACATAAATTTATGTATGAATATTTAACTGAAGGTCAAATCAGCCCTTGTCTATTTTCAGTGATCCACAACATCTTCTAGTAAAGAAGATGCAATCCTTTTCAAAACTGCCAGGTCAGTAGCAACATATACCTATCCCTCAGTACTTCTGGTAGTTAATACAATTTAGGTTCCTATCTAGGACTGGCACAGACCTAATAAGGCATTTGATGCATTTGATGAGATTTTTAGATGGAAATATTTTTACTTTATATAAATATTGTATAAATGTATGTGTGTATATATATATATATGTTTTATATTTTTATTTTACCTTAATGAGAAAATCAAGATGAAACAGTAAACCCTTGGGCCAAACACAGTGGTGAGAAACCCCACAATTGTGCTTTATTCTCTTAGTCTAAGACATTTGAAAACATAATGTAGAAACACAGATAATGTACTTATTGTTAGGGGCATCAATCATTATTCAGAAATTGAAAGTGTATGAAATTTAAGGTGGAGAAATGACCACTCATCAGCAGACTCAAGCCATTTGCCTAAACTCTGAATTTTGGAAAATGACACAGAGACAGGTAAGAACCTGTTTGTTGACTGTGGTGCTGAGCTTAAGCTTTGGTAAGTGGAAGGGGCAGGTTGAGATAGGATCCTTTTAAATAAAAAAAAAAACAAAAAACCACATTTTTATTATGATGCATTTTATTTAATACTATGTATGATTTTATTCATTCATTAAAAATATTTATTGAGTGTTTAATACAGGGTAGACACAGCAGTAAAGAAAACAGATAGCCCTACTGTCATGGAGTTTACATTCTAGTGGGAGGAGACAGACAAACAAATAAATATGTAGTAAGTATGATGGTGATTAGTGCCATAGAGAAAAATAAGGCAGGAAAGTAGGTTAGGGAGTGCTCTAGAAGGGGGCAATGCAATTTTAAATAGGAATTAAACAGAAAACCTCATTAAGAAGGTGACTTAGGAGCAAATACAAAAGGAAGGTGGAGAGCAGGCCTTACGGGGAGGTGGAGTATTCTAGCTGAGGTGCCAGTGTACTTACGAGTTGAAGGAAAAGGAGGAAGCCAGCATGCCTGCAGGAAAGTGAGAAAGGAGGAAAGTATAATAGAAACGTGGCTTGAGCAGTCAGAGGCAATTGTATAAGGCCTTGTAGACCATTGTAAGGTGCACTTTTTGTTGTTTTGTTTGTTTGTGGCGTTTTCTTTTTCTTTTTTTGGATTTTTGAGTTGACACAAGTGCCGTTGGAGGTTGTGAGTAAAGAATTGACAAGGAGACAAGAGCAAAAGCAGGGTCATTGCTATTAGAAGACTATTTACAAAATCGAAGCTAGAGGCGATGGTGGCTTGATGGTAGTGGTAAAAGGAATAAAAAGTGTTTGGATGTTGATCTATTTCAAAGGTAGAGCTGGCACCACGTACTGTCCAACTGCATGTGGTATATAAGAGAAAGAAAGGTGCCAAAGCTGACTTTAAGGTTTGGATCCTGAGTAAACTATTTGCCTACACGGGGAGAGATTGTAGGAGAAGCCAAATTGGCGAAGTTCAAAAGGGTTTGAACATATTTAAGTTTAAGGTGTTTTGAGATGTTAAGGAGGTGCTTAGATGTGTGAAATTGGAATTCAGGAAAGAGAAATGTGGACTAGAGACATAGATTTGGAAGTGGTGAGCCCATAACTGCAATTAAAACTAAGAGAGTAGATGGGTTCAGCCTTGAAATGAGAATGGATCAAAACCAGGTAGGTCCAGGGACTGATCTACGGGGGCTTCCAATGCACAGAAGCTGCGTGGGAGATGAGAAAAAATGAGCAGAAGAAATTGAGAAGTAACGACTAGTGAGATAAGAATAAAACCAAGAGAACGAGGTGTTGAGGGAGGTTAGCAAGGCACGTGTTTTCAGGGTAAATGAGTAAAGAAGCATGTCACATACTGTAGATACACCAAGCAAGGACTGAAAATTAACCGTTGGACTGAGCACTTATGGAAGCATTTGGAATCATGGACTATAGCAGAAGGATCAGTTTTATCTGATGTCGTATCAGAGCAAAGGCAATTCCAACTGTGTTAAGCAAACTTCCCTTTCCATCCAGGACATAAAGATCAGGGTGACTGCTGTGAACCTGGGGAAAGTTTTCACCCGCACAGTAAAGACAAAAAGAGAGCCCTCCACACAGGGCCATGATATAAAGACAATCTGAAGGTTCACAGTTTTCTGTAAGCAGTTTGAGAGATGATACTATCTGAGGGAATGAAAAGGCCCAAAGAGGAATTGTCACATATGTGGGAGGTACCATAGAAGCACGCTATGGTGTGGAGTATTTCAATCAGAAGAATGAGCTGTACCTTAAGATCTGCCTTTTGAGCCATGCTGTAGGGGAGGTGTGTGGTGGGAAACACATCCAGGGTTCTCTGGGGACAGAGCCCACTCTGCTGGATCTCAAGGCTATCTTCATGGGAAAACAAATCCAGCGTGTGGATAGAAATGTTTGTGAGGTCTTATATTCTATTTTCATATTGCTTTACTTAAGCACAAAATAATTTACCTGAAGCAAAGTTTAGTGACTAGAAGCAAAAATAATTGGTAAGAATTTTAGGTTCTTCCTCAGAGAAAGCAGTGTTATTTTTCAGAGTAGTTTCAAAAACTTATTTTGATCAACAGTGCAAAATTAGTGTTTTTATGTATCAAGTACATTACATATAACACAATACAAATTTCATAAAATTATTCCCTTGGTAAATATTTTTATAGGGATCTATTATGTTCTAGACACTTTGCTGGCACAGAGAATATATGCTCTCAGAGGGTTTATAATCAGTTTTTATTAAATTTAGTCTCATAAGTCAAGGAACATTATCTGTCTAAACCAGACTGCAGCGTGACATTCACAGTGCTCTCCTGTCCCTGGGACGAACTGGAATATAGGGCTGATTCCTAGACTGGAGCTGCAAAAGCGTTTTCACTTTTTCTCTTCTGTCTCACATGCAAAGCAGAGGACTGCCCTGGGAGCAGAGGGAGAGAGTGTGCGGGTCTGGGGAACAGACTCGTCTAACTTGCCCACTTGACTGCACAAATGGAGGAAGTGGGAGAGTGAGAGTTCGTGGCAGGAAGAAGAGTGAGGGCGTTGTAAGGATGCTGGCCTTTAAGGCACATCAGTGCACAAGGAACAAGTGGTCCAGTTAACGTCCTGAGCTCTGAATAATCAGATTAATAATTCTTCCTCCCTGAAGAGCCTGCGGGTAAAGGGACAAGGAAAAGTGGTCAGAGCCCCCTCCCCAAAGACCTTAATTTTCTCACATATATAAAATGAAGCAGTTATTGTGAAATTTTCAGATACTTCTCAGCCTAAAATTCCATGACTCCACGGCTGTGTTCATAAGACAGGATTTTGAAAATAATGTAAAAGTTAGAGAGGTTTTCCTGGATTTTGTAAGGATTGGCATATATTTGCTTCTTAAGATGTGGTGTTGGTGGGGTCAGTAGGATCAGCATCGTGTGGGAACTTGTTAGAAATACAGAATCTTCAGGCCTTACCCAAGGTGAAGCAGAATCTCATTTTAATAAGATCCACATGTCATATGTATATTAAAGGCCCAATAGAGACCAGTTTTTGAGTAGCAAGCTTTTAGAGATAAAAACCACAAGATGCCTTGAATTTCAACAATAATGGGTCACACCTAAGGCAATGATAAATGGGCAGCAGCTCTCCTTGACAACCGTTGAGGATGCTCTTTACTACAGATAGCTATGATGTGACTAGTTAATGAAAAATCTGTCTAATGAAACTTAGGATTCTTATTTCCCATTTGGTTTAAAAAAAAAAGGAAAAGTGTCTTCTTGGCACTTCTACATATATGTTGAAATTTTATTTAAACTTATAATATCATTTAGTTACATATCCTTGATTCCCTCAGTTGTGCTACTCTGAGTTTGCCACAAAGTTTTCTTGCCTGCTTCAAGTCTCTTGAAGCAGCATTTTGAAAAAGACTTGCTGAAGTTATCAGAAATCTACACAGGTGCTTAAAGATCATTAAAAACCAGTTGCCTAGAAATCAAATAACTGTACCTTAGCTTAGACTAAAACCCGTAAAAGAAATTTAAAAAACATAGTTGTATACGACTATCCATGTTCTTATAGTCAAAATTGTCTTTTTCTTCGCTCAGAAGTATAATTTTATTTTATTTGGCTGAAATTAAGTAAAGCCAATATCAGATTTAAATTATATGTTTATTTTTGTATAATCTCAAGATCATTGTTAATCATAGGGGAATATGAAAATGATTAAAATACTATAGTATGAGTGTTATTAAATATATAAAGTATTTTATTCTGGCGATACATTGAATTTGAGGTTCAAAAAAATACCCAGAAGGAAATGGAACACGGTAGTGCAATCCAAGGAGCGCTGACATGTAACAGTTATACTGTTTTTAGTTGTAAACACATGCAACTTAACTCCATGTAATTGAACAATAAAGAACATTTTATTGTCTCAAATGACTTAAAAGCCCAGAGGTAGTCTGGCTTTAGGTAAATCTCAGAGCGGTGGCTTAAGCCGTTTGATTGGGACTTGATTTCTTCCTCTCCATCCATCTCCTCCTCTCCACTGGGCACCATCCTCAGCTAGCTCCCTCCATGTCATCCAGATTGACTGCCACTGTCCTTCAGATCTAGGTGCTTTCTTGATTTATTTCAGCAAAGAAAAATAAATGCTTTTGTCCCAGTATTTCCAGCAAAATTCTGAAATGCAGCCGGACTGAACAAACTTAGGGCCCATGGTAACTGCTAAACCAGTGATGACTTGTTCGGGAGAATGGAATACCCTGATTAACTAAGTCCTGGTTGGGTCTCCACACTGGATCTGTGGATGGAGTGAACTTAGAAACACATAAATACCTTACTGGAAATAAAGTTTCTTTTTTGTTGTTGTTGTTGGGGTATAGTGGTTTTACAGTGTTGTGTTAGTTTCTACTATACAGCAAAGTGAAGTAGAGTTCCCTGTGCTATACAGCAGGTTCTCATTAATTATCTATTTTATATGTATTAGTGTACATGTGTCAATCCCAATCTCCCATTTCATCCCGCCACCAACCCCCTTCCCCCCTTGGTGTTCATACGTTTGTTCTCTACGTCTGTGTCTCTAGGAAATAAAGTTTCTTGGTGATGCTAAAAGGAGAAATGCATGTTGGGAAAGCAACCACCAAGCTCCCCTAAGGGAGTGAGAGGAAAATAAACAGGTGAAATTTTGTCTGGTGGGGGGTGCATAAAGATATCATAAGAGAAAAAGTAAAACCATCCTGGAGGCAAGATTTCAGCTGAGAGAGAGAGAGAGGTTCTGAAATCTTTGGTGGCTCAGAAAAAAGGGAAGCACCCTGACCTATTTGGAAAAGATTTGGGGTTTTAAAAATACATTTAATTGTATAATTACTCTTTACTTATGTCTTAATCCATTGTTTTAGTCCGTTCTCTGTATTGTGATTACTATTCTCTTTCTGGAACAAAGAGACAATCAGATTTTTCTCTGATTAGAATATTTTGTGATGACTCATTGCTTATAAGGTAAAGTCTAAACTCTTTGGTAAAGGAGTTCTGCCAACTCTGCCACGAATATTTCAAGTTTCAACTTCTTTCAGCCTCCCCTACCTCATGTTCTTGCCTTTGTGAACTCTGCACACCTTTCTTCTTCTCAGACCTACCACACACTTTCATAAGTCCCCGCCCTCCCTTTACTCACTTACATTTGTCACCTGGAACATTGCTCTCTCTCTTTCACTCCTGCTTACACTCATGTTTCTCATCCTATCAGGCTGGAGCCTCTTTTCTCCTTCTGTGTCACAATTCACAGCATTACTTATCACGTTCACAGTATTATCACTGGTTGCATCTTATTTTACTGTGAACTCACTGAAGATTGTGAAAATGCTTTATTCAGCTTTGCGCAGTAAGAACTTAAGACATAAATATGTACAATGAATTAAATTTCAAGGTACTCAAATATAACTGGAAACACTACATTAAAGAAAAGATTTTTTAAACGTCAAGGATCATAATTCAGATTACTTGCTTGGTACAAATCAGTGTAGACACACATACATTTGATTAGATTGGATTGTGATTGTTTTCACATTTTACTGTTACATTAAATGTTTATTCAAAAGTCTCACATATTGGGAAGCTATTTTGTTGAGGTAAATGTTATAGGAGAAATTATTTCTAAGATTAGTGCATTATTGAATTTGTTGAACATCTAGCTGCCTTACTAGTCAGGCAACACGAAAAAACAATTGAATAATATAAGCACCATTTTAGTAAGCAATTTCCAGATAGTTTGGGAAATACTATTGATTTGGATTGAGTATAACATATAATCTCACTTTTGAATTGTCAGTTGCCTATCTATGGTCTTTACAAGTAATATAAGATACCAGTAGCAAGAGGCATAATGAGGTCACATACCAGGGAAATAGGATTTGGACAATAACTGGGATATTTGGTCTGCCCATTGGGCCTCACTGTCCCAATGTATACAATGAAAGCATTGAAATAAAAGCCAATAAGTTTTGTTTGAACCAACTTACTAATACTTAAAACTTTGGGTGATTTTTTTCCCTCTAAAACTGTCATCTTACATGATCAGAGATATATTTTAATGATACTGACAGCATTAAATGTATTTCAGAACATTTCTGTAACTTTCTTTAGAGATTAGAACATAAAATTTGAATATACTTAAAAATATTTTTTCATATATTTTTGGGTTTTGGAACCAGTGAAAAATTACTCATTACTCTTACTCAAATTTAATAAAGTGTTTACTATGGTTTGGAGACAAAATGAAGGTGAGAATATAATTAGACTTTTTAAAGATGCTATATTTTGGAAAATGTCTCAAAGGGCATAGAACTTCAAGAGTTTGAGTATAATTTAGGCAAGCAGATAGCCTCCAAAAATTTTTGCTGCTAAGGGCAAGAAATACATGTATTATTTCTGGTTTGTAAAAAAAGAAAAGAAATTGTCTCAGTCCCTGAGATTTACGCACTATGAGTTATGATTAAAAACAAAGGCTTTGAAGTCAGATTTGAGTTCAACTCTGAGATCTGTAAAAAAGGAAATTATAATAGTCATAGGGTTATTGTGAGGATTAAACAATGTGTATTCATTATATAACATGATGCCTAAAACAGAGTTTACCTTCAGTAAATGTTTCCTATTAATTATTATTTGTATATTACTTGTAATTATCAAATAGATAATATAATGCTAAGTTGCTACAGTCTGTTATAGATCGTAATTTACTAATTTGTCTTTAAATGTTTGTAAGTGGGTTTTTGAACCAGTATAGACTGAAAGGTGAAAAATTGAAGCTGTGCAGAACTCAACGGCATGGTTTTGCCCCGAAAAGTTATAACACTACAACCTGATAAACTTATCCTTCATTAAAGGGGACATGCTTTGAGAACTGCAGAAAGAACTGGCAGAGTCTAGCTAGTGTGAGGAAGATAAAAACTCAGTCAATAAGATAATATATTTAATAGTATATTGCTTCACAAGTCTCTAAAAACTTTCACATATTATGTCACACGATCCTCATAAGAACATTGTATAGTAATCAGAATAGGTTTAAAATCTACCTTTGAACGCGTAGGAAACTGACAGTCACAGAGGGTGTGACCTATTTAATGTCACATGGATAGAATGAGGTGGAGCTTGGGTGATGACCTAGTCTTTGTCCCTTCAGTGGGTCCTCTGTCCACAAGCATTTCTTTTACTGAGAAGAGAAACTCAAATATTTTATTTATTTTTTACGTAAGAAATTTAAAAATTACAGGTTACCAAACTCAGTAAAAAAAAAATCTCGAAACTGTTTTGGAACATAAATCTCTAAAATGAATTCCCCAGTTTAGTGTCCTGAGTTGGTTACAGTTGAGTTGGCTACAATCCAATCTTGAAATGTTATTCTTCTGAACAGAGGCTGGGATAATCAGGCAATGAAGGTGAGCAACAGCACAGTCTATTTGTGGTACTTTGTGGTGCTTAGAGATAAGAGTCACTACAACTCCCAAAGTATCATAGGCTTCGACTTCTGTAAATGCGAAGGGACCCTGCATAAGGCATTTCTAAGAGATTAACTTGATTTTCTAAGTGAGAAGTGAAACCTCAGATGCAATAAAATTATGGAAGTGTTGGTGTTTGTTCTTAATCAAAATCAATGATTTAATCCCCATATAGGTTTAAGAGTCAATGTTTTATTTTATTTTTAATATAAAAATCAATATTTGGGGACGACCACAACCTTGACATGAATATTTTTATCTCCTGAAATACTGTCAAGACTATATCATTATAATCTTTAAAAGAAGATGTGAATTCTAGGAGAATGGCAAACTGACACTGAAATCAAAAGGCATCCAGGATGCTCAAAACATGCAAATGGAAAATGGTTGTAAAGTAGAACTGGACGAGATAATCACATGATACTTTGTAAGGGTTTGCAAGGGTGACAGTTTTCCAAGGTCTATATTCATCCAGTTAAAGAAGAAGAGAATTATGCATGCTATACAGAGAGAATAGCTAAAGGTAGAAGTTTAAAGTGGACATAAAGCATATATGATATTGCAAAGAATGGGTTACTGCAGTAAAACATTACGAAAGAAAAAGAAGTTAAGATGAAAATAAATGAGAAGTGCGATAAAAGGGTTAAGCACTGAGATTCTGGAATTTGGCTGTCTAAGGTTTGAATCTTAGCTCTACCTCTTATATCTTGAGCAAATTACTCAATCTCTCTGACCTTCATTTTCTTCATCTAAAAATGAGGCAGTAATTGTACTCTCTCATGGGGTTTATGAGGAACCAAAGGATAATGCATATAAAGTGTTTTGCATGGTTCCTGGTATATAGCAAATGCTCAGTGAAAACTATCTATTATCATTTAAGCACAATCACATAGAATTGCAAAGATTTTGAACATCAGACCCAGAACAGAGTGATATTCCCTAAATAGATGGTTTACCATTACTGTTGAGAACCCAACTGGTACGCTTATGCAGTGCCCTGTCTTTTAAGTTAAAAAACAAACAAACAAATCCCAAACTAGCAACAACAAAACTATAGTTTACGGATTGAGCAGAATCACCTTTTAGAGAATCTTGATAATTCATTAAAACCTAATAATGTAATTATAATTTAGAAGTGCTTTTCCTGTGGCACTTACAAGGGAAAATTTGATTCAGAAAGTGGAGATTCAAATTTTATTCAAAGATTGTTAATTTTAAAATGTGCTATTTAATTAAATTCAACATTTATTGAATATTAATTGAAGACCTACAAAGTGCCTATAATCTATTTAACAAACATGATTAAATTCATGATGCTTTAAATTAAATCCATGCAAAACACTATACAAAAATAGTATTCACTAGAAATAGCATAGATATAGTGTCTATTAAATGTTAAGCATTATCCAGTTACTTTTGTTTCTCTAGAACAGACATGAAAAGTTAGAGTTTAGCTACCTCAAGAAATAAGACCAGTCCAGAAAATAAACAACACATGTCTGTTACCATCCTCGGCCTGGCACATAGCTTGGCAACAAATACTTTGCTGAAAATCAGTAAAAAGAAAAAGTGTTCCTAATTGCACCCACAGAGCAAGCGGCCAGATGACTGCTTTTCCTTGAGTCAGCTGCTCTTAGATAACGCGAGCCACAGGATTGATTTCCTGCAGTCAAATGAAAAGAAAACTCTTGAACTGTCCCCCAGGCTAGTCATTGTGACACAGCAGCTCTTGCTCAGCTTAAAGAGGGCAGGTGAGCGTGAGCATTTTCTTTTGTTAAAAATGTGTGTGTGTGTGTTTGTGTGTATGTATATATATGTATTATTAAAACAAAGGGAAATATAAAGTAGGTAACTCAAGACGTTTTTTTCAAAAAAACTCTGAAGTTTATTTTTCTTTGATATTTGGCCGGCCGGTGATTTAGGTAGTCTTTCTGAGAAGAGACATCTTCAGAAAACAATAATCAAACTGCAATAGTTCCCTCAGTTAACTTGGAAGTTAACATAACTATGCCCACGGCCCATTTAACTTAATGGCTCGCCTGTCTTGGAATCGTAGATAGGGCTTGCAATCATCATCTTATGCCAGTGTGCGGACCAGTTATTTATCAATTGTTTGGAAATAAGTCAGCCCCAAACTCTCAGCTCCCCAAATGAAAAGACAAAATGTTGGGGAAGAGGACTGTACTCCTGAATTGCAGAATCATAAAGGGAAACCTGATTAGGTCATCTGCTGTGACACACAGAATGATAATTAAGTTGGGGACTTAACATCTTGGAAAGGGTGAGAGGTGCTTTTCAGCATTAAACAAAGCACAACTAAAGCTAAGCATGACTGCAAGATTGCTTTGCGAGTTTCATACTAAAGTCCCAATTTTCTAGGCAATATACAGGAAAGACTACAGCCCTCTGTGTGATGTGAAAAATATTACCTACCTAGATTCGGAGGGGATGTTATAACCCAGTTTCTTTTTGTCAAAAATATAACAGAAAAGCTATACTTCCAACAATAAAAAAGGAATTACACTTTGGTGAGGGAATAGTAAAGGTTTCCAGCACTTTCACAGGCCAGACAAATGTCTTCCTCTGCCATGTAAATGCAGTAAAAGGATATCTGCATTAAATTACAGGATTTATAGTCGGCAGAAGAAACGAAACCACGTAAAGATCATTTTTGCATTAAAATTTGGTTTTCTCTACTAGTATGTATTTTAAAAATACAGGTGCCTTTTACTAATGAAGTACATCAAAGCATATTATGTTCTGCATTTTGTGAGAACTAGGCAATTTATAAATGCTATTCACATTTAATTAGTAGTCATTTCTTCTCCGTAAGCATATTTACTCGGATCTCTTGTTCCTACGGCAACCCAGTGAGTATTACAGCTACAAGAAGAGCCTAGACTAACCTAAAAAAGGATGGAGATTAATGAGCAAGCTCAATATTAAGACTATAATGCAAAAGACCAAGCAATAAGGTTGGCTAGGGGAGCATTACAAAGAAGTTTCAAATCAGAATCTCTTATTTCAAGGAGCCTATTTATAGCAGCATAGAGTTATTTATTCAAGACTGCCTATAGTATACAGGGAGTATGAGGGATGACTCATTTAGTGCTAAGTTCTGCTTAATTGGCTATCTACTCAGGTACGGTGTTACACATATATATACATACATGTATATAATTATAATCTGCTTAACACACTTATCAATGGACTATATAAACAATATTACAAGCAGTTGTGCTTATGGATGTTTCCCTTAAATACTGCACTTGTTTAAAATTATGGAGTCTTTAGAATTAGCTTTGATATAAGATGTTGTCATTAAGTGTTTAGTGAAAAATGATTCTTAAATCTAAGTGTTTATGTTATTTTAAAGATAATTCTCTGATCCACTCTTTATTCTAGTTGCAATATTCAACTCTTATGAAAGGGTTGAAAATAAATAACAAAAGCATTGCTAAGGGTACCAGATCGAAAATAAACAGTTAACAGAAATTTTACATATTCCTCTAAATTCTGCTTAAAAGTGGCAGTTCTTAATTTAAAGATTTAGGTGGGGGAGTTAGGAATAAGGAACTGAGGCCTAAATACATTTCTCTACAAAAAGTTCTATAACTTTATAATGCCTATGAGAGACAAATTCAAAATAATTAAAAATTATTTAAACTTTAGAAAAAATTAGATGTAACAAAAAAAAAAAAAGAAAGAAAAAACCCCAAGCTCCTGGAATCAAGCTAATTTTGCATTGCACGTTGTGGATAGGTGGGAAATCATTGCCACACATTATTTGTCGTAACATTTATTTATGTCTCAATACAATATGTGTGAGAGAAACTGAATATAAAGAAAGGCAAATTAGAAGTTATATAACCCTTGTTATCAAATGGTGCTTCGTAAAATCGACAGGATCTCTTCAGAGCTGGGCAGTTCGTTCTTGCTACGACACAGAGACAGTGGCATCGTTATGGAGCCTCTAAATTATCCTGCTCAGTGGCAAAAAGTAAAAATGATTCCTTCTGACCTTTCTACACTGCTTCATTAACTTTAACTCGCAAGCAACAAGTAAAAATGAGAAGCTTTCTGCAGCCCCTTCTCATATAACTGATTAAAAGAAGCAGCAGCTCCGCATCTGTTCAGGAGACTCTGGGTACCGCTCATGTGCTAAATGAGGGTAAATTGAGTGTGTGGCAAGAAATGCTTGCTATACATTCACTACTATTTATTTCCATTCGACCAGGGCATTTCAAATTCGTTTCTTCTTAGATCTACAGAGATCATTGCAGATGTAAAACAGTTTGCATGGCTTCTCCTGAGTTATTAGTCAATAGCGAAATGATTTTTTGTGGCTCTATAAATAAAAAAAGGAAGCAATATTTTATAAGGATTCATCTGTGCAAATATTAATGGTCCACCATTTCTGTTGTCTCAACTTCAGTTCTATAATATAATATCAAATCCCTTTTAAAGATTTCATAATAGCTTCTACCTGTAATTTTCCTTTGTGAAAATGCGCTTTTACCAGCAACTATTGTCTATGTAGTGAATTAATTATACTCAACAATTAAATCACAAGGCATTTCTCTCCCAGGTAATCTATGGATTTGAGTTCAGCATTTCTATAGGTACTTCTGTGCCTCTGTAGGGAGAGTATTTTAATACCAAAGAACACAGCAACTTAAATGCCATTCCTTGGGTTTTATGAAAAAGCAATATAGGAGAGTAAATAGGGCAAATATCAACAACAAAGAACCCCTACTTTGAGTCAAACAATAAATGCAAATAGAAGAGCTAAACCAGGGAAGAGAGGTAAGAGGTGAACACTGTGGTCTGAGTATTCCTTCCTGACAATTCTGTGTGAGGCAAGAATATTCTGCTATCTTAAAAAAAAAAACAATCATAATAGACCATCAGTGAATCCTCGTCGCTTAGTTTCCGAGGTAGAATTAAAACGCAGACCCAGAGGCACCAAGACTTGAAAACTCATCCCTCTCGCCGCAGATACTCAGCATAGAAGAGCAGCAAACTTCCTAAATAACCACAATTAAATTTCACACACTCTCTTCTCCTTTCCTGGTTTTCAAACGTGGGGTTATTTATCAGAGAAGAAAAATTGGACGCTGCGTCTTTTGAAGACAGCCAGGCACTCCTAACCTAATTAGCGTTAACCACCTCTGAAAATAAATGCCCTGAATCCTGCAGCTCGAAGGTCCCTCCCCCATCCCCGCGCTCCTCCAAACACACCAGCAACCTGGGCAGGGTTGAACAGCCCGGTAGATAATAACCTTCCTGCCTGACCCCCAGTAAATAGCACTAAAGAGGCATTTGCCACCGTTTTCCCAGGAAATCCGATAAAACGACAGCACGGAGGGTGATGCAAGCGATTTTCTTGAGTTGCTTTGTCTGTGTTTAAACTTCATGCCCACGACACCGCAAAACACGGCCCGGGAAGCTACCCGAGCTGGGAAGCCTCCGTGCTCAAACAGAAGGCTCAGAAAAGAATGGAGATTTGCAGATCTGATAATGAGCCAGTTAATGACATAAATGATACCTCAAGAACCTCACTAAACCATCCAGGTCCTACAATTTAATCTGTAATAAATACTCCTGCATCATTGCGAGATGGCTGCTCATAATGGCAAATGAAATATGCTGGTATGATAGGTACAATAAATCTGGATTTTCCTATGGTTCCCTCAGGCTAGAACAATATGTAACCACAGTGCGCACTGTCAGGGTGAGCAGATCTCAAAGCCATCATAAAATCTAAATGGGGACTAATTAGGAGGCCCTTCCCTTCCAGAGTTACTATTTCTATTGACATTTTCCATGCATGAGCCCCTCCATAACATCATAAGTCACCAAGATAAGAACTCCCTAGATTATAGGGAAAAAGCTTTAATGGAGAAGTTGAACTCAAAGGCGATGCATAAATTTTCCTTTTGATACTACGGGAAGTCCGTGTTGAGTACTTTCTTTACAAACTTTCAAGCTATGAGCAGGGTACTTTTTAATCCCTCCGCCCGCTTCCCTATGGCCTGCACAGTCCCAGTCTCTCTGCACCAGGAGCGTGAGAGTCAGGTGGTGCCCAGGGAGGATATTAAAAGAGAGTGGGGCTGCTTGTAAAACTGATGGCTGTGGGTCAGGAGAGTGCCAGGAGGTGTACTTGGCAAGTTGACTTCTTGTTCCGGGCCTTTTGGTTTGAAGGCTGGGATTTTCCTAAAGGTCACTGAAGATTAGGCTTTTCCCGAAGCTCTTCCAATCAGGAGTGGAGCAGATTTCTTCACACAGGCCCTTTCAATGCAGGGAAGTGAAGCCATTCCTTTGATAAGCCAGGATGCCACAGGTCCTTGGGAAGAGGTGAGGTGGGTCACTGGGGTGGGAGGTCACCTTTGTGCTTGGCGGGGCTTGGGAATGAGATTTCTAGGCACTGTGGAGTGGAAAAGCGGTGGAGAGAAACCAGGGCGATAGTGTCAGGTGGACCTCCTCTTTAGTTGTCTACCACAGGTATGACAGTTTCTTAACTTTTCTGAGAAGAAAATCCTCAGTTAAAGCAGGGAAAACAATAGCTAATCTCATAGGGATGTTGTAAGGGTTGAGATACGTGTGTGGATAATTTAAAAAATAGCTGTGAATATTATTACTTATGAAATGCATTATTTCATTTCAAAGGAATAAAATTAGGAAAATACCATGAAAAGGGGATGTGCAATACAGTATTCCTTTTCCTCAATCTTTGTTTTATGCAAGAGGAAAAGCCCAGTGATGCTGGGGATGGGTTGTCACATGCTCCTATGAAATGTAAGTTCTGTATCAAAGAGTCCTGGTCCTGGTCCTAGTTTAATTACTTGCAAATATTGTCTGACTTTTGTATTTGTTAAAGTATTTTTCGTTACTGAGTGATGAATGAAGAGCAGAGGCACCACCGCTGAACTGTCCCTCAGCAAGGCGGGCCCTACAGGGTTCTATTAGCAATTTCTTAACAGCCAAAGTTTGGAACTTTGACCTCAAACATTTTCTAATTCAGGGTGGCATGAACAACCAAGGCCACTTCCCTCTGTGCATAAAAAGTGAGTAACATACAAACCTCCATCATGGGATGTAAAATTGGCTATATTACCTAATTGATTGGGATAAATACATTCCTGTTCTCTGTCATTCTCTATTCTATGCGATAGATCACACCGTCTCTGATAGACATTTGGTGAATGGTTTTAGCTGCAAATGCTTCTAGTCTGAGTTTACGATTAAACTGATAGTAAGTAACAGTTTTGTGTGTACATTTATTTATTTTAAATTTATGCATAAACTTCTACTTTGTATTGTTACCTTCCAGTGGGGCTGAGTTTGTATGAAAAATTATTTTCATCATTTGTTATTGCCAATTGGGCTTACATAAACTTTGCTGAACTCATTTCATTTGTTGGTCTTGGCTACCAAAATGCAGTTCGTATCACTTAGTATTGAAAATTGGGAGGGTGTCCTCATAATGTTTTATAGAAAGTGTGTATAATTACCTGTAAACATTATAAGGACAACAATAGAATGAAAATAAAACATTTCAAAGCCTATAGTATTCAAATTTTGTGGGTTTTATGAAGTTAAAACTATAAATTAAATTTAAAAGAGTCAAGAAATAGGTTTTATTAGAGCCCAATAACAATAACTTTCTGAATAAGACTGTTTATCATAATTTTAGTAAAACATTCATCTTTTTGTTTCTTCTCACCTCAGTGATACTCAAATAATCTTGATAAAAGCAGCCTGTACACTGAATTCTATGCTGAAGCCACCACTAAAAAAAAAAAAAAGAAAGAAAAAGTTAATAACAAAAGGGAAAGGTAATCACATTATTGGATTTGTCATACCACTACAGTCTTAGTTTACATAGGAAGAGAAAACACTATTTAACACTAATAATTTTCAAACTTCAGGTATGTTTCCTGGGCCCCGGTCAAGTTGTTAGGGTTCAAAACCAGCTGTGGTGTCAGGAATGTTCTCTTTAAAAGTGAGATTTGTCGAGGAAGAGGGAGGCTGAATGTTTTTGTGAACTGAGATGTCCTATTGACTCCAGTTCTATCCCATTCCTGTCTTTGTGGGGCTTCTGAAATACTGCTTAGCTTAGTTCTCATTGACTCAGAATTTATCTGAAGGTTTAGGTATTTATCATAACAGTTTATTCACTCAATGAATATTTGTTTTATGCCTATTCTGTATCAACACTATACAGCGTTGTACAAAACAGGAAAAAAAACCTGTCTTCATGGAGCTTATGTTCTACTTCAGGGAGAAAGACAATAAATATACAGGTAAATTCATCATAAGTTGGATGGTGATAAATGCTAGGAATGCAGATGAACAGTGTCAGAGGGATAGGAACTGGGGGTTGCAGAGGAGAGCACTGACATATTACATGGGACAGTTGGGCAATGCCTCACTGAAAAATGACCTTGGAGCAAAGACCTGAAAAAGAGGAGGGAGCCAGTCGCGTGGATACCTGGAAGCAGAGCATTCCAAATAGAGGAAACAGCAAGTGCACATGTCCTGAGGTGGGGACAGGCATGGTGTCTTTAATGAAAAGCCAGAAGGTTAGTATGGCTGGAGAGAAGGGAACAAAGAGGACAGCAGTGGGAGATAAGGTCAAAAAGGTGGCAGCTGGCCAGCTGGTGTAGGGCCTGGTGAGCCTTTGTAAGGACGCTGACTTTTATTTTGAGTGAGATGGGGAGCCTCTGAGCAGAAGGGTGACAGGATCTGATTTATGCTTTTAGACTATCACTCTGGCCTTTATATCAAAATTCATGTGGGGTGGAAGGAAAGGGGCGGTGGTCAGGCAGGGAGACCGGTAAGGAAGCTGCTGTAGTAATCTAGGGGAGAGAGGTGGGGGGCTGGGACCAGGCTGGTACAGCTTGAGGAAATGGTCAGATTTTGGATATGTTTTGAAGGCACAATATATAGAGTTTGCCAAAGGATTGGCTGTGCATGTGAGTGAAAGGCAGGAATGAGAAAAGGAAAGATTAACTACCCTTTAAAATGTCTATTTTATAACAAATAGTGATCGTATTCTTATACAATATAGGAGACAAAATGATTACTTTGTTATGGTATTGTACATTGTCCTTCAAAGTGTACACAATCATTCATTCAACAAGCTCAACAGATGCTGAATGAATACCTGCTACATACCAGGTGCAGTGCAGGGGATGTAACCCTGAGTGAGACAGGCAAGCTCCCTTACCTCTCTGAGCTCATATTTTAGTGGAAGAGGAGGAGAGGACAATAAAAAAGTTAAAACAATAAAGAAAATTGTAGTATTTCTTTTGAAATAATTAGCAATATTGCCATGTTTAATAGAAACATCCACAATCATGATTAATCTTTTAGGTTCACTTTTGCGATAACAATCTGTAAAAAGGATACTGCTTCCAAAATCTTTACCCACACGTGAACATTCTTTTTACTGAATATGTGACGTTGGACATAATAATAAAGTCAGGATTCCAGACATACAGAAAAATGGAAGAATATCAGAGACACAAAGTAATATGAAATAGCAATTGTATATGCAAAGAAAATACCCTGAATCTAAGAAAAGATAGAAAATAAAAACCATACCTGCACTGTACTAGTACAAAAAGACCCATTAAATTTTGTTTTAGTCTTCATTTTTTAACTCTTTTTTTTTTTTAATTTTTTTTTTTTACTGAAGTATAGTTGATTTACAATGCTGTGTAGTCTTCATTTTAAGCTAAGGAAAAATAATATACTGCTAATTATAAAGATGGTAACTTTCAGTGAAAGCTGTTTTTTTATTAAATGTATGTTTTCCCAAATTGGTAAATCGAATGATGAAATTGGTATTGGAGGTTTGGATGATTTGCTTAGCCTAAATTAATTAGATAATTACTTTGAAACTTCTTTGATCTTATTTATTCTCATAATTTTAACTACCATTCATGAGAACATCCAGATCTCTGTATCTAGCCCTGAGAATCCTCTGAGCTTCTGGCTCGTGTACCTAAATGTTGCCTGAACACATTCACTGGGAACTTCAAAGTCTATGTGTTGGCACATTGCCACTTCTCTATTTTTCCAAACCAGTATGGCTGGTTTTTACCTTTGAGTTTCCTCTCATTCAGTAGTCTTTAAACCATCCAAACAGTCAAGAAACCAGAAACGTGAGAGCCATACTCATCACCTCTCCCTTCCTCACCCTTCGTACACAAACAATTATAAACCCTTGCTAATACTTTTATTCAGCATAGAATGGATTATGCTGTAGTAATGAATGACCCCAAAACCTCAGTGGCTTCACACTACAAAAGTTTATTTCTCATTCTCCAAAAGTCTTCTGCGTAAGCCTTCTTGTGAAAATTCAGCTTTCCACTCATTTTTCCTCTTATGAGAGCTCCATCCATATGTGTGCTTCCACAAACACCATGGCAGACGACTAAGCAGTGGCAGGTCACACAGAGGCTTTTCCACTTTTTGGCCCAGAAGTGATATATGTCTTTCCTATCCATGGCCTATGGACCAGAAGTAATTACATGGCACAACACCGCAGCCCCACAGCAAGGAACCCGAGAGCTACAGATTCACATGTGCCCTAAAGGGCAGGTGAGCATATCTACCCAACCTTCTAAACATGTCTAAACCTTTGAAAAATATTATATTTTTTGGCCTGCTTACAACACCTCCCGTTATCTACAGGATGCAATTTATTGTCCACAGTTCTTTGCATCGTGCTCTTTTTCACCCCTCCACCGCCACCCAGTGACGTGGCTCACACAGTTGGGAATTGTTCTGGTATGCTCTTCCCGCTTCTGCACCTAACTGGCTTGCAACAATCCTCAAGATAGAGTTTGGGCCTCATCTTCTCTAGAAGGCATCGTCAAAGCTCAGATTGGATGATGCGTCGTCCTTGGTATCCCAAAGCTCTTGGCACTTACCACATCATTACGTCAAATTATTTTTTGATGTACAAAAAATTGTATTTTTGATGTACAGCTGTCAAACTTCAAACCCTGGATGATAAATTCCTCAAAGGCAGATACATGTGCTGTTCACCTTTGTCTCCCCAGTACTCAGTGCAGTGCTTTGTACGCAGTTGACTTTCATAAATGTTTGTTGAGTTAAACTGTTATTTGGATCTTACTACCTTATTTGGAATCTGAATATTGTATCTAATATTTGGAGATGCTAAAAACAGTAACAGGCACAACAGAATTTGTATGGTTTAGGTTAGAGGAGAGTTGACTTTCCCACTAATTTATGCGTAATAGATGACTGTTAGCTAATTTGATTCTTCTTTCTTTGTAGTTAATCGAAATCTAGTCTTGGGAGAGGTGCAGCATAAGAATATGAGTTCAGCCCTGTCTTTAACCTACCCTTTGATAGTATATGGGCTGCGTAGTGTCTTTTCATTGTAGCGTGCTTTAAAAAAGAATTTCTGAGCTCTTCGCTACAGGCAAATCGCTGGTTCAAAAAGTACTTTATGAACTACAGTTGACCGTTGAACAACACGGGTTTGAACTGCACAGGTCCACTTATATGCAGATTATTTTTAATAAATAGATGCACTACTAAACGATTCATGGTTGGTTGAATCTGTCGATGCAGAACCACAGATACAGAGGGCCAACTATAGGACTTAAGCGTCTGCGGATTTTGGTACACACGGGGGCTCATAGAAAGAATTCTCTGTGGATTTTGAGAGATGACTGTACTGAATCATACATTTAGTCTAGACGTAGAAATCTAGAAATAATATGAAAAAAACGCAAGTGAACCCACAGTAAAACCTACCTAAGAATATGCCAAAGATACATGCTCACGCAAAATAAGTTATTAAAATAAAAAATCAACCAAATAAAGACTCCTGGGCCTCTTAGGTTAAAGTCATCTTCTTTGTGTTAAAAGAATATTGGTACATATGATTGATCCAAGTATTGTAAAACAAATATATATTTGTTAAGCAATTACATGTATGATAGAGATATTCAAATACATTAATAATTTGTAAAACAAATATAGATGGATAAATTTATATTGAGGGGCCCCACTTATTGCTATAATGAGGTGGTTGGAATAGATGATATACATGAGTTAATAGTATCTTAGGAATTTATGAATAAGGGTACATAGGCATGGGGGTATAAAATATGAAATTGGCCAAGTTGAAGATTTGGAAAAATCAGTAAAAAATTTTCATAAAATTTTAAAATATATATTCTTAAAGGAGTGGAAGAACTAGATTCAAAATAATAATAGTGATAACTAATTTTTGTGGACATGAAATAAGACTACATACTAGTCATCCGTCTAAGCACTTCAGATGCGTTATGTTATTGAACCTGTACAGCAACACTGTCAAGTGAATATGTGGTATCTCCATTTTAGAGATGAGGAAACTGAGTCTCAGAGACGTTAAGTAATGTATCCAGGGTCACAAAGTCAGCAAGTGGAAGTGCCTAATTTGAAAGTAGGCAGTCTGCCACCAGAGCCCATGCTAGTAACCAACATGCTATTCTGTCTCCTATTAAGTGTTAGGCTTCTTTTCCTTCTGATTGCCAAAAAATGCTCACTGATTTTTCTCTCAAGTCATTTCATACTGCTGAATTATAAATGTTTAAGAATTTATTTCAATTTCATGATGAAATGTCTATTTGATGTACTGTATTTATTTTTTAAAAAAAGCATTGGCCACATCAAAAGTGAGTAGAAATTAGCATTCAACCCTAAATTACCTTTGCTGTAGGGTCTTTTTTTTCCAGGTAGGAAGTTTCTGTTCCCCATTTGGGTCAAATTTATGTTATTTCAATTTGCAGGATTTTTTTTTCCTTAGATGACCTGCAGTATCTTATCCTAATGACAGCCATCAGGCCCTCTGAATACGACCTTCTTATGATTAACCTCTGGGATGCCTAGGGTCATCCTGATAGAAGGTTTAATACTTTAAAATGCAAATTTGGTCATCTGGAATGTCCAAGTGGATAGTCATCACTTCTCAAAATTAATGATTCACACTTTTTTTAATAGAAAGTACTACTTTTTTCCTCTCTTTAGATTTGTGGTTGGGATTGATTGTCTTTTGACTATATGTATAAGAGCAAACTTCCAAAATCTGCCACTTATAAGAATCAGCCAGAGTGAGCACTGAGAAGAAAAATGAGGGTTGGTGTATTAGCCAAGAAAAATTAGTCTATGTTCTGTAAAAAACAACCTCAATTTTTTAGTGGCTTAACACAACAATGGTTTATTTCTCAATCACACCATATGTCTAACAGACCTTCGTGTGTATAATACACACACAATGTATGGGGGACAGTGGTGGGGGGGTGATTCTGCTCAATGACTGAGACAGATACACTCTTCAACTCAGTATATGCTTCAACAAAGCCCATGTAAAGGAAAAGTACATGGCGAATGGTGCATTGATCTTAAAGCCTCTGCCTGGAAATGATATCCATTGCTTCCTCGTTCAATTCATTTGAAACATGAATAAGTAAGCAAGTAACAGATAAGCCTAAATTGCAAAGAAGCAGTTTAAAGAAAGTACAATAGCACTGTGGTACTGGAAAGAAGGAAGCTGAAAATACTTGGTGAGCAGTTGTCATGACTACTACAGTATAGAAGTCAGTTTGGAAATAGAGGAAGGATCTAACAAACTTCAAAAAAATTTCTAACTCATACAGTTTAAAATGAAGAAAGAGACTTATGCGTGACACAAAACTTCCCTTCAGGACAAGGCAGAGGATTCTTACAGGAACCAACCAATTTCCCCTAATTTCAAGGGACTAGAGCTGGAGTTGTGGGAATGTCATAAAAGAGACAAAGGCTGCACGAGTTTAGTTGGCAAATGAATTCCAATCCAAGAATATACAGGCAGGACTAAAAGAGAAAGTATGTATGGGCTTATCTCCCTCCGATTCCTCTTCTGGCTTCTTAATTGCATTGCAGTTTTTCTCCAAAGTAGAGAAAATTCCCCTAATTTGGAGTGGCAAGTGAGAACCATGGATAGATGGCCGCTATTCTACTTGGCCCCATTTTTACAACTGTGGGTCAATAGTAGCAAATAAAGGTACACAGAGGTAAATCATTGCACTTTCATCAAATAGAAAAACACATTGGGTTTTCTGTAATCTGTTTTCTCAACAACACGGCTCATTCCAAAGAGAGGAATTATATCCAGAACTGGAAGGAAAACCACCTATTCAGGACAAAATACTTCTCAAATTTAGCAAATTGTAAATAAAAGGCAGAAAAGAAGTCAGAATAACTTGAAAATTAGATATAGACACTTCTTCGTCTAATCATATAATTGGTAACAGACTAACCTTCCCAGTGTAAACAACTATAAAACTTGGCAAATATATATGAAATAACCAATTTTAGTTGTTGGAAACAAAATGCAGGACTGTAATTCATGAGGAAAGGGTAATAAGCAAGATGAATACCATGACTGCTCACATTTTCTGCCTGGGGGCATTTTCTTGCAATGCAATGTAGGGAAGAAGAACTCGGTTAGAACATGGCAGTCTCACTGAATTGAGTGGAAAGAGATCATTGTTCAGGGCTACTGAAGCAGCTAGGACTGTGGGGCAGAATACCAGAGAGACAAAAGCTATGCAGAAAAGGAATCCCAAAAAACTCGTACAGCAGTTTATTGAGTCTTTGGCATAATACTATGATGATCATACACAGGGCCAGACCCCATAAGATTGGTCAAAGAACAACTGCCAGGCAAAGAACAATTGCCAGGAAGATAACTAACAAAACTGAGCTGAGCAATGTTTAAGTTCCATAGCCAGAGAGCAGAGACATTATTGAACACCTGAGGCATTCAGTAGAGACCCCAGAATGGCTACTCCTTAGTAACAGGACTATACCAGATCTAGAGAAAAGGCTATTCTAGACCTACCCTAACAAATCTTACAAACATTCATTGAAAGAATTAAGCTGATCTAGAAGTAAATTAACTGCTCAACAGTGTACTGTTCATAATATTCATCACTCAATAAAATAATACTAGACATGGGAAGAAGTAGGAAAATGTGATGCATAACCCATAAAAACACTCTCGAAAAATAGAGATGATGAAGATAGCAGTGAAATACTTAAAAGAGCTAGTATTAATGTGGTCAAAGTTTCAAAGAAAACATACAAATATAATGAGGATATAGATAGGGAAGTCTCAACAGCAAAATGGAAACTCTTGAAACAAAACAATGGGAAATTCTAGAAATGAATAATGCAAAGTTCAACATGAAAATTTCTATTGCTATGTATTCAGTTTGATCCTGTCTTTATTCTAGAATTTCCATTTGTTTGTTTTTAAAATATCTTGCTTTTCTATCCTGATTTATCTTAATCTTTTTCTTTAAATCTTTTTGCATCTTTCAAAATTTTTTTGCTACTTTCATTAGATTTCTAATTTTTGTTTTGCTCTATTTTCTGATTTTTTTTCTTCCTCTTTATAGATCACATTTTTCTGCTTCTTCCTCTTTTTAGAAATTTCTGGTTGTCTGTTAAAATGTTCAGTGTCTGGATTTTGTTGTTTCTCTTTAAATAATGTTGAAGTATTTTTGGCAGGCAGTTAAGTCTTGCAGAAAACAGAACAAAAACTAGATATTTTTAAGTTAATTCAGCTTACTATGATTTGCTAGGTCACCTACTGGCCTGGTAGAGTTTTACCCGAAGCATGTAGCTTAGTGTTTAGCAGTAGAAGCAATGAAACTCTGAAGAATATTTGGAACTGTTTCTATGAATAACTACCTTATGTCTGATACTTGCTTTGTGTAAAGGTCAATGCCCAAAAATTAGTTGTATTTTCATATACTTATAATTACAATTGAAAAGGATATTTTAAAAATACTATTTACAGTAGCATCAAACACTGCATGAGGGCTTCCCTGGTGGCGCAGTGGTTGAGAGTCCGCCTGCCGATGCACAGGACACGGGTTCGTGCCCCGGTCCGGGAAAATCCCACATGCCGAGGAGCAACTGGGCCCGTGAGCCATGGCCACTGAGCCTGCGCGTCCAGAGCCTGTGCTCCACAACGGGAGAGGTCACAACAGTGAGAGGCTCGTGTACCGCAAAAAAAAAAAACAAACAAAAAAACTGCATGATATACTTAGGGATAAATTTAACAAATATGTGTAAGACCCATACACTGAAAATAAAACATTGCTAAGAGAAATTAAAGTTTTTAAATAAATACAGATATATATTATGATTGTGGATTGTAATAATGTTAGAAATATTTTTTAAAATTGATCTGTAAGTTCAGTGCAATACCAATCAAAATTTAGGAAGATTTTTGGTAGAAATTGACATGCTGATTTTAAAAATCTATATAGACTTTCAAAGAACCTGGAATAGTCAAACAGTGTTGGAAAAGAAGAACTAAGTTTGAGCATTTAAACTGCCTAATTTCAAGACTGATTGTAATCAAGCAATAGTTATCAAGATAAAGAATGAAAGAAAATCAATCATAAGAATAGAGGGTCCTGAAAAGTACCCTGCCCTTCTGTGGCCAGTTAATTTTGACCAAGGAATCTGAACAATTTAATGGAGAAAGGCTTGAAAAACTGATCATCTATGTGGAACAAAATGAACCTCCACTCATGTGTCATGCCTTGTAGAAAAATTAATTCAAAATAAATCAATAGACCTAAACATAAAATGTAAAATATACTGCTTATGGTAGAAAACATAGGAGAAAATCTTCATGACCACATGGCAAACAGACTACTAAGAATTAGATATAGAAATCCTGAGAAATAGATAAAGTAGATAAAATGAATGTAAACAAAGTTAAAAGTGCCCATTAAAAGACACTATTGAGGAAATGAATAACGGACATCAAACTGGAGGAAAATATTCACAATACTTGTATCTGAAAAAGGACTTATATCCAAAACATATAGAAGTCCTACAACACAATACTGAAATAGCAGAGAACCCAGTAAAATAATGGACCAAAGACTTGAACTGGAAGTTTACAAAGGAAGACATAAGAATGGTCACAGAAACATTTAAAAGTGTTCAACGTTATTAGGGAAATGAAAATAAACACCATAAAATGTTACCAGTACAGACTCAGTAGGATGAAAAAAAGTTTTTTTAAAGATTGGCACAATGGGAAAAAGACAGTCTTTCCACAACTAGTGCCAGGTAAACTGGATATTTACATGAAAAGAGTCAAGTTGGGCCTTTACCTTACACCATATATAAATATTCACTAAAAATGGATCAAAGACCCCATGTAAGAGCTAAAACTAAAATACTTAGAAGAAAACTAGGGTAATATCTTTATGACATTGTATTTGGCAATGATTTCTGAGCTATGACACCAAAAGCACAGGCAATGGAAGAAAAAAAAATAGATAACTTGGACTTCATCAGAATTAAAAACTTCTGGGCTTCCCTGGTGGCGCAGTGGTTGAGAATCTGCCTGCCAATGCAGGGGACACGGGATTGAGCCCTGGTCTGGGAAGATCCCACATGCCGTGGAGCAACTAGGCCCATGAGCCACAACTACTGAGCCTGCGTGTCTGGAGCCTGTGCTCTGCAACAAGAGAGGCCACAATAGCGAGAGGCCCGCGCACCGTGATGAAGAGTGGCCCCCACTTGCCGCAACTAGAGAAACCCCTTGCACAGAAACAAAGACCCAACACAGCCTAAATAAATAAATAAATAAATAAAATAAAGGAATTCCTTAAAATATATACTTCTTAAAAAAAAATTAAAAACTTTTGTGTATCAAAGAACACTATAAACTAAGTCAAAAAACAACCCGTAGAATGGAATTAAATATTTGCCAATCATATATCTGATAAGGGATTAATATCCAGAATATATAAAGAACTCCTATCACTCAACAACATTAAAACAAGGAACCCAATTCAAAAATGGGCAAAGGACTTGGATAAACATTTATCTGAAGAAGATATATAAATAGCCAATAAGCACATGAAAAGATATGAATCTTTACCCACTGTTTCTGGTCTAATTTTAAAAATCTTAATACACAGATGCCAAGATAAATATGATCTAAGCAAAAATTCTGTGCATGAAACAAAGGAGAAAAAGTGATGAATAAATAAACAGGAAAAATTAGCAAAAATAAAATATCAGAAATAAATTCAAACATACTAGCTTACACAACAATTTTAAATTGGTTTATTTTTTAGCTAAGAGAAGAGATTATTATCAGATTGGATTTAATTGTCTATAATAAAATTATATATAAAAAACATATATGTTAGTATATATACAAACTGGAAGAAGGAATATAGCGTTCATAGAAATAGCTAGAAAAGGATACAACACAAAAATATTAACAAATAATATAAGCTACTAATGCTGTATTTGTATCAGACAAATTAAAGTTTAAAGCAGAAAATATTACCAGAGATAAATAACATCACTCTGTAATGATAAACACTTTAATTCATTGGAAAGAAATTACTTATATGCATTTAATAATAGTCTCAAACTATATCCAGCAAATAAATGGTAAACTATAAGAAAAAGTGACATAATACAAGATTTTGATTCTTCTCTGAGTTATTGATAGATTTAGCAGGCAACAGTCAGTAAGGATGGAGAAAATTTGAACAACATAGTAAACAACCTCAATCTGTATAGAATACTAAGTCTCAGTAATTGGAGCACACACATGCTTTTCAAGCTTACACTGAACAGTGGTGGTGACTGACCATCTACTCTGCCATAAAGCAAGTCTCAGTAAATTTAAAAACACTATTATCATGCAAGGTTCATGACCACAGGGCAAGTAAGTTATAAATAATGACAAAACTAATATATAAAGACTAAATATTTGAAAATTTTAACACCCACTACTAAATAATTTATGGGTCAAAAAAGAAACCATAAAAGGAATTAGAAAATACTTAGAACTGAATGATGAAAGGCAACCTTTGTATTATTATTTCTCTTGTGCAGTTAAGGAGGATTAAGGGGCCATATATTGATTTAAATGCTTATATAAGGACAAAAAAAAAAAGGTTGAAAATCAAGGAGTTTAACTAACTTTAGTAATTAGTTAAAGGAAACTTTAAAAAAAAAAGGAAGTAAAAGAAGGAAATAATAGCAATAATTGGATACACTGGGACAGATAAAATAGAGAGGTTCAATACAGTCAAAACTAAATTTTTGGAAAAAATTATAAAACTGATAAACACTGATCAAGATTAAAGAAAGAAGTCACATCAAAAACATTAAGGAAAAATGTTGACGAAGTCACAGATATGGCATACATTAAAATATGAGAATATTATGATCAATTTTATGCAAATAATTTTAAAATTTAGATGAAATGGGCAAGTTCCCAAAAAATATAAACAAAACTCATACAATAAGAGTTCTACAACTGTAAATAATTAAAATCAATAGTCAGTCATCTGTCCCCAAAAGAATAAGAAAAATCCCAGACAGTTTATAACTGAGGTTCTACACATACTCAGGAAACAGGTTTCAGTCTAACAAACATCTTCCAGAGAATAGAGAAAGTGGGAGAACCACTCTGAATACTAGCCTTTTATGAGGCTAGTATAACACTGACACAAAATCCAGACAAGAAAAATAAAAGAAAAATTGTTGACCAATATAATTTATGAACATAGATTAAATTATGTTAGCAAAATATTAGTAAAACAATTTCAGCAATCCGTGGAAAAGATAATACATTATGGCCAAATGGGTTTTCTCAGGAATGCTTGACTTGTTTAATGTTAGAAAAACTATTAATGTAATTAACCAGATTATATAAATAAAGAGAAAGATTAATATCTCAGATACAGAAACAGTATTTAATAAAATTCAATACTGATTCTTTTTTTTTTTCACTTTTTAAAAGAAACTTTTATTGGAGTATAGTTGTTTTACAATGTTGTGTTAGTTTCTACTGTGCAGCAAAGTGAATCAGTTATACGTATACGTGTATCCACCATTTTTTTTAGATTTTCTTCCCATTTAGGTCACCACAGAGCTTGTTCGCTTTTTATTTTTGTCCTGAACACCCAATATGTGGTGGTCTAATCCATAAAAATCTTTAAAAAAAGATTGCTAAAAATTCACTACATGATTCAAAGACCTTTTATAACTCTTATTTTTACCATTAATTTTTTTATATTCCACTAATTATTTAATTTGTACTAAATATGGTTGAGTTTTATTCAAGGTTGAATGGCATCCTAAAAGTCTTGTCAAGTCAGTTAGATTTAAAAATATCCCACTTGTGCTTTCATACCCAGAAAGACACATCTAGGTATGTATGTGCATTTCTACTTAAAAGATAGCAATCTGATATCCTTCATATATGGATCAGGTAAAATCTTTTTTTTTTTGAATTTTTCAGTTTTCTTTTGTTTATTTTTTTATACAGCAGGTTCTTAATAGTTATCCATTTTATACATATTAGTGTATATATGTCGATCCCAATCTCCCAATTCATCCCACCACCACCACCCCCATGCCACTTCCCCCCACCTCTTGGTGTCCGTACGTCTGTGCTCTACATCTGTGTCTCTATTTCTGCCCTGCAAACCGGTTCCTCTGTACCATTTTTCTAGGTTCCACGTATATGCGTTAATATACGATATTTGTTTTTCTCTTTTTGACTTCACTCTGTCTGACAGTTTCTAGATCCATCCACATCTCTACAAATGACCCAATTTTGTTCCTTTTTATGGCTAAGTAATATTCCATCGTATATATGTACTACATCTTCTTTAGCCATTCGTCTGTCGCTGGGCATTTAGGTTGCTTCCATGACCTGACTATTGTAAATAGTGCTGCAATGAACACTGGGGTGCATGTATTTTTTTGAATTATTGTTTTCTCTGGGTATAGGCCCAGTAATGGGATTGCTGGGTCATATGGTAAATCTATTTTTAGTTTTTTAAGGAACCTCCATACTGTTCTCCATAGTGGCTGTATCAATTTACATTCCCAGCAACAGTGCAAGAGGGTTCCCTTTTCTCCACACCCTCTCCAGCATTTGTTCTTTGTAGATTTTCTGATGATGCCCATTCTAACTGGTGATTTTCTGATGATGCCCATTCTAACTGGTGTGAGGTGATACCTCACTGTAGTTTTGATTTGCATTTCTCTAATAATTAGTGATGTTGAGCAGCTTTTCATGTGCTTCTTGGCCATCTGTATGTCTTCTTCAGAGAAATGTCTATTTAAGTCTTCTGCCCATTTTTTGATTGGGTTGTTTGTTTTTTTAATATTGAGCTGCATGAGCTATTCATATATTTTACAGATTAATCCTTTGTCAGTTGCTTCCTTGCAAATATTTTCTCCTATTCTGAGGGTTGCCTTTTTGTCTTGTTTGTAGTTTCCTTTTCTTTACAAAAGCTTTTAAGTTTCATTAGGTCCCATTTGCTTATTTTTGTTTTTATTTCCATTACTCTAGGAGGTGGATCAAAAAAGATCTTGCTGTGATTTACGTCAAAGAGTGTTCTTCCTGTGTTTTCCTCTAAGAGTTTTATAGTGTCCAGTTTTACATTTAGGTCTTTAATCCATTTTGAGCTATTTTTGTGTATGGTGTTAGGGAGTGTTCTAATTACATTCTTTTGCATGTAGCTGTCCAGTTTTCCCAGCACCACTTATTGAAGTGACTGTCTTTTCTCCACTGTATATCCTTGCCTCCTTTGTCATAGATTAGTTGACCATAGGTGCGTGGGTTTATCTCTGGGCTTTCTATCCTGTTCCATTGATCTATAATTTGTTTTTGTGCCAGTACCATATTGCCTTGATTACTGTAGCTTTGTAGTATAGTCTGAAGTCAAGGAGTCTGATTCCGCCAGCTGTATTTTTTTCCCCTCAAGACTGTTTTGGCTATTCGGGGTCTTTTTTGTCTCCATACAAATTTTAAGATTTTTTTGTTCTAGTTCCATAAAAAATGCCATTGGTAATTTGATAGGGATTGCATTGAATCTGTAGATTGCTTTGGGTAGTATAGTCATTTTCACAATGTTGATTCTTCCAATCCAAGAACATGGTATATCTCTCCATCTGTTTGTATCATCTTTAATTTCTTTCATCAGTGTCTTATAGCTTTCTGCATACAGGTCTTTTGTCTCCCTAGGTAGGTTTATTCCTAGGTATTTTATTCTTTGAGTTGCAATGGTAAATGGGAGTGTTTCTTTAATTTCCCTTTCAGATTTTTCATCATTAGTGTATAGGAATGCAAAAGATTTCTGTGCATTAATTTTGTATCCTGCAACTTTACCACATTCATTGATTAGCTTTAGTAGTTTTCTGGTGGCATCTTTAGAATTCTCTACGTACAGTATCATGTCTTCTGCAAACAGTGACAGTTTTACTTCTTCTTTTCCAATTTGTATTCCTTTTATTTCTTTTTTTCTCTGATTGCCGTGGCTAGGACTTCCAAAACTATGTTGAATAATAGTGACAAGAGTGGATATCCTTGTCTTGTTCCTGATCTTAGAGTAAATGCTTTCAGTTTTTCACCATTGAGAACGATGTTTGCAGTGGGTTTGTCGTATATGGCCTATATTATGTTCAGGTAGGTTCCCTCTATGCCCACTTTCTGGAGAGTTTATATCATAAATGGGTGTCGAATTTTGTCAAAAGATTTTTCTGCATCTGTGGAGATGATCATACGGTTTTCATTCTTCAATTTGTTAATGTGGTGAATCACATTGATTGATTTGCATATATTGAAGAATCCTTGCATCCCTGGGGTAAATCCCACTTGATCATGGTGTATGATCCTTTTAATGTGTTGTTGGATTCTGTTTGCTAGTATTTTGTTGAGGAGTTTTGCATCTATATCCATCAGCGATATTGGTCTGTAATTTTCTTTTTTTGTTGTATCTTCGTGTGGTTTTGGTATCAGGGTGATGGTGGCTCATAGAATGAGTTTGGGAGTGTTCCTTCCTCTGCAATTTTTGGAAGAGTTTGAGAAGGATGGATGTTAGCTCTTCTCTAAATGTTTGATAGAATTCACCTGTGAAGCCATCTGGTCCTGGACTTTTGTTTGTTGGAAGATTTTTAATCACAGTTTCAATTTCATTACTTGTGATTGATCTCTTCATATTTTCTATTTCTCCTGGATCAGTCTTGGTAGTTTATATCTTTCTAAGAATTTGTCCATTTCTTCCAGTTTGTCCATTTTATTGGCATAGAGTTGCTTGTAGTAATTTCTTAGGATGCTTTGTATTTCTGCAGTGTCTGTTGTAACTTCTCCTGTTTCATTTCTAACTTTATTGATTTGAATCCTCTCCCTCTTTTTCTTGATCAGTCTGGCTAATGGTTTATCAATTTTGTTTATCTTCTCAAAGAACCAGCTTTTAGTTTTATTGATCTTTGCTATTGTTTTCTTTGTTTCTATTTCATTTATTTCTGCTCTGATCTTTATGATTTCTTTCCTTCTGCTAACTTTGGGTTTTGTTTGTTTTTCTTTCTGTGGTTCCTTTAGGTATAAGGTTAGATTATTTATTTGAGATTTTTCTTATTTCTTGACATAGGCTTGTATTGCTATAAACTTCCCTCTTAGAAATGCTTTTGCTGCATCCCATAGGTTTTGGATCGTTGTGTTTTCGTTGTCACTTGTCTCTAGGTATTTTCTGATATCCTCTTTGATTTCTTCAGTGATCTCTTGGTTATTTAGTAACGTATTGTTTAGCCTCCATGTATTTGTGTTTTTTATGTGTTTTTCCCTGTAATTGATTTCTAATCTCATAGCGATGTGGTCAGAAAAGTTGCTTGATATGATTTCAATTTTGTTAAATTTACTGAGGCTTGATTTGTGACCCAAGATGTGATCTATCCTGGAGAATGTTCCGTGTGTACTTGAGAAGAAAGTGTAATCTGCTGTTTTTGGATGGAATGTCCTATAAATATCAATTAAATCTATCTGGTCTATTGTGTCATTTAAAGCTTGTGTTTCCTTATTAATTTTCTTTTTGGATGATCTGTCCATTGGTGTAAATGTGGTGTTAAAGTCCCCCACTATTATTGTGTTACTGTCAATTTCCTCTTTTATAGCTGTTAGCAGTTGCCTTATGTATTGAGGTGCTCTTATGTTGGGTGCATATATATTTATAATTGTTATATCTTCTTCTTGGATTGATCTCTTGATCATTATATATAGTGTCCTTCCTTGTCTCTTGTTACATTCTTTATTTTAAAGTCTATTTTATCTGAATGAGTATTACTACTGCAGCTTTCTTTTGATTTCCATTTGCATAGAATATGTTTTTCCAGCCCCTCACTTTCAGTCTGTATGTATCCCTAGGTCTGAAGTGGGTTTCTTGTAGACAGGATATATATGGGTCTTGTTTTTGTATCCATTCAACGAGCCTCTGTCTTTTGGTTGGAGCATTTAATCCATTCACATTTAAGGTAGGTATCCATATGTATGTTCCTATTACCATTTTCTTAATTGTAATGGGTTTGTTTCTGTAGGCCCTTTTTTCTCTTGTGTTTCCCACTTAGAGAAGTCTCTTTAGCACTTGTGTAGAGCTGCTTTTGGGGTGCTGAATTCTCTTAGCTTTTGCTTGTCTGTAAAGCTTTTGATTTCTCCCTCGAACCTGAACAATATCCCTGCCTGGTAGAGTAATATTGGTTGTAGGTTCTTCCCTTTCATCACTTTAAATATATCATGCCACTCCTTTCTGGCTTTTAGAGTTTCTGCTGAGAAATCAGCTATCAACCTTATGGGAGTTCCTGTGTATGTTATTTGTCATTTTTCTCTTGTTGCTTTCATTAACTTTTCTTTGTATTTAATTTTTGTCAATTTGATTGCTATGTGTCTTCATGTGTTTCTCCTTGGGTTTCTCCTGCCTGGGACTCTCTGCACTTCCTGGACTTGGGTGGCTATTTCCTCCCCCATGTTAGGGAAATATTCGACTGTAATCTCTTCAAATATTTTCTCTGGTCCTTTCTCTCTTCTCCTTCTGGGACCCCTATAATGCGAATGTCGTTGCATTTAATGTTGTCCCAAGGGTCTCTTAGGCTGTCTTCCTTTCTTTTCATTCTTTTTTCTTTATTCTGTTCCGCAGCAGTGAATTCCACCATTCTGTCTTCCAGGTCACTTATCTATTCTTCTGCCTCAGTAATTCTGCTGTTGATTCCTTCTAGTGTATTTTCATTTCAGTTATTGTTTTGTTCACCTGTTTGTTTGTTCTTTAATTCTTCTAGGTGTTTGTTCTTTAATTCTTCTAATTCTTTGTTAAACATTTCTTGCATCTTATCAATCTTTGCCTCCATTCTTTTTCCAAAGTCCTGGATCATCTTCACTATCATTATTCTGAATTCTTTTTCTGGATGGTTGCCTATCTCCACTTCATTAAGTTGTTTTTCTGGGGTTTTATTTTGTTCCTTCATCTGGTACATAGCCCTCTGCCTTTCATCTTGTGTATCTTTCTGTGGATGTGGTTTTTGTTCCACAGGCTGCAGGATTGTAGTTCTTCTTGCTTCTGCTGTCTGCCCTCTTGTGGATGAGGCTATCTAAAAGGCTTGTGCAAGTTTCCTGATGGGAGGGACTGGTTCTGGGTAGAGCTGGGTGTTGGTCTGGTGAGCAGAGCTCAGTAACACTTTAATCCGCTTGTCTCCTGATGGGTGAGCCTGGGTTCCCTCCTTGTTGGTTGTTTGGTCTGAGGTGACCCAACACTGGAGCCTACCCAGGCTCTTTGGTGGGACTAATGGCGGACTCTGGGAGGGCTCATGCCCTCTGGAGTACTTCCCAGAACTTCTGCTGCCAGTATCCTTGTGCTCACGGTGAGACACAGCCATGCCCCGCCTCTGCAGGAGACCCTCCAACACTAGCAGGTAGGTCTCCTTCAGTCTCCTATGAGGTCACTGCTCCTTTCTCTGGATCCTAGTGCGCATACTACTTTGTGTGTGCCCTCCAAGGGTGGAGTCTCTGTTTCCCCCAATCCTGTCAAAGTCCTGCAGTCAAATCCTGCTAGGCTTCGAAGTCTGATTCTCTAGGAATTCCACTCCCGTTGCCGGACCCCCAGGTTGGGAAGCCTGATGTGGGGCTCAGTACCTTCACTCCAGTGGGTGGACTTCTGTGGTATAAGTGTTTTCCAGTTTGTGAGTCACCCACCCAGCAGTTATGGGATTTGATTTTATTGTGATTGCGCCCCTCCTACCATCTCACTGTGGCTTCTCCTTTGTCTTTGGATGTTGGGTATCTCTTTTGGTGAGCTCTAGTGCCTTCCTGTCGATGATTGTCCAGCAGTTAGTTGTGATTCCGGTGCTCTCGCAAGAGGGTGTCGATACTGATTCTTGTTATTAAAATTTTCTTAGAACACTAGGAATATATGGAAATATTATAGTACTTATAAGAAATCTTACAACAAATATTATAATAAAACTTTAATATCAGTTGGAGAAAAAGAATGCATCCTCTTGCTGTTTCTTTTCAGTATTTTCCTGGAGGTCCTAGCCAGTATAGTAACATGATAATAAGAAATAAAATTTTAGGGAATTGTAAATAAAAACTGTTATTGTAGATGGTACAGTTGTTTAAATAGAAAATCAAAGGAATTTAGAGATAATTAGGATTATTAAGTGCTTAGTAAATTTAATGAATACAAGATGAAAACTCAATTGTATTTTTATACACCAGCAGCAAACTATTAATAAATGTAACATAATTAAAAACATTTATTATGTTCACAAAATAGTAAAATGTCTAGGAACAAATACAAAATAAGATATGCAAACCATTATGTTTGCCATTATAAAATGGAGGCCATTATAAAAATTTATAAAAATTATAAAAATTTAGTGAAAGAAATGGATGGGGTGGGATATGGAGGGTGGGAGGGAGGGAGATGCAAGAGGGAAGAGATATGGGAACATATGTATATGTATAACTGAGTCACTTTGTTATAAAGCAGAAACTAACACACCATTGTAAAGCAATTATACTCCAATAAAGATGTTAAAAAAAATAAAATAAAGATATGGATGGAAAGATCTACCATTTTCATGGATTGAATGATTCAACATCTTAACGATATATCAGTTGTCCATAAATTGATCTATAGATGCAATGCATTTCCAGCCAAAATAGCAACAGGGTTATTTGCGTGTGTGTGTGTGTGTGTGTGTGTGTGTGTGTGTGTGTGTGTGTGTAGTTTGACAAATGGAATTTAAAGTTTATGTGGAAGAGCAAAGGGCCAAAAAAGCCGGGACATTTCCAAAGAAGGAGAAGATATTGTGAAAAAACTTGCTAAGGCAATTGAGACAGTGTGGCATTGGTATTTGAATAGACAGAATATCAATAGGACAGAATAGAGGTCCAAAATAATGTCCACATATATATGTCAGGACTGGCACCGAAGATAAATGGGTTAATAAGTGGCTTTGTGAACACTGCTTATCTGTGTATAAAAAATTTAAGCTGCATTCCTATCTCATACCATACATAAATTAATACCAGATAAATTAAAATTTTGAATGTGAAACCAAAACTTTAAGACTTTAAAAAGAAAATGTAGTTGAATATATTTGTAATATTGAGTTAGGGAAAGATTTCTTAAAGATTCCAAAAGCATAATGCATAAGTGAAAAAAAAGTCTGCCACAGTAAGAACTTCTGTTAACCAAAGAAAACAGATAAAATAAAAAGATAAGCTATTTGATATTTTGCAACATATACATCAGATAAAAGACTAATATCTAGAACATACCCAGACACGCACACACGCACACACACACACACACATATATATATACTTTTTTTATATAAATCAACATGAAAGAGATAAACAACTTGATAAATAAATAGGTGAGCAAGAAATTTAGAAAAGAAAACACATTTTCTAATGAACATATGTAAAGACTGTCAATCTTAGTCACCAGAGAAGTTAAAACCACACTGGAATATCATGTAGTACATGTTAGATGTGCAAAATTTAAAAATCAGACAATAAAAAATGTTGAAGAGGAAGTAAAGCAACAGGAACTCTTACTGCTGGAGGAAATGTAAATTATTACTATCATTTTGGAAAATTATCGAACATCTATTAAGGTTGAAAATGCACATACTTAATGACTCAGCAATTCCATTCCTGGGATATACCTTAGGGAAAAGCTTGCAAATATGTGCAGGGAAATATATTAAAAATTTCATAAGAGCTTTGCTTAAAATAACAGAAAAATCTGGAAATAATCTAATTGTTCATTGACACAAATCCAACAACAGCAATAACTTATTTATTGTAACACTAAGAAGTGAAAAAAACTGAACCTCAGGTATATGCATTTACATAGATAAAACCCATGAGCATAATATGATTGGAAATAGTTACAGAAAAATGTATATATTATGATAATATTTATATAAACTTTACAGACATGCAAAACTGAGCAATATAGGCATCTCTCTCTTATTATCAATGACTTGAGCTGGATTTCTTTTACTTGTACTGAAAGGAACCCTAACTAGTGTGTTTGGCGTTTGAAGAAAGAGGGAGATGAAGAGAGATGTCTGGAGAGCTCTTATAATCTTAGACAGGGAGCCACGAGGCCGGGAGAAACTCCAAAGGCTCTTAACGTAAATTTGTAAATATTCAGAGGCTGGCAAGAGAGATGTCCCAACAAGGTCAGAGATAGGAATGGGAGGCATGAGAAAGGAAAGATGCTGAATTGAAAGGAGGTATGTCTCTGCAGCCTGACTTGCCCCTTTTCATAATTTCGCTACTGCAGAAATGCATTTCATCTCTATTTATGTCGTGTGAGGGCAGAGGGTGGGGGTAGCAGTGGGAATAGAAGGGTAACGTGGGTTTTATGTGGTTCTGGCTTTTGATCTTGATTGTTCTGTTAGTGGAAGCTGAGCTGTAAGAACAGGAAGTAACCTTTCTAGTATATTTGGCAGTGATAAGGTCTTAGATCATCAAGTCCTGCTCTAGTTTGAGAGAAGCACGACTGACAAGGGATACAGAAATTAGAGAGTCCAGAGGCAATCAACAAAAATGATGAAGTGCTTGAAAAATAGGACCTCTGAGGAAAGGTTAAAGGAACTGGGCTTTTTAACCTGGAGAAGAGGAAACCCAAGGGTGATATAATTTGGGGAATATGAATGGTTATTGTAAGGATGATGGAGACCAGCTGTTCTTCCTGATCACGAAGGATCAAACTGCAGGTGAGCTGAAACTGCAGCAAGGGGGATTTATGCTAGTTAGAGGGAAGAACTTCACAGCATGTCAAAAAGTTAAGTTCTATCTCCAGTTATTAAAATAACTTAAAACTGCCTGCTTTTTTAAGACTTTCTGAACAGGATAGTTTAGGGATCTGATGAGCTCTGCAAGTACCTCTACCATTATTCTGTTTCTATTCTAAATTTCCAGGCTTTAATAAAAGTTTTGCTTCCTACCAATTCCTAATAGTTTAAGGTAGTAATTGGAGACTATGTCACATTCTTAGCATATATTTAGCACAACTGAAAGAAAGAAGGGTTTGAACCTTACGCAGTTCTTTTCTCAATGTCAAAGCAAATATTTGTGTTCATGAGATATTAAATGGTACCTGAAATTAAAGATAACTATGACTTTAATAGAAAATGGTTTGTGTAATATTGAAGAGGAAATGATAAAATGCTGCTTTTGTTTGGAACCAACATAGAATTTTCCTTGGTAAAACACAATGTAAAAGTATTGTAAAAGCATTCCCATTTCCTAATTTGAGGTATGTAAGAAAAATCCCACATGGAAACATCTTATTTCAAGCAGGTAGTATCTGGCATTTTAGCATTTTCCATGTCAGAAACACAGCATTTATTGCTTTTCTCTGTGGGTTAGAGAAAAGAATCTTAATCACAGCCTTACACAAAGAGTATTCCTGGAATATTATTAAAGGTGGTTTTCATATCCATCTTGGACACCAATGGGATACTCTAGATTGTTTCTGATGTCCCATATAAGAACCTGGAGGTATTGTGAAGCTCTCACATACTTGAGTTGAGACATTGCTTAGAGGAAATCTCTTAGGGAAGATGAGAGACCACTATAGTCAAGGAGATACTGATGGTCTTATGTCTTTGCTCTTTGCAGGACTGGCATTTGATCTTCATTGTTCTGTTAGCAGGAGCCAATGTGTAAGAACAAGAAATAATCCTTCTAGTAAATTTGGCAGTGGTAGGAACAGCCCTGGATGGAATAGCCATGCCACTTGGCTAGGAAATCATGCTTCTTGGAGAAGTTCACCTTTCTCTCCTCAGCATGAGTCAACCCAATGGATAAAGGGTTAGAATCCCCATGATCTCCTCAACGTTTTTGAAAAAGTGTTGTTTATTAAACTGAAGGGGAGAAGCATAGTATCTTCTTGCAGTAAAATCTATTAGGGTTTAGGATCTAAGAACTTCAAATAGTGGTTCAGGCTAACTGCAGAGACTAAGCAGTTACCTATCCTTAAAATACCAAGTTAAAAAACCAGATTAAAGATAGAGGGAAACCATTGGTAACACATTTTAATCAAAACAGGAAATTCTTATAAAATATTGGGTTGGCCAAAAAGTTCGTTTGGGTTTTTCCATAAGATGTTACAGAATAACATCTTTCTACCTTGCAATGTGATCTTGCTTTAACTGACATATTACAGTATGACAAACAAGGCTTGCTGCTTATATAGTCTTCACCTTATATAGACTCCAAGATGATGCTAGACTATCCCAAGTTCTTCAAGGAACTTGGATAAAACCATAGCCACGGGCTTCCCTGGTGGCGCAGTGGTTGAGAGTCCGCCTGCCGATGCAGGGGACGCGGGTTCGTGCCCCGGTCCGGGAGGATCCCACATGCCGCGGAGCGGCTGGGCCCGTGAGCCATGGCCGCTGAGCCTGCGCGTCCGGAGCCTGTGCTCCGCAGCGGGAGAGGCCACAACAGTGAGAGGCCCGCGTACCGCAAAAAAAAAAAAACCCCAAAAAACCCATAGCCACTATTTAAACCATAGCCATAGCCAGCCTCCTTGTGTGCATTATTCAGTTTAATCTTTACAACACTTAAGATAGGAATTACCATACAGAGGGAAAAAAATATCATGGCTCAGAAGGATGAAGTCCTTTGCTCAAGTCATTTGGCTGATAAAGGAGGGAACCAAGATTTAAATCTTTGTCAGTCTGAAACCAGGCCAGTGCTTTTTTCTTTTTGACCCACTTTCCAAGGAACTAATGTAGAAAGTTCATTTCCAGAATAAAAGCTGCAAGCAGGATTCTGGCCTTACAAAGTACGGGTAGATTTGGGTTCTCCAATGTAACAGCCCCCTAGAGATTCATAGAAGCGTTGGGTGTTCATTTATGCTCTGCTACCACACCCATAAGACGTGTTAAGTGTTTCATGCTACACAGAAGAGAATCCAGATACTGATATTGAGTCAAATGCCTTCCTGAAGTTCTCATGGAGTACTTGACATGTGCTGGCGTTAGGAGCTAGGCAGGATTCCTTTTATAATTGCAGATTCAGAAATAGCCTCATCTTTTTCTCTATTGCTGTGGTGCATTTATTCTTTCCCAGGCACATTAGATTTTGTATGGAGGACAAAAGAATTGTGAAAGGGCTTTTCGCTGTCTCCACCCACAAATGACTCAGTTAACTTTTCAGAATTAGTCCCTGGTCCTGCCTAACTGCAAGGCTGCTGGGAAATACCTTGTTTCTTGTGTCCTGGGAGGAAGACTATGAAATGTGATTTGATACACATTTTCTCTACCACAGTATCCATAAGTTTAGATGATATGATTTCTATTTGACAGGGCCATTCTGGAAGAAGAGAAACATTTTCCAAAACTCAAGGGCTTGCTTTTCTTGCTTAGTGCCAATTAGGTTTGAGTCAATTTATTGTTTGTTTTGCTGAACCACGTGGAGGTGTCACAACAGTGTATTTCAGCCCAGAAATGGGCTTTTGGGGGAAAGGAAAGTTAATAGTTTGAGAAGCATCACATTCTGGGCTCCTCACACAGTGGGTCCTTGTGTTGGCCACTGTCCCAAAGAATCATCCCCTGAAATGTTCCTAGAGACAGATTGACTCTCCCTATAGCTTTTTCTAGGGGGAAAATGTTAATAAAAAGATCAGAAAGTGTTTTCTTTGTTTTCCCCTTCCTGTTTGCACCACTTCTTTTCCTTTTAGCTCATCACTGACTGCTCAAATGCAGAATACCCCTCGAAGCTTCAGTCGCCCAGGACCAGCCACCCAGGCCAATGCTCTCTAGCAATAATACCATCAGACTTCTCATCTTCTCCCTTTCCCACATCAAACATTAGAGCTTTTTACCTATTCTGCAAGCTTCTTACTGGAAAGACTGCAAATTTGATGTGTTAATTTTAGTTGCTGTTAATGGCTTAATGTTTTATCCCCTTGCAGATGCGTGTGCATTAAAAAACTGGAATCTTAGGGAAGTAATGCCTCTTATCCAAGGTCTCCAATGGTGGGTGATTAGGAATCATGTCATGGTAGGTTCACAGAAGAACAGTCAGACAGAGTCTTTCTATGATGCCTCTCAAAATTATTCATTTTTAAAGTTTTGGCTTATTATTTTGTCTGAATATGTTCAGTATCATTCATTTATTTATTCCAATATTTATCATTTATTCATACAATATTTATGTTTTACATACCAGCTATGGGGCACTGTATTAGTATCTGGGAGTGGAATAAAACTTGACTACTCTTTTCAAGGAAGTTCTGGTTAGAAATGAGAGGCTGAAATATACAGATACTGCCATTAAATGCTTTCTTTTTTTAAAAGCTTTGTTGAGGTATAATTTACATATAATAAAATGTAACCATTGAAAATATATAATAGTTTGATGAATTTTGACAAACTTACACATTCGTGTAACTACACTACAGTCATAGAATATTTCCATCACCTCAAAAACTGTCGTGTTTACCCCCACCCAGTGCTGATTCCATGCCCCCAGCACTACTGATCTTTCTGTGTTTGTAGATTAATTTTGCCTGTTCAAGTATTTCATGTAAATTAATCATACAGTGGGTACTCTTTAGCATCTTACTGTTTTGCTCAGAATAATGTTTTTGAGATTCATTTATGTTGTTGCAGGTCTCAGTAATTTATTCCATTTTATTGCTGAGTAGTGTTTTCACTGTAAGGAATGACACAGTTTGTTTATCAACTTATCTCTTGATGGGAACTTGAGTTGTTTCCAGTTTTAGACTCTAATGAATAAAGCTACTGTGCATACCAGACTTTATGTAGATATATGTTTTAATTTCTCTTAAGTGTAAAACTGCTGCATCATGGTGGATGTATATTTAAAAGAAACTGACAAAATGACTTCCAAAGTGATTGGACTTACCATTTTATATTCCCACCAGTAATATAAGAGAGTTTCAGTCACTGAATATTTTGCCAACACTTGAAATAGTCAATCCTTTTCATTTTAAGCATTTTAGTCAGTATGTAGTGGTACTTAATTATGATTTTAATTTGCCTTTCCCTAATGACTAGTGATGTTGAACATCTTATCATCTCTTTATTAGTCTTTCATATATCTTCTCTGATAAGTGACTTTAGATCTTTTGCCATTTTTGTAGGGTTCTTTTCTTACTTAATATTGAGTTGTGGAAGTTCCTATACACTTAAACTATTGGTCCCAAATTCTTTGTCATATCATGCAATACAAATAATACAAATAAATTCTCCCAGTGTGTGCCTTGCTTTTTCATTTTATTAATAATGTCTCTCAAAGGTCAGAAGTTTTTAACTTTTATAAGTCAGTTGATAAAATTTTTTTATGGTTCATGTTTTTGGTGCCTATTCTAAGAAACCTTTGCTTGCCCCCAAGTCAGGAAGTTTTATGTTTTCTTCCATAAGTTTTATAGTTTTAGCATTTACATGTAGATCAATTTCAAATTAAATTTTTAGTATGGGATGAGGCAGGGAAAAGTTTTTTTTTGTAAAATGGATATCTAGTTTCAGCAAAATTTGTTGAAAGAAATAATTCCCCTTTGATTATCTTGACACCATTGTCAAAAATCAGTTGATTGAAAAGAGACCACAGTGTTCATTGCAGCACTATTTACAATCACCAGGACATGGAAGCAACATAAGTGTCCATCGACAGATGAATGGAAAAAGAAGATGTGGCACATATATACAGTTGAATCTTACTCAGCCATAAAAAGAAATGAAATTGAGTTATTTGTAGTGAGATGGATGAACCTAGAGTCTGTCATACAGAGTGAAGTAAGTCAGAAAGAGAAAAACAAATACCGTATGCTAACACATATGCATGGAATCTAAAAAAAAAAAAAATTGGTTCTGAAGAACCTAGAGGCAGGGCAGGAATAAAGACACAGACGTAGAGAATGGACTTGAGGACATGGGGAGGGGGACGGGTAAGCTAGGACGCAGTGAGAGAGTGGCATGGACATATATACACTACCAAATGTAAAATAGATAGCTAGTGGGAAGCAGCCGCATAGCACAAGGAGATCAGCTCAGTGCTTTGTGACCACCTAGAGGGGTGGATAGGGAGGGTGTGAGGGAGACGCAAGAGGGAGGAGGTATGGGGACATATGTATATGTATAACTGATTCACTTTGTTATGCAGCAGAAACTAACACACCATTGTAAAGCAATTATACTCCAATAAAGATGTTAGTGGGCTTCCCTGGTGGCGCAGTGGTTGAGAGTCTGCCTGCCGATGCAGGGGACACGGTTCGTGCCCGGTCCGGGAAGATCCCACATGCCGCGGAGCGGCTGGGCCCGTGAGCCATGGCCGCTGAGCCTGCGAGTCCAGAGCCTGTGCTCCGCAACGGGAGAGGCCACAACAGTGAGAGCCCCGCGTACCGCAAAAAACAAACGAACAAACAAAAAATATGTTAAAAAATAAATAAAATAACCTGTTAGTAAATAGCATTGACAAGAACAATGAGCCTGCTTATGATGAGGCTGTTAATGAAGATGTTGCTGTTAACACCCCCTCCCCCACCACTGTGCTTCTGATGTTTGAGAATCTGCCCAAATCAGAAGAGGCAAAGTGCAGTACTGGGCTCTTCCTCACCCTGTTAGCAAGGCTTGCTGTTTCCCCTACAGCACTAGGCCAAACTTTTAGAATCATTCTAAGAGGTTGGTGATGAGCACGTTTCATCATGCAGTGAGATGTCCTGCGTTGGCCTATGTTGCCTTTGGTTTGTTCACACAGATGTGTCCAGTTGCTAGGAGCCATGTGAAGACTGGACAAACATTTGTGGTTGTGCACTTCTCAGACAGTTCATTTCATCTCAATCATCTGCTTGAACATCCTGTAGACAGCAGGAGCCAGCAGCAAACTCAGGTACCACTTATGATCCAGTTCTCTTATGTTACACGTGAGGAAGCTTAGACATACCCAAAGTCTAGCGCCCAGGTGGTGGGAGAGCCTGAAGGAGAATCTAGCCCACCCCAACCTCCAAAAAAATCAGTTGATTGTATATGTGTGTGTTTATTTCTGGACTTTCCATTTTTCTCCATTGAGCTATATTATAATTGTATATCTATACCACCATTAACACATTGTCTTCATTACTATGGTTTTCTATTGTCTTGAAATTTAGTAGTGTTGCTCCTAATTTTGTTTTTCTTTTCCTAAATATTTTGGCTAGTCTAGGATTTTTACATGTCCATATAATTATTAGAAGAAAGTTGTCAGTTTCTAGAAATAAGGCTTTTAGGAATTTGATTTGAATTCCATTAATCTTTAATGGATTAACCTGGGGGATAATTTTTACTTTAACAATATTGATACTTCTAATTTATGAACATTATATATTTCTTCATTTATTTAGGTCATGTTTAATTTTTCTCAGCAATTTTGTGTACGTATTTAAATTTATCACCAAATACTCCATATTTATAATAATGCCATCTCTTTCATTCCTGATATAGTTATATTTTTGTTCTCTCTTTTCTCTTGATCAGTCTTTATAGAGGATTATCAATCTTATTGACCTTTTTAAAAGACCAGCTTTTAGTTTAGTTCAGTTTAGCTCTGGGTCATAATCTGAAGCGAGACTTTTAATTATCGACAAAGCATCTTGTATTGGTTCCCCATATCTGCATTTCCCCTGGGGCAAAACAATGAAGGCAGTTGTCATTTTTGCACACAATGCACAAGAGAAGAACTCTGTTTTGGAGCTTATATAGGGCAGATGACATCCGTTCCTCCCCCCTTCCCAGGAGGACAAGAAAGAGAGGGAGAGAGAGGGAGGGAGAGAGAGAGGGAGACTTTAACTCTGTAAAGGAATTTTCTTTGAGGGTGGGGGGAGTAAAGGCTCTAAACTTTTATTGTTCTTTGGAATGTAAACAGACGTCTCTAGGGGAGATATCTCTACATCTTTTGGGAAGTTTTTTTTTTTTTTTTTTTATCTTTATTGGAGTATAATTGCTTTACAATGGTGTGTTAGTTTCTGCTTTATAACAAAGTGAATCAGTTATACATGTACATAAGTTCCCATATCTCTTCCCTCTTGCATCTCCCTCCCTCCCACCCTCCCTATCCCACCCCTCCAGGCGGTCACAAAGCACCGAGCTGATCTCCCTGTGCTATGTGGCTGCCTCCCACTAGCTATCTATCTTACGCTTGGTAGTGTATATATGTCCATGCCTCTCTCTAGCTTTGTCACAGCTTACCCTTCCCCCTCCCCATATCCTCAAGTCCATTCTCTAGTAGGTCTGTGTCTTTATTCCTGTCTTACCCCTAGGTTCTTCATGACATTTTTTTTTTCTTAAATTCCATATATATGTGTTAGCATACGGTATTTGCACTGCTGGTGGGAATGTGAATTGGTACAGCCACTATGGAGAACAGTATGGAGGTTCCTTAAAAAGCTACAAATAGAACTACCATATGACCCAGCAATCCCACTACTGGGCATATACCCTGAGAAAACCATAATTCAAAAAGAGTCATGTACCAAAATGTTCATTGCAGCTCTATTTACAATAGCCCAGAGATGGAAGCAACCTAAGTGTCCATCATTGGATGAATGGATAAAGAAGAGGTGGCACATATATACAATAGAATATTACTCAGCCATAAAAAGAAACGAAATTGAGCTATTTGTAATGAGGTGAATAGACCTAGAGTCTGTCATACAGAGTGAAGTAAGTCAGCAAGAGATAGGAAGTCTCTTTCTTTAAGGGTTGCTATTCAATCATCTTTTAACCCTGGTGTTAGTTCTCTTTGCTCAGAAAGTCCTCAGTGTACATACATTTGAAAATAGTCGTAGAGCATCATTTCCTAACACCTTCCCTCTACTTACTTTGTTTTGATTTATTTTTCTTTTTCTAGCTTAAGGCAGAAGCTTAGATAATTATTTTTAAAACTTTTTCTTTTTTTAAACACGTGAAGCTATAAATATTGCCTTAAGCACTACCCTAGATGTAAATGTTGTTGTCTTTTAATTATTATTCAGTTCAAAGTATTTTCTAATATCTCTTGAGATTTGACACATGGGTTATTTAAAATTGTGTTGTTTAATTTTCAAATATTCAAGAATTTCCCAAATATCCTATTGTTATTCCTTTCTGGTTTAGTTCAGTTGTGGTCAAGAATATACTCTGTATAATTTCAGTAGTTACAAATTTATTGAAACTTGGCTTAGAGCCCAACATATGGTTTTGTATAGTTCAAGTTCAATGTACACTTAAAAGTAATGTGTATTCTTTAGTAGTTAGGTGGAATATTCTATAAATGTCATTTAGGTCAAACTGATAATGTAGTGCAGATCTTCTATATATTTACCAATTTTCTGTCTGCTAGTTCTACGAATTACTGAGAGGGGAGTATTGAAATCTTTAACAATAATTGGGTTTTGTCTATTTCTTCTTGCAGTTTTTTTTTTTTTTTTTTAGCTTTTCTTTATATATTTTTGAAGCTCTCTTTTTAAGTACATACAGATTTGGGATATTTAAGTCTTCTGTATGTATTGACTCTTTTCATCATTCTGAACTCTCTGTATCCCTGAAAATAGTCTCTTTCATCAAGTTTATTCTGTAGACTTCATAAAAAGAAATCTATTTAGAGATTTTAAAAATATTATTCACAGATGTTAGTATAGACATTCCAATTTTCTTCTGACTGATGTTAGCATAGTATATCTTTTTCTATGCTTTTACTTTTAACATGTATGTATCTCTATATTTCAAGTAGCTTTTTTGTAGACAGAATATAATTGGGTCTTGCTATATTATCCAAAAGGACAATCTCTGCCTTTTAATTGGAGTGTTTCACTCACTCATATTTAATGCAGTTATGCTACTCTTGAGTTGAAATCTATCCTTTTGCTATTTATTTTTTCCATTTTTTGTTCCTTTTGACCTTTTTTCCTTCTCCCATCCAAGTACTAACCAGCCCTGACCCTGCTTAGCTTCCAAGATCAGAAGAGGTCAGGCAAGTTCAGGGTGGTATGGCTATAGATGTTTTTTTCCTTCTTTTTTAAAATTAATTGAGTATTTTTTTGTAGGTTTTTTTTTAAGTATTCCATTTTATTTCCATTATTTTGGCTTATTGGCTATATCTCTGTGCTTTATATTTTTAATAGATTCTCTAGAATTTTCGATATGCATTTTTAATCTATCACAATCTAGCTCAGTAGTTGATAACTTGTTTTCAGTAAAGGACCAAATAGTAAATATTTTAGCTTCATGGGCCACATAAGTCCTCTGTCATGAATTCTCTTTTTTTTACCCTTTAAAAATATAAAAAAGAAATGTTTAACTTGTGGGCCTTACAAGAACAGGATACAGGCCAGATTTGACCTATGCATCATTGTTTACTAACCTTTGCTCTAGCTTTAAATATTACACCACTTCACACATAACGTAAGGAACTTACAGCAATATAGTGCTATTTACTCCTTTCATCCTTGATGCTATTTTTTTCATATTTTTCCTCCTGCATATAAGCCCTACTCTTTGTTGTTATAAATTTAAATAGTCAATTGTCTTTTAAAGGAAATTTAAAAGCAAAAAAAGGATCTTTTATATTTATGCCTATATTTATTATTTCAGGTACTTTTTTCCAAGTATACATCTGGTATACTTTCATCTTGAAGAATTTTTTTTTAACATTTGACATTTAATATTTTTAACATTTCTTCTTGTGTTACTCTGCTGGGTTTGAATTCTCCAGGCTTTGCTTGTCTGAAAAAGTATTTATTAACCTTCAATTTTGAAACAAATATTCACTTAATATAGAATTATTTGTTGACTTTTCTTTCTTTTAGCAGTTTAAATATGTCAGTTTATTGATTTTGTCTTGTATTTTTCATGATGAGAAGTATGTAGTCATTTTTATGTTTATTTTTTCTATATATAAAATGTCATTTTTTAATTCTTGCTTTAAAAAAATTTTTTTAAATCATTGGTTGTAAACAATTTAATTATAATGGTTCCTGGTGTGGCTTTCTTTGACTCTGTTCTACTAATTTATCAAATCTGAAATATTTTAGTTGTTATTTCTCCCTGTGTTTTTTTTTTTTTTCTGCCCTTTTAAAATTCTCCTCTCTGTCTTTGACCTCAAGTAGGACACATATATTAAATCACTTATTATTGTCCCACAGGTAACGTGGGACCCAAAATATTTTTTCAGTCTTTTTACTCTTCATACTTTGGTTTGAATATATTTTACTGTTATGTCAAGTTCATTGATGTTTTTTTTCTGATGGGTTTAATATGTTGTTAAGCCTATTCAGTGATTTTTTTTTCATTTCAAATGTATTTTTCAGCTCTAGAAATGCCATTTGCTCTTTTAAAACATTTTCTGTTTCTTTATTCATTAAGTTTATGCATTCCTTTAAATCATTGGGCATATTTGTGAAAGCTGATTTAAAGTTTTGTCTCCTTATTCCACCTTCTCTGTTATTTCTTGCTCTGTTTTATTAATTGCCTTTTCTCTTGGTTATTCTTCAAATTTTGTTACTCTTCACATAGTGACATTTGTATTATATATAGCAATATAGTTATATCTTATTGGATGCTAGATATTATGAATCATACATTGCTGATTATTTTGGATTTTATTTAAAGTGCACTAAAGTTTTTTGGCACAGAGTCAAGTTACTTGCAAGTCATCATTCTTCCTGCAAGGTCTTTTCTGTTTTGTTTTATTTTAGGCTTTCTTAGGGCAGATCTAAAATAGCGTTTACGCTAGGGTTTGTTTAACCTTTCTTCCAGTGTGTGGTCCTTATAAGATCTCTATTGAATGCCTCAGGTATTCAACAAGATCTGTCTACTACAGCTGGTAAAAAAATGTATGTCTACCAGCCCCTGTGAGCTTTGGAAATTGTTCGGCTTACAGCTCCCTGATAGCCAATCTTTGCCAGGCCTTATAGAGTTTCACCTGGAGCATATGCAGATTAGTGTTAACCTAGGATTCAGCCTAAGAATCTTGGGAGTCCATGGATAAATTTCTGGAAGTGTTTATCTGAGTAGTCCCCTCTTCTCCAGTACTTGCCCTGCAAATTCTAGCTTCCTTGTTCTCCTTGGGCTCTAAAGTCTGTCCCTTTAACTCTATGAACCTGAGTGCTCTTCTACCCTGGCAGAAAGCCAAGTTGATCATAGGCTTCATCTCATTTGTTTCTCTATTAGGACCATATTCCCGTGCTTCCTGTCATCCAGTGATTGAAAACAGTTGTTTTATATATTTAGTCTAGTTTTCTAATTGTGTTGCTGTTTTTGATGGAAAACAAGTCCATACCATTTACTCTTTCATGGGTGGAAGTATAACTCCTTTCCCTGAGTATTGAAGAATCTTATTTATACAGCAGTGTGTTTCATGAAGAGAAGTGCAAAAATTCAAAGGCAACTCAGCAAAAAATAAAAAATTTGAAGAAATTGAATCAGCAGGAAACAATCATCCCATTATGATAAATCCAGGCTCAGTGGCTCTGCAGGTCAGGTGAGGGCATCTCTGGGGAGTGAGTTCTGTGAGTATCTCCCATTAATTGTTTTTAAAGGGGTATTGGACAGTGGTGGTGTCAAGGAAGAGTAACTATTTCTATTTGGGGAGGGATTAGAGAGAGCATTATAGAGAGAGAAAAAGATGTTTGAGCAGAGTTTTGAAGGATAAAAAATATGAAGAGTTAAGTGAGGTAGTTTTCTGAGCAGAAGTACTGTGTGGAAAGACATACAGATATAAAATGGAATGGCTTGAGTCTGTGAGTTTGGGGAGTAGGATATGTAGGTGTAAGCAAGGAGAGACTTGATTTCATGATATAGTGATATGTTTAGACTTTATCCAGTAGTTGGAACAAGGGCTTTAAGGGGAAGAACTTATGTGTTTAGATAGGTGGAACACAGAACTTTTTGTTGGCAGTGTGGGAAAGTCATTGGTGTTGGCAGGAGTAGGGCAGTTCTTTTGCAGTTATTCTCAAATTGCAGATAGCAACCCCTCAGTGAGGTTGTAAAATCAATTTTGCCTCTAAAAATGGAATAGAATAGAAAACATTAATGAGCATTACATGTTAAGAGGAATGATTTTTTTTGGAAACTTATTTTACCTATATATTCATTTTTATTTATGTGTATATATAATGAGTCATAATGTAAATATATTTTTTCATGGTGATAGGAAAGAAAGCTTGAAAGCCACTGCTTCAGGAGACTGTAAAAATTGTCTAGGTAAAAGATTATGAGCATTTAGCCAAGGCATTAACAAATGGAAAGAGAGAGGAATAATAATGAAAATGTAGAATCCTCAGAATTTAGAGTTTAGGAAGATATGTGGCCTGAGGGTAACAGAAGAGTACAAGATGACATCTTTGTGTCTAACTTACAACACTGGCTGTTTGATGAAACTTTGTCTAAGAGGAAGTAAAAGTTTTGGGAGAAGCAACATCACTTGAGACAAAGAAAAACCAGAAAGACACAAAGGATGCTTAGAAAAAGATATAAAACATGTCTAAATTCTTATTCAACATTAAAAAGTCAATGCTATAGCTACTCTCATCTATTCTGCCCTCGGAGATAAGAAATTACAAAAAAATTTACAAAAGTATAAAAGCAGAGTAATCCAAGAGCAGATATACCAAGTAGAACAAAAACCTAAATGAAATCAGACATTTTCTTCTCAATGTATTATTTCATTTTTTTTTTATCTTAAAGAGAAAAAGATTTGATGATGAAGTAAAGTCCACCAGAAGATTTTGACAAAATATAGAAACACAGGAAGATAAACAGAAGAACTGTACATATATGTGATACATGAGAGCTTAAGCCCTTGATGACATTTATCTTCACTTGTGAGAGGAGATTTAATAAAGTAATTTATTAGGTCCCTTCTCACTCATGAAAAGAAATGTCATAAAAAATCTGTTCCTTCATATATTGTCTATATATTGAATATTAATCCCTATATTCCTAGCTCAGTATGGTATGCTAAATTTTAAGTGGTCCTGCTTTAGAGCAAAACAAATGTAGATGCCAAAAAAATTTTAAATTTTGGGGACAGAAGAACTTCAAGACTGGTAGATGCTTTTGCATACCTCAATTTTAAGTGCTTATTTATTTTCTAAAAGAACCAATCTTAGAAAATAAGCCAAATATCATTCCAGCTGGTTAAATTATGATACTAAGTATAATGTCTCTTCAGATAATGAGACAACATTTTACATGGACCAAGTCTACTTCCCAACCACATTTCTCTCGGAGAAAAAGTGATAAGAGTGTTGGTGATGGGGTGCAAATTTCCCTACTGTTAGAAAAGCAACTCAATTCATAGAGTCTACTGTGTATAAGACAGCAATTTTATTTTATCATTGAATAGAAAATGCCAGCTATTTAAAAGATAGGTATTTTTAAAATATATAAAGTTTAGATCAAAGATTCACAAAAAGCTAGGAAAATAGAAAATCAATAAGTTAATTCTAGCTGAATTTATCATTTTGTAATGACACAAGATCAAATCCAAACATTCAAGTTTTGTGACATTTTAGTTAGATGTTTTAGTTGCTCCTAAAACATTGACTGTTTTTCACCTTTGCCTTTCAGGCTTATCTGCACTTAGGAAGGGAACTGTCTTGTCCAATAAATTTTCGGGTACATCTTCAGTTGCTTGAGACATGAGCAAAATGATGTAATGCAAAGCAAATTTGAAATGACTTCAGAAATTGACACAAATTCCTACAATTGACACAAAGTGACAGGTCTTTTCAAAGGAAAACACTCCTGGCATTGGATTGGGTTATCATCCTCAAAGCAGCTTCAGTTCCAGCAGCATAGGTAGATGGAAAGAAATTTTGGGGAAATGGACAAAAGAACATATATACTTTGATAAATGGTCATAGTAATAGGTCCATATAGATCACGAATATTTATTAGTTAAAAACTCTAATTCAGAAACTTCATTTTTATTTAGAAAGTCCAAAATGCATCTCATATGGAGATATGGATTCCCAAAGTCTAACTCAGTCTAGCCTGACAAGCAGGAAGCATTGTAAGAATATGATGATGATCCTTGGGGTTATGGACTTTTGAGCTTCTACAATTCAGAAACACTCATTTTAGGTAAGGGTGACACTGCAATTAGCAGAAACAATACTGTTAGCCTTCTTTTCTTGAATGTGTTCTGGCTTCTCTATCTGTATAGTATAAGCAAAGGCTGTGTCTGATAGCTTAGGGAGCCCAATGTACTATCTTATATCTAGCAGGGGCTTAAAGTAAAAGTATTTTAAATTTTATGCTCACCTTTAATTATAAACTTTATTAAGAAAAATCTAAAAATGCACATGTATATAAAGCAATAATCAGAGACTCCCCTCTTTCATTCATGTTTTTACAGGAGTCACTATTAGCAGTTCACTTGTTAGAAATGCATTGCCTTTGGCTTTTAAGAATCTAGTTGCAACTCAGGAAAAAAACCAACCATGTCTGTTTTTTCCTTAATTTTCTTAATGTCAGCATAGAATGAATGTGTACTTAATATATCTAATCTAAGTAAACTGTCTTCTCTTTTCATCTGCATTGCCAAGATCTTGAGATAGAAAAGAATGCATGGGTAAAAGGTGCAAAACAGAGTTATGTCAAAAGGGGAATAAAGTTGTTTATTTCTGTTTAACTATATATGATGAGGTTGGTTCTGGGATAATAGAGGTGAACTAGCAGCAACTGTTTTTCTTCTCCCAGCTTCCCAAGAAATGGTCACAGATTCCTTTGCTATTAAGAGCAGAATACTCCAGCAGCATTAGAAATTAGGGATTTTCATCAATTCTGCAAAATCTTATAAGAAATTTCTGCTTAACAATATTAGACTATATGCAGATTTCTACCAACCATTAACAATCCTATATCAGTGATATCAGATCTTCATGGACCAGAGACCAAAGACACTATGTTGACTAGGGGCATTTCCTTTCCTGCCATCCCTATCATGGCCACTCTTCTGTAGTCATACAGGTATATAAGATGTCCCAATAGTGTAATCTTCCTGGATATAGATGAGTGCAGGTAAGATATTGTATCCTGATGAAGCCTATAGAAGAAAGATGTATGAAAAAGTAGTGAAAGTCGTGTACTCTGAGGGATGTGTACAATGAAATATATTTGACATGAGACTTCAGAAATTTTCTTTAACATGAATAGAAAAGTGCATTTGCCTTATGATACAGAGAAAGATTAAAAGTTTACAATCAATATGAAAGCAAAGTATATTTTTATAACACTTGTTTTTATTTACAATACATTTTTGTTAAGGAAGAGATAAAAAATAATATTGACAGGATGAGATAAAAAGGAACTAAATTAGATGTTAGCAGAGATAAAATTCAACCTAGAAACATGGAAAGGTTGTAAAGAAACCTAGAATGCAGTAGCACAGTTAGAATCTGCTTTCAAAGCAGTTAAGAAAAAAATCCATATTATAGAAGTAGAAAGTTTATGTTGGGGACAAACATGAAAACACTTTCTAGAAAACACAGGGTCTTTGTATTAAAAATTAAAACTGTGTGAGATGATAACTGTAAAAAATATTTTTAAAAGGTCAAATATACAGATAGTTGGTAACCTTGTTTAAGAGGTGAAAATAAATGAAATAGAATCAATATACATACACAGCAATACTAGAAGAGAAAACTTTCCTCAAGTGAAGAAAGACTTGAATCGGGATATTAACAGGAATCTTCAGGAAAAGTGTCTCCAAGAAGAGGGTAATGTTTAGACCATTCCTGGTGAATTTGTTTCATAATCAAACACAGTAAACATTTTATAAGCATTTAGACAGAAAAGAGATTACATTAAAAGGCACAAAACCATCTTAATCTCAGATTTCCCTGGAATAACAATCAACAGATGTCAAGGGAACAATATCAACTGATTCTTGAGAGGGAAAAATAGTGTCACAAAACCTCATGTGCACAGACCATAGCAAAAGAGCCTCAGTTCTTCCAGAATCCAGAATTTCTACCCTTCATGTGCTATCCAAAATTATATATACAATTTTACTTCCCATGTACTTTACCTAGAAAAAATAGTCAGGAGTGCACCTCTTATGCTCCTTTCCTAAAAAAATTAGTCAGACATATATCAACCGACCAGTGGTTAAATCAAATGGGAGGTCTCACAAATGGCAAATTATGGTATAATTTAACTATAGATTACAGAATTATACTTAAACAATCACGGCAAATATGCTTAAAAATCAATGCATATTTAAAACAGTTCTTGAAAAAAAGAACTGTGGTATAAAAAAATTATTTATTAATCATGTTCTGGGTCCAAAATCTTAGATATTGGCAACAAAATAAAAACATTTTTAGAGCAATGAGAAAGAGAATTTAAATTATGTTTGTTCTTCATTTTGCAAGTGGAGGAATCAATAAACAACAATTTTATTTTTGATAGTAAACGTATATGTATGTATACACATATACATACAGATATATATAAACACAAGCATGTTAAAAACTACAAAGATGCTCTCCAAATTATTCACGTATGTTATCTTCTAAGTCTCCAAAGAAAAGAGGCAAATAAAGCATAATCTATTTACCAATAGATAGAAATTAAGGAAAACAGCAAGGGAACATTTTCTAAAAAAGCAAAGTGGCAAATGAGAAGATTAAGAATATAGGATATGACACTGTAAATAAGTCAGTTATACATCCTATTTAGAAACAAAGACCGATGGTTAAGGGGAACACGCAAAAGAAAATGACATATGTAGGTTGAAAAATTGAAAAATAGAGGGCAAAGATGTGTCAGGAAAATGAAATAAAATAAAAATGTAAAGACAATAAAAGAAATAGTACAGCAAATACATATTTTTAGTTAAAAACAATAAATGAGACAAGGAGATTAATCTTATTTTGTCAAAAGGTATTCTGAGAAAAAAGATATAGTGACAAAATTTGTGTGTGCGTGTAATAACACAGCAATATAATACATGTAGAAGGATTATATTGGGACATATTTAACCAAGGTTTTTTTTCCTTCTGTGCTTTGTAAAACCCATAACCCTTCCTTGGCTGTTCATTTGGTTGTATTTATAAGAGACAGTTGTATTAGAAGGCAAGGTATCATGTAGAGCAATTGTATTAGAAACAGGTATCAAATTAGCAGAAACAAGAAGATTTAAATTAGTAAATTTAGGGAAGAGTGTATGTATATATTGGAGGAAGCTTCGGAAGAGACAAAACAGGGAGAATAAGTTAGTAGAATAGCAGATTTTGTTTTGCTTTTAATCACAGCAGTTTAAATCACATCCAAAGTTTGATCATGTAGAATGTTAGGTCATGTTGAGATTTCACGTCTCTAAAAATTTCTCTGAAATTTTCTAGTTTTCCCAAAAGCTTGAGAGAAATTGTTTAGATCAGCAGGCTTGAAAAGGTTTTGCAAGTTACATGTCAAGAGACATATAACTATCAAGCCAGAGATGGACATTAACAGAAGAGCCAGTGTTGACAGGAAGCACAAGCCAGGCCCAGTTGGAGGCTGCAGAGAGTGTGGCCAGATGCCCTGCCACTAGAACAGGAATAATATGTGAGTTCCTGGGAGCTCAGATCTCCGAGGAAGGAGAGGAGAAGGAAAAATATGGGTAGTGGAGAAAGAAATAATTTTCCTGAGTGCATATTCCAGAGACCCTAAGTCTGACCTGGAGGAGGACACATTCCCTTAAATTGGCAAGTTTTCAACATCAGGGGAAATGCAGACTTGAGAGAGATGAATTTCAGTGGGGAAGAATAAAGTTACATTTCTTATACTCCTGAGTTGTAGATGTGAAAAAGTCACTACACATATAAAACAGGCACATTAAAAATCAAATGAAAAACTGGGAGATTTCAAAATAAATAAGGATATGGGAAATTGGAATGATAATGATGTTGATTAAATTTGTATACTATACAAAATTCTTTTAAAGTGTTCATGAAACACTTAACAGATCTTCAGTAAATCTCCCAAACATAAACAGGACTGTCTGCATTATCTGAGCAGTGTTTAACAACGGATAGAATAAGTAATCCCCCATGATGATTATAAAGTGCGTAAGTTCAAAATAGTTCTTGGGTCAAGTAGAAAGAGTGTCCACAGGGGTGGGCAGATTTTCCCATCAGATTTCAAAATGCATTACAAAGCAACAATAACTAACGCAGTGTGATGTTGGTTCAAAAATATACAGATTATCTGGAAGAGAATACAGAGTCCAGAAACTGGTTCAAGAATATGTGTGCAACATTTTATATATGATAAAGTGGTGTTTTGGTATAGTGAAGGGAGGGGAATGATTGTTGAATGAATATTCTTGCTGTAATTATTTGGATATTTGGAGAATTTAGATTGCTACCTACCTCTAAATTTCAAATACAGTAACATATTAGGAGACATATAAATGACTATTTTAATAATATGGGGATAGGGAGGCCATTTTAATTATGATATCACAGAAAAAAGGAACAGTTGAAATTAATACTTTTCCTGATTATATTTAATTATATTTATTTTCTTATTGCATTATCTAAAACTTCTGGAGCAATGTAGAACATTGAATTGATAATGGAAAATCTTCTCTCTCTGACACATAGTAGTTCTTTGAGTCTTAACAGCAGGCATGATATTCTCTGCAGTATTAGATAGTCATTATTATTCTAAAGAGAACTTTCACTTAGATTTCAGAATATTTACTTGTTTTAAAATCAGATGTCTTTGTTGACTTTTATAAAATGCTTTTTCATAGTATCTAAGATGATAATAGGATAAATTATATTAGCAGATCTATTTTTATTGATCTATCTTTGCATGTATAGAATAAAAATTTATTTTGTCATGGCTTATTATTCTTTAATACACTTCTGAATTCAATTTACCATTATTTTGCTGGGATGTTTATGTCTGTGTCATTATGAGACTTTGATTTGTAGTGTTCAGTTGTGTTTGTGGGTGGGTACAGGCTATCTCGATCAGATTTTGCTATTAGGGTTGAGCTACTTTCATGAAATATGATTTTACTTCTCTTCCTCCCTTCCTATCTCCCAGAAAAGACAGACTTCAGTGATATAAAATATCTAATTCTAAAAACACCTTCTCCACACTTGTCTTACACATGAGGAAACCGAGAGACACACAAATTAAGTAGCATGACTTGCATGTTGAACTAGCACAACTGGGTGAATATAATCAAATTCACTTTATTTTTCTTTCCCCGTCTCCATTCAAAATATGCACTATAGGGCAAATTTTCTCCTGCTGCTGCATGAAAATTCTGGGGATGCCATGACTTTGTAGTCATTTTTAGGTAATGATAGGATATATACTTCCTCTAACTCACAAAACAGTCTCAGTTTGATATTAGAACACCCAGTTCCAAACTTGACTAAGGATGAAATCTTTCCCATTCTCTCAGTTGGGGAGGATTTCAGATAGGCAAAGACACCTGGTAAGTGGGTACAGCCAGTATCTTCTCTCATTTTCTGTCCCTCCTCCCTCAGCTTGCAAAGTGCTTTCTGGGTCTTCCGAAGACAGTATGCAGAGAGGAAGCCAATGAAATAAAGCACAGAAAGTACACTAGTATTATGTAAGATTGCTGCACATTCTCTGAGTGTTGATACTATTTGAAGATGACTTTCTTGTCTGGGAATTTCTGTAGATTCCTCAGAGGTCCCCTTTGCTAGGCCTTCCAAACAGCAGCCATTTCTCTAGAACCTGGTCTTCCCATGAGCCTCTTCATACTGAGTTCCAAACGGCACTCCTGGCAGAATTTGAAGTGACTCCAATCAGTTCTTAGTCATTTTTGGCCCAATGAATGAGAAACCCTCACACATTTTTGTGCTTGTTATGGGTAGGGGAGTATTTCTACCCCATCCGGCCTCCATTTTCTCTCTCACCTGCCACCTCAGGTCTTTAGATTCCTCGTGATGTGTCAGACACCAGTCTACTGTGTGGCAAGCTGCTGAAGTTCCCATTAAGGTCTATGAACAGTCCTATTGAAGCCCTTTTTTCTCGATTAAAAATGAGAGGCAAAAATTCCGGTCCATTTTCAATGGAATCCATAGCTTGGCAGCAACTCTCACCAAAGAAATACCATCTGGAAATCCACTGTCAACGCTTTCATATTTTCCAAGTGAGTGAGGAATTTTAAGAGACCTGAAATATTGATCGTTTTTCATAGGGTCAAGCACTTTCTCTGAAATTTCATGCTTACCATGTCCTGGCACCTCAGATTTAATTTCATATATAAAGAACTGTCTCAGATGTAGCTCAGGTCATCTGGAATGTTAGGAAAGACCTGCACCTGGGTCCTTTGATTCCCAGATGGGGAGTCCCCCCCACTTCATGTTGCCACTTCTTTGTTTAAATTATCATCAGCTATTGTTATATGAATTCAATTTCTTATATCTTTCACTTTAGAACAGGGATCAGAAACAATTGGCATTTCCATATTTACACTCGTATTCAAGTTAAAGTTAAGCTAAAAAAGGTAAACTTTTGGTAAAATCATCCTGAACTCCAATTGTTAACTGTTGGAGTAACTTCGCTCCAAAAAGTAACTATGATTTGATCTTTAGATATAATACACATATCTTTTAGAAATAAGAGTCTGGAAATAAAAGAACACAGTCAAAATTCTTTACTGCTTGAACTGACATTTATACACTGATTAGATAATGGGGTTAATCGATAACTAAGTTAATGTCATGAACTTCTTTTTATGAGCTGTGAAAACCCCTATATAAAATAATAAAGATAAGGTAAATCATATTGAAGATGTGATATTTACATGAACCACGTTATACTTGTTAATAGTTATTTTCTATGAAGACTATGAAAGTTGCCCCCCCCCCAAAAAGAATATGAAAGGCCCTCTTGAAATACAGAACATTCTCTTGAAATGTTTGTGAAAAATACTGGAAGTGAAACAGTATGCTGAATTCATAAACACTGTTATTAATTAGTTTCTACTGATATATTCTAGTTTAAATATCCTTTTTGACTTCTATTTCAGTTTGATATTTGGAATATTTATTGTGCTGTAAGTTTGATATAAGTTTAATTTGATTTATAGAAAACTTCTCTCAACTAATTTATCTTAAAATTAAATTATAAATATATCAAAAATTATAATATATGAATATCTGAATTTTAAAAATATATAATTTAGTAGACATTTATGCATATTACTGAAGTGACATTCACTTTAACACATATGTTTCATAGCACATTTTAAAATATCATTTGATATGAAAATATATACTTAGTATTGTCAGTTTTATGGAATAAATCTCTTGATAACTTGATATAGTTGTACCAAAATTTTTTGCTCTGATCATTCAAATATATAGTTATTGAGTAGCTATTATACTCATAATATGGCCAGGTACTATGCAGATAAATAAGGTATACCACCCTTGTCTTTTTTTTTTTTTTTTTAAGAAGAAGATGTTGGGGGTAGGAGTTTATTAATTTATTTATTTTTGGCTGCGTTGGGTCTTCATTTCTGTGAGTGGGCTTTCTCTAGTTGTGGCAAGTGGGGGCCACTCTTCATCGCGGTGCACAGGCCTCTCACTGTCGCGGCCTCTCTTGTTGCGGAGCACAGGCTCCAGACACGCAGGCTCAGCGTGCTCAGTTGTGGCTCACGGGCCTAGTTGCTCCGCGGCATGTGGGATCTTCCCAGACCAGGGCTCGAACCCGTGTCCCCTGCATTGGCAGGCAGACTCTCAACCACTGCGCCACGAGGGAAGCCCACCACCCTTGTCTTTAAGCTTTTACTTTTGTTAGCCAGAGAAAAACTTTCAATGGAAAACAGTGAATTATCATTCCAGGCAATAAATAATTAACAAATAGCTTTTCAGAAGTAGAATTCAGAGAGCTCAGTAGAGAGAGGAGACGAGTAAGACTCTGTGGACTAACTGGAGAATGAGTTCATCTTTCATGATGGCAAAGGATCAGAGATGATTGGAGGACAGATTTCTGAACACACACACACACAAACACACACTCTCACACACCATGAACAAAATTATAAAGGTATGAATGCCCATGTTATACGTAGGGGATAGAGAATATGACATAAACAAATACCAGCATGTAAATTGGAAGGATGTTTTGGATCTGAACTCTGTCAGTTCTTCAACATCAGGTTAAGAGATATTAGCTTTATCCTAAGGATAGGATTGCTGAGTGGGAATGATAAGGTGAAATTAACTCTATAAAACTTTAGGAGGGGGTGAACCATTAGAAACTTGTTAGCAGATTATTGCAGTGGTGTAGTTTTGAGGAGGTCCAAAGAACCTCAAGCAGGATAAGGAGTGAGGTTGAAGGAAAGTGGGTGGATTCCAGGTACACTGAGAAAGAAGCACTGATAGAAAAAGGTGAACAGTTTCATCAGGGGAACAGGAAGGAGGAAAAAAAATCAAAGAAAATGCAAAGACAGACTGGGAGAAGTTGTGATAGCAGAGCATATTGATTTCTTATCCTAATTAGCAGCTGGCTTTCTCTTGAGAGAAATACTCTGAAATATTACTTTCATTTACATGGATTTAAAAATGAACAAACTTACATTAAAGTTTATAATTCAGTTATGAGGGTTTACCACTAATTTGGAATTTTACAAGCCAGTTATTTGTCGATGGAATGAAAGTTTTAAAATTATCTTGAGGAGAGATTCCTTATTAATATTATCCTTTTAGGTAAACTGGAAACTAATTATCTTAGAAAGTTATGTATTACACAAACTGTGTACCATCACAAAAGTTAGATAATAGGTTAGCTTTATCAAATTTACCAGAACTATGAATTTCCTTAAAACATTACTTCTTATTTCAACTGCAAGTCATGGTTACTTTCTGAAACAGTGAAAAAATTGCATTTACAGGGCTTCCCTGGTGGCGCAGTGCTTGAGAGTCCACCTGCCGATGCAGGGGACACAGGTTCGTGCCCTGGTCCGGAATGATCCCACATGCCAGGGCAGCTGGGCCCGTGAGCCATGGCCGCTGAGCCTGCACGTCCGGAGCCTGTGCTTTGCAAAGGGAGAGGCCACAACAGTGAGAGGCCCGCATACCGCAAAAAAAAAAAAAAAAAAATTGCATTTATAGTCACTGAAAAATGTTAATACCTCCAAAAGAGTATTAGAATCAAATGACATCATCTCTGATAGACAACATCATCTCTTCCTTTAAGTTCCTTCCCTAAACTCCACACACATTGCTCCCTATCCTCCTGCCCTGTTAACCCCTGGTGATGACCAAAATGTGTTTCAAGTCAGCATTTTAGAACTGAAAACTTCGGTAATATCTAAATAAGGAACTGAATATCAGAAACAGTTGTAGTAAAATATTTACTACAGTTTACCCACAAACTGGATACTTTTGGGTGACATGCTGAAGTATAGTCTCTAATGTCCCAGAAATCCATAATGTACTGTGAAAGATTCTGGCTGCGTAAATAGACTGTCTGTGGAATGCCATTGAGATCGGGTCCATCCTGAGTTTCAGAAGTGAATCTGGATGCTTTTGTTACCCCATAACACTTTACATAGGGAGGCAATAATTTCATGGACTTGTTTCTGGTTTTTAATTGTTTTCCCTGAAGCCATGAGTGCTTGGATTTGTAAGATCGTGCTGCTAGTATCAGTGAAGCCAGATTACCTATTAAAAACAAACAGAAACAAACCTTGAAAGGCAGTGGCTAGCTATTGTACCATTTAATCCTTTTCACTGCAATTGATATTGAGCAAAGTTCATAGGCACCACTAGTAAAAATAAGACTAGAATTGTTGTCCTTGCTCTCGCTATGGGTTAGGAATTATAGGCATAGATAGAAAAGTGTGTGTGTGTGTGTGTGTGTGTGTGTGTGTGTGTGTGTGTGTGTGTAGGAGAAGTAACGATGTTAAAATGAGGGGGGGAGAAATATGATTGCAGGAAAAAAGAAAAATAGATTAGCCCAGGTGGGAAGGGGTGGAGGCACTTTAGTTTGCATTGCAAATATTTATTCCAAACAACAGTAAAGAAGTAAGAAAGCTAAGCTAAGAGGATGATCTAACAGTAATGTACGTTAGGCTATAATTTTGCCTAGAGCCAGTAAACATTAATAAGAAAGGATGAGGAGGGACCTTCAAGATGGCAGAGGAGTAAGACGTGGAGATCACCTTCCTCCCCACAAATACATCAGAAATACATCTACATGTGGAACAGCTCCTACAGAACACCTACTGAACGCTGGCAGAACACCTCAGACTTCCCAAAAGGCAAGAAACTCCCCCACATACCTGGGTAGGGCAAAAGAAAAAAGAAAACACAGACAAAAGAATAGGGATGGGACCTGCATCTCTGGGAGGGAGCTGTGAAGGAGGAAAAGTTTACACACACTAGGAAGCCCCTTCACTGGCAGAGAAGGGGTGTGGGTGAGGGGGAAGCTTTGCAGCCATGGAGGAGAGTGCAGCAACAGGGGTGCGGAGAGCAAAGCAGAGAGATTCCTGCACAGAGGATCATTGCTGACCAGCACTCACCAGCCTGAGAGACTTGTCTGCTCACCTGCCAACCGGGACTGGTGGGGGATGGGAGCTGAGGCTTGGGCTTCGGAGGTCAGATCCCAGGGAGAGGACTGGGGTTAGCTGCGTGTACACAGTCTGAAGGGGACTAGTGCACCACAGCTAGCCGGGAGGGAGTCCGGGAAAATGTCTGGACCTGCCTAAGAGGCAAGAGACCATTGTTTCGGGGTACACAAGGAGAGGGGATTCCGAGCACCTCCTAAATGAGCTCCAGAGATGGGCGTGAGCCATGGCTATCAGTGCAGACGCGGGCATGAGATGCTAAGGCTGCTGCTGCAGCCACCAAGAATCCTGTGTGCAAGCACAGGTCACTCTCCACACCTCCCCTCCCGGAAGCCTGTGCAGCCTGCCACTGCCAGGGTCCCATGATCCAGGGACAACTTCCCCAGGAGAACACACAGCGCGCCTCAGGCTGTTGCAATGTCATGCCAGCCTCTGCCACCGCAGGCTCGCCCTGCATTCCATACCCCTCCCTCCCCATGGCCTGAGTGAGCCCGAGCCCCCTAATCAGCTGCTCCTTTAACCCCCTCCTGTCTGGGTGAAGAACAGATGCCCTCAGGCGACCTACATGCAGAGGCGGGGCCAAATCCAAAGCTGAATCCCAGGAGCTCTGGGAACAAAGAAGAGAAAGGAAGGGAAATCTCTCCATGCAGCCTTAGGAGCAGGGGATTAAATCTCCACAATCAACTTGATATACTCTGCAATTGTCTTATACCTGAATAGACAACCAATCATCCCAAAATTGAGGCGGTTAAGGTTGGCAGCAACTGTAGACTTGGGGTTTGCTTTCTGAATCTAATTTGTTTCTGGTTTTATGTTTATCTTAGTTTAGTATTTAGAGCTTATTATCCTTGGTAGATTTGTTTATTGATTTGGTTGCTCTCTTCCTTTTTTTAAATATATATTTTTTTCTTTTTCTCTTTTTGTGAGTGTGTATGTGTATACTTTTTTGTGTGATTTTGTCTGTATAGCTTTGCTTTTACCATTTGTCCTACGGTTCTGTCTGTCCATTATTTTCTGTTCTGTTCTGTTTTGTTTTTTTTAGTATAGTTTTTAACACTTGTTGTCATTGGTGGATTTGTTTTCTGGTCTGGTTGCTCTCTTCTTTCTTTTTTATCACTTTTTTATTTGTAATAATTTTTTAAATTTTTTATTTTAATAACTTTAGTTTTCTTTCTTTTTTTTTTTTCTCCCTTTTCTTCTGAGCCAAATGGCTGACAGTGTCTTGGTGCTCCAGTCGGGTGTCAGGCCTGAGCCTTTGAGGTGGGAGAGCCAAGTTCAGGACATTAGTCCACCAGAGACTTCCTGACCCTATGTAATATCAAGTGGTGAAAGCTCTACCAGAGATCTCATTCTCAGCACTAAGACCCAGCTCTACTCAATGACCATTGCAGGACACCCTATGCCAAACAGCTAGCAAGACAGGAGCACAACCCCACCCATTAGCAGAGAGGCTGCCTGAAATCATAATAAGGCCACAGACACCCCAAAACACACCACCAGACACGGTCCTCCCCACCAGAAAAACAAAATCCAGCCTCATTCACCAGAACACAGGCACCAGTCCCCTCCACCAGGAAGCCTACACAACCCAGTGAACCTAACTTACCCACTGGGGCCAGACATCAAAAACAACAGAAACTACAAGCCTGCAAAAAGGAGACCCCAAACACAGTAAGGTGAGCAAAATGATAAGACAGAGAAATACGCAGCAGATGAAGGAGCAAAGTAAAAACCTACCAGACCAAACAAATGAAGAGGAAATAGGCAGTCTACTTGAAAAAGAATTTAGAGTAATAATAGTAAAGATGGTCCAAAATCTTGGAAACAGAATGGAGAAAATACAAGAAACGTTTAACAGGGACCTAGAAGAACTAAACAGCAAATAAACACTGATGAACAACACAATAAAAGAAACTAAAAATTCTCTAGAAGGAATCAAAAGCAGAATAACTGAGACAAAAGAATGGATAAGTGACCTGAAAGATAAAATAATGGAAATAACTACCACAGAGCAGAATAAAGAAAAAAGAATGAAAAGAATTGAGGACAGTCTCAGAGAACTCTGGGATAACATTAAACACACCAACATTCAAATTATAGGGGTCCCAGAAGAAGAAGAGAAAGAGAAAGGGACTGAGAAAATATTTGAAGAGATTATAGTGGAAACTTCCCTAATATGGGAAAGGAAATAGTCAAGTCCAGGAAGCACAGAGAGTCCCATACAGGATAAATCCAAGGAGAAACATGCCAAGACACATACTAATCAAACTATCAAAAGTTAAATACACAGAAAAAATATTAAAAGCAGCAAGGGAAAAGCAACAAATAACATACAAGGGAAGCCCCATGACATTAACAGCTGACCGTTCAGCAGAAACTCTGCAAGCCAGAAGGGAGTGGCAGGACATATTTACAGTGATGAAAGGGAAAAACCTACAACCAAGATTACTCTACCCAGCAAGGACCTCATTCAGATTTCACAGAGAAATTAAAACCTTTTCAGACAAACAGAAGCTAAGAGAATTCAGCACCACCAAACCAGCTCTACAACAAATGCTAAAGGAACTTCTCTAGACAGGAAACACAAGAGAAGGAAAAGACCTACAATAACAAACCCAAAACAATTAAGAAAATGGTAATAGGAACACTCATATCGATAAATACCTTAAATGTAAATGGATTAAATGCTCCAACCAAAAGACATAGACTGGCTGAATGGATACAAAAACAAGACCCATATATATGCTGTCTACAAGAGACCCACTTCAGACCTAGGGAAGCATACAGACTCAAAGTGAGGGGATGGAAAAAGATATTCCATGCAAATGGAAATCAAAAGAAAGCTGTAGTAGCAATTCTCATATCAGACAAAATAGACTTTAAAATAAAGACTATTACAAGAGACAAAGAAGGACACTACATAATGATCAAGGGATCAATCCAAGAAGAAGATATAACAATTGTAAATATTTATGCACCCAACATAGGAGCACCTCAATATATAAAGCAAATGCTAACAGCCAGAAAAGGGGAAATCAAGAGTAACACATCATAGTAGGGGACTTTAACACCCCACTTTCACCAATGGACAGATTATCCAAAATGAAAATAAATAAGGAAACACAAGCTTTAAATGATACATTAGACAAGATGAACTTAATTGATATTTATAGGACATTCCATCCAAAAACAACAGAATACACTTTCTTCTCAAGGGTTCATGGAACATTCTCCAGGATAGATCATATCTTGAGTCACAAATCAAGCCTTGGTAAATTTAAGAAAATTGAAATCATATCAAGTATCTTTTCCGACCAAAATGCTATAAGACTAGATATCAATTACAGGAAAAAATCTATAAAAAATACAAACACATGGAGGCTAAACAATACACTACTAAATAACCAAGAGATCACTAAAGAAATAGAGAGGAAATCAAAACATACCTAGAAACAAATGACAGTGAAAATACGATGACCCAAAACCTATGGGATGCATCAAAACAGTTCTAAGAGGGAAGTTTATAGCAATACAATCCTACCTCAAGAAACAAGAAAAATCTGAGTAATATTCCATTGTATATATGTACCACATCTTCTTTATACATTCGTCTGTTGCTGGGCATATAGGTTGCTTCCATGACCTGGCTATTGTAAATAGTGCTGCAATGAACATTGTGGTCCATGTGTCCTTTTGAATTATGGTTTTCTCAGGGTATATGCCCAGTACTGGGATTGCTGGGTCATATGGTAATTCTATTTTTAGTTTTTTAAGGAAACTCCATACTGTTCTCGATAGTGGCTGTATCAAAACACAAGCTCATCAACTTTGCAAGAGGGTTCCCTTTTATCCACACCCTCTCCAACATTTGTTTTTGTAGATTTTCTGATGACCTTGACAGACAAATGGATAAAGAAGATGTGGTACATATATACAATGGGATATTACTCAGCCATAAAAAGGAACGAAATTGGGTCATTTGTAGAGACGTGGATGGATCTAGAAACTGTCATACAGAGTGAAGTAAGTCAGAAAGAGAAAAACAAATATCGTATATTAACACATATATGTGGAACCTAGAAAAATGGTACGGATGAACTGGTTTGCAGGGCAGAAATAGAGACACAGATGTAGAGAGCAAACGTATGGACACCAGGGAGGAAAATGGCTGGGGGGATGGTGGTGTGATGAATTGGGAGTTTGTGATTGACATGTATACACTAATATCTATAAAATGGATAACTAATAAGAACCTGCTCTATAAAAAGATAAATAAAATAAAATTCAAAAAAAAACAAGAAAAATCTCAAATAAACTACCTAACCTTACACCTAAAGCAATTAGAGAAAGAAGAACAAAAAAACCCCAAAGTTAGCACAAGGAAAGAAACCATAAAGATCAGATCAGAAATAAATGAAAAAGAAATGAAGGAAACAATAGCAAAGATCAATAAAACTAAAAGCTTGTTCTTTTAGAAGATAAACAAAATTGATAAACCATTAGCTAGACTCATCAAGAAAAAAAGGAAGAAGACTCAAATCAATAGAATTAGAAATGAAAAAGGAGAAATAACAACTGACACTGCAGAAATAAAAAGGATCATGAGAAATTACTACAAGCAGCTATATGCCAATAAAATGGACAACGTGGAAGAAATGGACAAATTCTTAGAAAAGCACAACCTTCTGAGACTGAACCAGGAAGAAATAGAAAATATAAACAGACCAATCACGAGCACTGAAATTGAAACTGTGATTAAAAATCTTTCAACAAACAAAAGCCCAGGACCATATGTCTTCACAGCAAACTCTATCAAACATTTAGAGAAGAGCTAACACCTATCCCTCTCAAACTCTTCCAAAATATAGCAGAGGGAGGAACATTCCCAAACTCATTCTATGAGGCCACCATCACCCTGATACCAAAACCAGACAAAGATGTCACAAAGAAAGAAAACTACAGACCAATATCACTGATGAACATAGATGCAAAAATCCTCAACAAAATACTAGCAAACAGAATCCAACAGCACATTAAAAGGACCATACACCATGATCAAGTGGGGTTTAGCCCAGCAATGCAAGGATTCTTCAATATACGCAAAGCAATCAATGTGATACACCATATTAACAAATTGAAAGGGAAAAACCATAGGATCATCTCAATAGATGCAGAAAAAGCTTTTGACAAAATTCAACACCCATTTAGGATAAAAACCCTCCAGAAAATAGGCACAGAGGGAACCTACCTCAACATAATAAAGGGCATATATGACAAACCCACAGCCAACATCATTCTCAATGGTGAAAAATGGAAATCATTTCCACTAAGATCAGGAACAAGACAAGGTTGCCCACTCTCACCAATATTATTCAACATAGTTTTGGAAGTTTTAGCCACAGCCATCAGAGAAGAAAAATAAATAAAAGGAATCCAAATCGGAAAAGAAGAAGTAAAGCTGTCACTGTTTGCAGAAGACATGATACTAAACATAGAGAATCCTAAAGATGCTATCAGAAAACTACTAGAGCTAATCATTGAATTTGGTAAAATAGCAGGATACAAGATTAATGCACAGAAATCTCTTGCATTCCTATACACTAATGATGAAAAATCTGAAAGAGAAATTGAGGAAACACTCCCATTTACCATTGCAACAAAAAGAATAAAATACCTAGGAATAAACCTACCTAAGTAGACAAAAGACCTCTATGCAGAGAACTATAAGACACTGATGAAAGTAATTAAAGATGATACAGATAGAAAGAAATACCATGTTCTTGGATGGAAGAATCAACATTGTGAAAATGACTGTACAATTTACAGATTCAATGCAATTTACAGATTCAATGCAATCCCTATCAAACTACCAATGGCATTTACAACAGAACCAGACAAAAAATCTTAAAATTTCTATGGAGACACAAAAGACCTGGAATAGACAAAACAATCTTGAGAAAGAGAAATGGAGCTGGAAGAATCAGGCTCCCTGACTTCAGACTCTACTACAAAGCTACAATAATCAAGACACTATGGTACTGCACAAAAACAGAAATATAGATCAATGGAACAGGATAGAAAGCCCAGAGATAAACCCATGCACATATGGTCACCTTATCTTTGGTAAAGGAGGCAAGAATGTACAATGTAGAAAAGACAGCCTCTTCAATAAGTGGGGCTAGGAAAACTGGACAGCTACATGCAAGAGAATGAAATTAGAACACTCACTAACACCATACACAAAAATAAATTCAAAATGGATTAAAGACCTAAATGTAAGCCAGAAACTTTCAAACTCTTAGAGGAAAACATAGGCAGAACACTCTATGACATAAATCATGGCAAGATCCTTTTTGACCCACCTCCTAGAAAAATGGAAATAAAAACAAAAATAAACAACTGGGACCTAATGAAACTTAAATGCTTTTGCATGGCCAAGGAAACCATAAACAAGATGAAAAGACTACGCTCAGAATGGGAGAAAATATTTGCAAATGAAGCAACTGACAAAGGATTAATCTCCAAAATATACAAGCAGCTTATGCAGCTCAATATCAAAAAAACAAACAACCCAATCCAAAAATGGGCAGAAGACCTAAATAGACATTTCTGCAAAGAAGATACACAGATTGCCAACAAACACATGAAAGGATGCTCAACATCACTAATCATCAGAGAAATGCAAATCAAAACTACAATGAGGGATCCCCTCACACTGGTCAGAATGGCCATCATCAAAACATCTACAAAGAATAAATACTGGAGAGGGTGTGGAGAAAAGGGAACCCTCTTGCACTGTTGGTGGGAATGTAAATTGATACAGCCACTATGGACAACAGTATGGAGGTTCCTTAAAAAACTAAAAAAAGAACTACCATATGACCCAGCAATCCCACTACTGGGCATATACCCTGAGAAAACCATAATTCAAAAAGAGTCATGTACTGCAACACTATTTACAATAGCCAGGACATGGAAGCAACCTAAATGTTCATCAACAGAGGAATGGATAAAGAAGATGTGGCACATATGTACAATGGAATATTACTCAGTCATAAAAAGAAAGAAAATTGAGTTATTTGTAATGAGGTGGATGGACCTAGAGTCTGTCATACAGAGTGATGTAAGTCAAAAAGAGAAAAAAATATACCGTATGCTAACACATATATATGGAATCCAAAAAAAAAAAAGGTCCTGAAGAACCTAGGGGCAGGAGAAGAATAAAGACGCAGATGTCAAGAATGGACTTGAGGACACGGGGAGGGGGAAGGATAAGCTGGGACAAAGTGAGAGAGTGGCATGGACATACGTACACTACCAAATGTAAAAAGATAGTTGTGGGAAGCAGCCGCATAGCACAGGGAGATCAGCTCGGTGCTTTGTGTCCACCTGGAAGGGTGAAATAGGGAGGGTGGGAGGGAGATGCAAGAGGGAGGGGATATGGGGGTATATGTATACATATAGCTGATTCACTTTGTTATACAGCAGAAACCAACACACCATTATAAAGCAATTATACTCCAATAAATATGTTAAAATATATTCATTCATTCATTCATTCAAGAAAAGAATGACCTATCACGTGTTGGGACAACAACGTATCCCAAGACATATCCTTTTGTAGTAAAATGATAATAACAAGTAAGTAATACAAAATTAGTGTTGGTTTATCATCAAAATTATTTACACATCATTGTCTATGTTCTTGCCTCATTCAGGAATATTTTCTACAGAACAGTGTTTAAAAAGATCTGGACTTAGGAATGAAATTAAGCACTAATGGATACTTCTTACCCTTAATTCTTTAACAGGTGAACTCAAATTTTAGTGACCTTACACACTCATTACTTTAATCTTAATAGGGTAAAAACTATGATAAAAATTTTGTAGTGCCCAGTCGTGCTCAAGGTCTCAATCTTCTTAACACATGTGTTATTTGGCATCATATCCTTTTCTAATAAGAAAAATCTTGATCAGAATTGGTGTATCTTCTGTAGTATTGCAGACGTTATAGTAACCAATATCTTGGTTTGAACATTGTTCCCTCAAAAACCTTGGTATAACTGGTGAGGAGACAAATGCAGTGTTTTTAATTGGGTAGTGGGATCCCCTCTTGTTTCCATATTCTCTTTCTCACATTGATTGGAGAGTCTCTTAAACTTAGAACTTTGAAAGCTATCATGTGAAGTTAAACCAAATATTTAGTTAAACGCAACAGGACTATTAGGGCATTATTTTAGGCATCTATAAAACTAATCAATTATAGACAGCATCAGAGTAATTCTCTTTTCACTGGTAATGATTTCTTTCTAGAGATTTATAAAACCTTTTAGCCATTAGGACCTGCAGTATAAATGCAGTTTTTTCATTTATATTTTTTGTTTGCTTTGTTTCACACATTATCTACAAGTGGCTTGCCTTCTTTTCCAATACTATTATCTATAGTCCTCTGAATACTTTTAGGTCAGGTTTATGAAGCACAAGACAAAGGCATTCCTTCTTCCATCTTGCTCTCTGTCACTGCATTTGCACATTTATGCACTGCATCCATATGCTGGGTGTTTTTTTTTTTCTGTCTAGGCAGGAGGAGGATGTCTTGTCTTTTATTTGTTGCCTTCTGTTTCCGATGTGTGATGTTAACCTTATTAGGTTTTGTTTCTTCGTTTTTATCAGCATTCCCTTCTAGAGTTTCTCTTTGCATGTACATTTCCGTGTTACAATTCCCCATCAGCCTCCCAATTCTAAAGAAAGGTCTTATGTTTCCAAGGCTCTCTGAAGCATCACTACCCATAGTGTGGTCCACAGATTAACAGCATGGGCATCACCTGGGAGTTGGTTGGAAAAGTAAAATTTAAGCTGTGCCACAGACTTGCTGAACCAGAATCTGTATTTTAATCAGGTCTCTGAAAGAATAGCACATACATAAATCAGAAATCATTACTCTAAAGGATCTTCCCCAGTTCCATGCCCTCTGAGATCTCATTTCTGTGTTCTCTCTGGTTGCTTAGTTGCATAAAATATTATCCCTACTGATTACTCTAATGCCAAATCCAGGACCACATCCACTTGTTAACAGCTGTTTGTGTCTACATGAATGCTCAGATTCAATGATCTTTCTGATCTCTCCTCTCAGCACCTTGTATTTGAGTAGTCATCCTACCAACTTGGTTGTGAGTGTGAAGGAGGGGATTGTGTTTTGGAAACAATAGAGTAGGTGCTTATCTCTGTCATTTTTCATTTTCACCTTTCAAAATCATCATTTACTACCCACCTATGAGATGCAAAACAAATTACATGTGCTTAATAATGCCACTCTTATTCAGCTATTGCTGCCCCAGCACCAGGGCTTACTAAATTTTACTCTTTCCTTCTCCCACCACAAACCGGTTATTTTTGTGTTAAGCCAGCTATTTTGATTGAGAGAAACAAGTCCCCGTTGGTAGCATTGGGCACATTACTGGCAGAATACCCTCAGAAAAGGAGTAGTGTATTCTGTGCTATCGTAGGGAATGAAAGCTATCCCTACAACCTTGTTCCTAGTCCAAGTCACAGTGATTTTTATTGTTAATTTGGTTGGAAAGTGGCTTGCTGAAGCTTTAGCATAACGCTGAACTGAATGCCCTTGTATTTTGTAGTTTTCCATTGTGTCTTGGAATCCTCGGAATGGCTAAATGACATGAAGTAATTTTAAAAAGAGAAAGATACACTGTACATTTCAGTATAGACCCATCATGACATGGAAATGGTTCCTGTTCTTCAGTTGTTTCTATTTCTCTCTTGGATATGGTGGAGATCTTTCACACAGTAAAAGTACAACAGAGAAGAGAATTAAGAGGCAGATGCTGTTTTTATGCTCTTTTGTGGAGGAATGCTGCAACTGAAAGTTAAACAATTCAGAAAAGAAAAGAAATAATACAAGTAACAAACAGTGCATTAAGTATTAGCGTAACATATATAATGAGATAGTCTCTTAAGAATTGTGTAACATGTTGCTGACATACAGGTGGGTTGAGAGAGTTAAAAGGCTCTAAGAAAAACTGGACGTATATAAGAGGAATTCTCAGCATCCTAGTCAATTAAGGGTTCCGAAAGTGCATAATTACTGAATCTGATTGCAGTGATCATAGGCCAATATAAAGATGTAAATGTGAAGGATAGCTAACACAAGTTATACTCAAAGATGTGTTATCTTTTATTTCCAGAGGTAGTTGTACTATTTCCCTAGACTGACATAAAAATCTCTTGTAAATTCTATATTGAGTAAATAGTGTTTACTCAATACCCACATCTACATAAAAAAAAGTGTTGCTACTGCAAAAAAATTTGATGTTGTTTTTAAGTATTGGGTTATTATAAAATATAATTAAACCAATATTAAATTTAACATGAATTACATTTTAAATAAAACTATATTTTATATTAATGTTTGTTTAGGATATTTGATCTTGAAATTATGTTCTGTTACCTGTTTGCAAAGACACAATTTAAAGCCACTTTAAAATGAAATTCCCTTCTGCAGATGTATAAAGGATGTAAATTCAGGCATGTATAATGCTTAAAATTAAGAATTTATTTAAAATGATGTATTCTTCATATATGACTAAACTTTTTCAAGGTTTTGATATCAGTTACCTTGATTCCTGTGCTGAAGATATCCCACCTACAATATTCTGTGATGATGGTTCTTCTCTGAGGCATTATGGGAGCTGTGGGGACATTGTTGGTTGTTGCAGTTGTTGAGGAGAACTAATGTCATTTATTGGACAGGAGGTACCACATTAGACATCTTGTACTTCACAGGACAGTCCCTGCACTGAAGAACTGTCCTGAATACCGCATGATCTTTAAATGTCCATCCAGATACCCATTCAGGAAGTTGAAAACCCTGTTGATAATTATCTGAGTCTCAATTTACATATTAAAACAAGGTCAATCTGCATAGTTTAATATGTGTAACCTTTTTTTTTTTTTTTTTTTTTTGCGGTATGCGGGCCTCTCACTGTTGTGGCCTCTCCTGCTGCAGAGCACAGGCTCCGGACGCGCAGGCTCAGCGGCCGTGGCTCACGGGCCCAGCCGTTCCGCAGCATGTGGGATCTTCCCGGACCGGGGCACGAACCCGTGTCCCCTGCATCGGCAGGCGGACTCTCAACCACTGCGCCAGCAGGGAAGCCCTGTGTAACCTTTTTTAAGAATTCAAAACCACATAGATAAGAGTAATCAAAATAATGAACTTTCAATGGTTGTAATTTGGTTTGGAATTTTACTAAGATTTGGCTCACCATCTTGGAAAATCTTGTCAATCATCAGCAACAATCTTTCATGGTATTTAAGTCACTGATGAAATACCCTACATTTTGTAGCTATATGTTTCTGACAATTCTTAAGGAGCAAACATCTAATTACTTCACTATATTATCTAGTATAGTTGTTTCCAAGTGTTTAACATAAGAAAACACATACATACACACATGCACATACATACATATTCCATCAATTTCTACTTTCCATTCACTTATTCTTTATATTATAATTAAGGCATTGAGTTTATGTTTAAAAGTTATCTATAAGTAAGTTTTATTATCTATGGATTTTAATTCAGAATAATACTGGGGACATTACAATATATTCGTTATAAAAAGGGATATATTGGGTCTGATAGTGTTGAGAACCATTGTCCCAGGAGCATTTTATCTCACGTTGATTTGTATCTCCCAGTAGGACACTTGTTTTACAGCCAGTTGTTCAGCAAAAGTTCACTTTGGTAGAAGGGTAAATGTACATAACACAGAAAATAGGTGGGGTAGTGTGTGGGAGACACGTGCCTTGAGTTGTTCTGGTGTATGTTTACTTGCTGTGTGATCTGGGGTGAGTCAATACATTTTTCTGGGCCTGAATTTTCTTTCTGTTAAAACTTTGGAATTGATAAACTCTAAAATCCCTAAGACACCATGTTATTATCGGTAAAAATATTTTCACTGTGTAGAATCTACACACAGAAACCTGAATATTTCATTTGCAATATTCCTATTTTTGATTTCTCTTCCCTGGCCTTTTTTAAAGCTGACTTTGAACCTATTAAGTAATATGAAATTAACTTTTCTATAAATATATTTTCCACTAAGTAGCAAACCATTCACATTTTATTTTGAGGAATATATTAGCAGCATGATAAATATTTGTAATCATTGCAAACTCTTCCTTGGCAAAACCAATAGCATGACTTTTCATTTTTATTACACATATAAACATACAGTGACACACGTATATGATGGTGGGTGCAAAGTTGTGTGTGTATACACGTATATAGATTTACCTCTGATATTTTGAAGGGTATGTGTAGCTGTATATTTTAATGGTCGATTTCCTGAAAGCCCAGACAAGATTTTCTGAGTGAAATATATATGGTAATACATGAGAAAATTACTTGTCCCCAGGTCATATAAAGAGTTGGTTAGAAAAGAGCACATTCATCTTTATCTTTGAGGTAGGCCAGCATTCTCTCCTTCAATTCCCGTTTCCTTCCTGCCTCACCCACATGCACCTTGCCACCTTTTTTCTTTAAATTATCAAGAGGAGGCCACAAGATGAGGAGTACTTCACTATAGGTGGTGATATGAAACTGACAAGCAGTTTATAAACTAGCCCTACCCTATTGCTTGGAGAAGCTTTATAACTGATTGTTTTAATACCAAAGTGGCACCAAAGGGGGTCAAGTAAATAAATATGCAAGCCTCACCAGTTCAAAATAATAAAATTCCAATGTGTGCAAGCCTGCTTGTTGAACATATGTTTGAGGTACGGCTAAGCCATCTGGCTCAGTGTCAAGCATTTATACCAACTGCAGTCTTACAGTACCTGACAGCAGAAAAGCTTTATTCCCCTGGTGTTTGGGCACAAATGGAGAAATATTATTGAAATGATTATCTGCATCAAGACTCAGATTTGCTTTGACATTTAGCTGGCTCTGTTTAATCCAAAGGGTTGTCTGAATGAATAAAGAGGAGGGTTCCTCCAGAAGATGCTGCGAGCAGCCAGGGAAAGCCAAATGATTAATGAGACTGAAAGGCAGGGTGGACCTGCCCACCTCCACCCAGACCTCAGTGCCAAGAACTGAATATGAAATTAGTCTCGAGCTTTCTGTGGCTTGTCAGGAAGATTCTTCCACCCTCACGTAGGTTCTCATTTTGGGCCTCTGGAAACAAAAGGAGCTGATGCCTTACCCAATATGGAAGAAATAGAGAGTCTGGGAGAGAGCTTCATGTTATAATCAGAACATTTCACATTCAAACACTTTTTGCTTTCAACAGCTCTACCGGAGGCATTTAGATAGCATGTTAGGAACAGAGTCTCTTTTAGGAACCAGAAAGCTACTGTTTGTGGAGTTGTTTCTGTTTCGGCAGCTGGTTTCTACATGCTATGGTCCTTATATCAAGATAATTTCATTTGGCTTAGAATGCTGTGTTCCCCTGGTTATTTTGTGCTGTCATTCATTTTAAAATGCTCTGTTAAACTGAGTTTTTTGAAAAACGAGGTACAGTGCTAGTATTAGTATTCACCTGTGCTAATAAAATTCAGAGGTTTAGCCGAAAAGAGGCACATCAACAAGAAAATAAAATAATAATGATAATAATATAACAAATACCTTTATCAAAGAGTTACATGTTCACATCTGCTTTATCTGATTTTCAGGTAGACTGTACCTATTGGAGGGAGGGTTTTAGTAATGATTGTTGATTTAGATTTGAAATTACTTTGGTGATTTGGATTTAATAAGAATGTTAGACATGATTTCCTCCTCACTCTTATTTTTAATTAACTTTTTATAGAGATATGAATGAATTCTAATGAACACAATTGGCAGGCTAATTGATTTGTTTCAGAGTACAGTGAGTGATCAGTATGCATGTGATATACTATTCAAGGATGTCAGACAGTTTTTGGGTTAATTTTCTGGCAGAGGTTAGTTGGGGAAACTGCTTAAAATATGTACTGTTTTTGATTTTTAAATAAGTGCCTTTTTTTTTAATTCAATGAATTAAAAGATATCTATTGCTTTGAATTTATAGTGTCTTTAAATTATCACATTGCCACTGGGGAGTTGTTTTGTGTATTCTGTGCATATTAACAGAATACTTATACATGTGTTATGCACATGAGAATATTAAAGACAATTTTAAAAAGATAAAGTATTCTTATTGCAAAAAGAAAGCCAAAAATGCTCTCCTCTGTTTAAAATTTATTTTTAAAAGTTGCCACAAGATCAAGAGTGGTCAAAACAAATCCTAAAACACCCATTTAAAGAAAAATGAAGTGCAACTCCAAGAGGTTACTGTTTTGCTAGGGATCTTATTTTAAAGGTTTTGCTTAAATAAATTCCAGTGAAATGACATTCTTTTATAGTGTTAAGAACAATGAGCGGGTGAGAAAATATATTATGACATAGTTAAACACAGGGCTATAATTTCTAAACTGCATAAATTACATGTTTTCCCCTATTATGATACAGACAGCCAAACTGAACATTTTTGAAAGAAAATGACCAACATATGATTAATTGCAAGCTCACAGATTTTGCAGCTTCAAGAGTAAATCAACTGCTAAGAAGTGCTAACTTGCTAAAATATAAACTAATTTTAGTCTCTAGATATTAAAATATAATTCATCTTCTTCCTCCATTGGGAAAGCTAATTAGAAATTGTGACTGGCAGAAGGAGGAGAACCCAGAGAACACCAGGATTAAGTTCACATGCTTAAAACCTGAGCCCGGAAAAAGTGGCCAGATTTCTTATTCTCATTCTTTTTTTTTTTTTTTTTTTTTTTGCGGTACGCGGGCCTCTCACTGTTGTGGCCTCTCCCGTTGCGGAGCACAGGCTCCGGACGCGCAGGCTCAGCGGCCATGGCTCACGGACCCAGCCGCTCCGTGGCGTGTGAGATCTTCCCGGACCGGGGCACGAACCCATGTCTCCTGCATCCGTAGGCTGACTCTCAACCACTGCGCCACCAGGGAAGCCCCAGATTTCTTACCCTTTACATTTCACGTATTTGAGTTTCCTGAAGCCAGCTTGTGGTAATGGCTGCTACCCAAATGCGCAAGTGACAGAAGAGAGAGTTTGTGAAAAGAACACGTTTAGTTAACGTAGAATGCTACAAATATAATGCAGAAATATAGAGAAATGGTTCATGGATTCCATTTGTACACTTCTTAAAAAACCTGACTGTTCACATATAACACATCTAAGAGCTAGGTTTTGGAAAGGCCATCAGATAAGTGACATTTGTGTTCTGAAATTTTATATTCTAGGAAACCTTCCAAACTATGAGTTAGTCTTGATTTCAAGTTGGTTTTACCTGTGCTCTGATGACTCTTCCATTGGAGGTTAAGGTGAAAATGATGGGGGGGGAAAAAAAGGGACTTCCCTGGTGGTCCAGTGGTTAAGAGTCCACACTCCCAATGCAGGGGGCCCAGGTTCGATCCCTGGTCAGGGAACTAGATCCCACATGCTGCAACTAAGACCCAGTGCAGCCAAATAAGTAAATAAATATATATATTTGAAAAAAGAATTTTTATTTTGCCATAATTTTAAAAGGATAACTACACTATTAAACCATTTTGCAATATGTCTGTGAGATTTTTTGATTAAATAAATGATGGACATAGCAGAAATGCAAGAAGATTCCCTACCAGTATTATGATTTAGTATGAATAAGAGAGTGAATTAGAATTGCATAATTTCAAGGAGCTGCTCTCTTATAATAATAACCCATTTTCTGTATTTACTATTGAAGGAATAGATCCAGGCAAACATTTCATAATAGAACTAGAGACTACCAAATGCAGAGCTGATATTCTGTAAGCACTTAAAAATATCAAATTATGATGAAAATTCTCCAGTGGATATTTTTATGTTCATTTGGGGGTAGATGTAGTTATCTGACATTGAGACTAGTTGCAGTGTAGTTTTTAAAGAATAGGATGTGTTCCCCCAAGGAATTTTAATTAAATTCAGTATACATAAAAAGACAATGAATTTCCAAAGTATAGTCATAACAAAAACTACGCACATTTCTTTTTCTGCCCTTAATGAATGATGATTTTAACCAGCCAGGATTCCAAACTCTAAGGCAATGTTTATAGTGAATATAGTAGTAATTGTAAGAGACATTATTACATAGTGATTAAGAATTAGACCACCAGTGTTGTTTTCCTGGCTCTACCACTTCACAGCTGTGAAATGTTGCAAAAGTTATTTAAAATATCTACCTTAGTTTTCTCATCTACAAAATAAGGATAGCAATATTACCCACCTCATAGCATTGTTATAAGGATTAAAAATATTAATACATGTAAAATAATTGCACTAGTGTCTGGCACATAGTAAGTGTTTAACAAATATTAAAGCACATACTCATCTCAAATATTACAAATTATGCCTATTGTGTAGTATGTGAGCCTACAAAAACAACTTTTCCCTCTTTCCCATAAAGTTCTTTGTCCTAGAGTCTCCATGAGTTAATATGAGACCAAGAAGAGTTGGAGAGGAAAAGTGAAATGAGTGCAAAGATGTGTTTGAGCACTTGCATTCCTATAAGATTGCACTCACATCTCAGGATAAGAGCTCAGAGAGATGACAAGTTCGGTCATGAAGAGAACAGATTACAGTACTCCACCTTTTCAATTCACATTTGAGTCATTACTACAGGGTTTCAGTCAGAGGTTTATGATTCAGCACAAAGAACTGTATTATTTTTAAAGCACCTAGCACATTTTCATCAATTATGTAAAGGGTAATTTAGGTGTTCTCTAAGAACAGTTGCCATTTCAAATATCTATTTTGTACCAAACACATTTATTTCAGCTATTGCTATTCATCACCACAATCCAAAATGTTTAGTACTATTATTATTCCTTTTTAAAATATGTATAAACATTTTCAGAGAGAATATTTAATGTACCCTAGATCATACACCTAATAGTGGACCTAGGATTCAAACGCAGATTTATTTAAATTTAAAGCCAAGTTTATTTGTACTACATTACGTACCAAAATAGATAAGAAAAAAAGACTTGAAATCTGACCATGCTCCTAAAAAAATTAACTTTTCTTTGATTTAGCAACCTGTAAGATATGTGATAAGTGGAAACTTTTAACTCTGGATTCTCAGCCATTTTCCCACATCAAGAATCTGAGAATACTGGGTAAAAGTAGCTATAGATGTCATCTCATTTTTCTAAGGTCTATTTTTTTCATATTAGTTTATCTGATTTCATTATCTCAGCAGCTCATCAATACTCTTAAGCCAAGGATCTCTGAATTGTATCTTTTCCTAATTGTCCTTTGTAGCTGCACAGTTCTGTTGCAGACTACTTTAACCCATCCAGGAAAAAATGTTCCTTCTGCAATGTTTTGACCGATGTGAAAAAATGAAAATATTTTACATGTGTGTTATTGGAGTCTCAGAATTAACAGAAAGAAAGGAGAGGCAGAAGCAATAGTTGGACAGATAATGCTAAGAATTTTCCCAAACTGACAAAGTATATCAGTCTACAGATTCAAAAAATTCTATAAGCCTAAAGCATGTCAAATACAAGTGAAAACTCACCTAGAGACATAGAGTAAGATAGTTGAAAACCAAATAGAAAGAGAAAATATTAAGAGCAGCCAGAGAAGAAAAGACATATTACCTGCAACAAAATGGACAGCTGACTCATCAACAGAAATGATGAAAACAAAAGGCAATGGAATGACATCATAAAGTGCTGAGCAAAAATAACTGCCAACCTAGAAGTGTATATCTAGCAAAAATATGAAATTGCACCAAGAAATGGAGACCAACAAAAAGGGTAAATATGTGGGTAAATATAAATGGATATTGACTGGAAATAACAATTGAAAAAACAATGTATAAACAACAATGTACAAAGATAATAATGTGCAAAACAATAATAGTATGTCTGAGAATTTTAAATATGTGTAGAGTTAAAGTACATGACAATAATAAAATTGAGAAAATTAAATGGAATTAAAGTGTTCTAAAATTTTAGCATTATTGTGAAAGTGTTAAAATCATTAATTTTTGTAAGACAAACTAAAAATTTTCCATTATTAATTTATATAAGGCTTCAATAAATCTAAAATATATCTTATAATTTAGGGTAACCACTAAAATAATATTAAAAATTTAAAGTTACAGAGTAGAAATAGTATAATAAGCAATTTTATTAATACAAAAAAAAGAGTAAGAAAAGAAAGAAATAGTAGGATAAAACAAGTTCAATAGAAAGCAAATAGATAGACAGTAAATATAAAACCAGACATATCCTTATGTACTGTGAATGTAAATGGACTAAATATAGCAATTTAAAAGACTGCAATTGTCACATGGGATAATATGTAGCAGGAAAAGAAAATCAGAAACAAGGAAGGGAAAATACTAGACAAAAGCAAAAATAAACACAAAAACAACAAAGAGTAATCTGCCTCAATAAGGCAGAGAGCTGTGAGTAGCAGAATTACACAATTGCTTAAGTAGTAACGGGAGTGAGAGGAAAGACTGTCACTGGGAGTGGCAAAACATAATGAGAAAGCAGCATTGCTATGAAAGAAGGAGAAAAAATTAATTAAATGAAGAAAGAAATGAATTAAAACAACATCATAGCCTGTGGAAAGCCCAGTAAGATTTATTAATGCCTGAATAACTGACTAGTTTTTAAGCTGATTTTTGTTTCCAAAAATTATTATTGATGTTCATAATAATAACCAGCATTTATCAAGGAAAGAGTGAATTATGTTCAGTATACCCTATTTTCAGAGATTAAGAAATGTGTGATGCATTTTGGAAATTTTGCCATCCAGATAGTTAAAATAAAGAAGCAATGGTGCCAAAAGTGATGCCTTTACATTAGCTGGAAATTCAGGACACTCCTCCTCACTACTGTAATACTAACTCCTTTCTCTGACATTGGAGAATAGAGCATGAACTTCACGGCATAGGAAACTAAGCTGGGGGCGTGAGAAGCATTTATAATCAGCTGATAAAAGTGTGGGAAAGGTCTTAATGTATATAACAAAATTTATCTAGATTAGTGCTTCTCAAAATTTGAAAGACATATTAATTACCTGAGCTTTTTGTTAAAATGCCAATTCTTTTTTTTAATTTTATTTTATTGGAATATAGTTGCTTTACAATGTTGTGTTAGTTTTTGGCGCACAGCAAAGTGATTCAGTTATACATATAGATAATAGTTTGCATTTGTTAATCCCAAACTCCCAATTTAGCCCTACCTTTCCACCCCCCACTGGCAACCACAAGTCTGTTCTCTATGTCTGTGAGTCTCTTTCTGATTCATAGATAAGTCCATTTGTGTCCTATTTTAGATTCTACATATGTGTGATATCATATGGTATTTGTCTTTCTCTTTCTGACTTACGTCACTTAGTGTGGTAATCTCTAGGTCCATCCATGTTGCTGCAAATGGCATTATTTCATTCTTTTTCATGGCTGAGTAATATTCCATTGTATGTATATACCACATCTTCTTTATCCATTCCTCTGTTGATGGACATTAACATTGCTTCTATGTCCTGGTTATTGTAAATAGTGCTGTAATGAACATTGGGGTTCATGTATCTTTTCAAAGTATTGCTTTCTCCAGATATATGCCCAGGAGTGGGATTGCTGGATCATATGGCAGCTCTATTTTTAGATTTTTAAGGAACCTCCATACTGTTTTCCATGGTGGCTGCACCCATTTACATTCCTACCAACAGTGCAAGAGGGTTCCTTTTTCTCCACACCCTTTCCAGCATTTGTTATTTGTAGACTTTCTAATCATGGCCATTCTGATTAGTGTGAGGTGGTACCTCATTGTACTTTTGATTGAAAATGCAGATTCTTATTCAGTAGGTCTGTGGTGGAACCTGAGATTCTGCATTTGTTACAAATTGCCAAGTGATGGGGATGCTCTGGTTCATGGACCATGCTTGAAGTAGCCAGGACCTAAAGAACATAAAACAAAAAGTTTTGAGGATGGTAATCAAAGGTGAATAATAAAGATAGTTCATTTATTTTATGACCATTGCCCCATGGCTCTAAACTCTGTTCAGTCACAAGGTATTCAATAGACACCAAAAGGAAAAAAAACACCAAAAAGAGAAAGCCACTCAGGAGATTTTAGGAAACTTATAAAAATGTAACAAACAGTACCTAATTACTTCCACCAAAGTAAAGTTTAAAAGGGTTTGCAATTATTTATTTATTTCCACAAGTAGCAAAAGTGATTACAGCCTATAAATACATATCTTCTCATCAGGTCTCAGGACTATGAAATTCAACTTGGGGAAACTAAGGTTCCTTAGAAAAACACACACAGGGGAGCGGCAGTCATTTTTGATTATGACTTCTAAAATATACTTCCCATCAGATTTCATATAAAATTAAAATCCAGGCTTATATAAAACTGCCAATCAAAACACTGGCAAATGAGAAATGCACACAGTAAACATTTGGGAAAATAACATAGCAGTTTTCTCCTTTTATTAAATTTTGACTGAACAAATGGTAAGTGCTTTGGTGTCAGGGAAGCTGCAAGAATGAAAGGCAATGAGGTTGGAAGCAATGTGTTATGAAGATTAAGATAACTATATTCAATTATCTTACCCACATATTCCGCTCACCCTATAAAACCCCTGTTCTCTGAAAGTACTTAATCAGTAGTCTTGAATCTGAGAATTTCTGGTAATTCTTCATGTTGTGTGTAACTTTTGAGATCTGCAGATTGTATGAAGAAATTAAGAATACCAAAATTTAAATTAGTTTTTCTAAATATTTATTATAGCAACAGAAGTAAAGTACATATACTTAGATGTCTTAAAAAGAATGTGATTCTCATTGAAAACCCTATTTATCTGGGGTTTAAGCAGGTATTGTTTAAAACCAACAATCGCCTTTCCGTTTAATCCCATGGCTAGAGTAATGAGAGAAAAACTACATGGAAAATATTGAAGTAAGAAATATGAGAATTTAGAAGAAAGACACCTGAATTTGCTTCATCAGAAGTGGGGAAATCTGATTAGATGAAAAATAGTAGCAGAGTCTTCAAATAATTTTCTGGAGTCCTTTACATAGAGGCAAAGATGAAATAAGAAATAGTTTAGCACAATGGGGGAAAGAAAGGTTGATTAAAATCCTGAAGGAGTTCTTAAAAAATAAAGCTTACATTATAAAAGAAGGAAAAGAGAAAAGTGGTTCTAGTTCAGTAATGAGAGAACCAGATGGAAAAAGTACTTTTTAATTAATAATTTTGAATATGAAATATTTGTAATAAGATGATTTTAAAGTGTATTTTTACATTGTTTCTGCACACTTTGGTTGACTAAAATAAGAATCAAAATATCACCATTATCATCCTCCACAATTACTTGTTGAATATAACCGACCATTTTCCTAGATCCTGAGAATGAAAAATGTGTAAAGTATGGTCAGGCACTCTAAATAAGTACAAGCTAGTGGGACTGAGAGTATATCATCTGATTTATTCATGAATTTTTCTCTTTATTGAATTTATATCAGTTCAGTGAGCATTAATTTGGCACAAAAGGCCACTGGGGAGAAAAGGATGACTGAAATAGACCTTTTGGCTTCAAGGAGCTTATATTTCAATGGGAAATAAGTCATGTGCATAAATAGGTACAACGTACAAGATGTCAGATGATGAGTTACACCTCTACTAGGTGCAGAGTCAAGTATAGATATTGACACAGTATAGGCCCCTAAAAATTTGTTGAAAGACTATTGAAACTGTTCTCCAAGAGACAGAGAGATGATATGTCGTTTGAAGCCAGAGCTAGAATTATTACTTCTGGCTGGTAAGAACAAGGAATGCTTTCTGGAAGAAATGACTTGAGAGTTGAGTAGGAAAAACTTGATAGGATTTGAACAGAGTAACACAGGGAAGGACCATTTGGAAAGGTGAAGAGCAAGGGCACTGAGACAGGAAAATAAGAAGGACATGTGGGAAATAAACAGGGCCATGGTTAGGCTTGAATATAAAAATGAATGTAGGGCTTCCCTGGTGGCGCAGTGGTTGAGAGTCTGCCTGCCGATGCAGGGGACACGGGTTCGTGCCCTGGTCCGGGAGGATCCCACGTGCCGCAGAGCGGCTGGGCCCGTGAGCCGTGGCCGCTGAGCCTGCGCGTCCGGAGCCTGTGCTCCGTAACGGGAGAGGCCACAACAGTGAGAGGCCCGCATACTGAAAATAATAATAATAATATTTCAATGCAGGTGGCTTGTGAGTTCATACATAGAAAATATGTAAACAAACGTACTCCCCAACACACACCCCTCTAAACATCGAACAATGATAAATAAAATATTTCAGAAAAGAAATAGTCAGATGCAAGAACAAGGTGAACACCTCTGTGACCAGAAACAGACAGAAATGTAATCAGTAAGTGAGGACTTGGTGTGTAGAAAGGAGACTACGAATTCAACTCTTGTGATCTAATGCGGATTATCCCATACGAGGCAGGAGATTAGAGCAAGTATCACTGCTTGGTAGCTGAGAAAACAGCTTCCCAGGCCTGTGACTGGTCCTGCCAGTCAGGATATTCCCTAGGACTAGAGTTCTGAGGCTCATGTTAGACTGAGTTCTGAACTGGAGACTGTCAATAATATATCATAGCAACCAAGGCTGAGCAAGCCTTGTGGTACAGTTTGTCCTTACTGCAGAAAAACAGAAGTTCCTCAATCATTGGAACAGATTCGGGAGCAGTGACATAGTTCCTAGTTAGCATATCCTAGACCTCAGAACAGCAGCCCAGATACCAGCCTTGTTGAATAATTAAAATCTACCATAGATAGTAATCATAAGTCAAATTCTACAGTCTTCATAAAGGATGAAATGTCCTGTTGGTCAAAACAGATAGCACTGAGGATATAGAAAGTGTATATAAATGGAAGGGAGGTTTTTGGAAGTACTGCTTGGACAATGGTCTGAAACTGGTAGTGGGTAGGTAGCAAAGCACATGCACACTCCTCTTTATGGTCTCTTAACTAGGGGAGCAGGAAACAGTAGCTTCTTTCAGAGAAGCTTTTAAGAGAATTTATATTGATATATATAAGGAACAGCTATTGCATATAGCCATGTGCATATTAGTGTATGGAAAATGGACCTTGGAGATTTCCAAGCTGAAAAATCTCGGCCATTCAGAAAGTTACCAGCAGTCTTCACCTTTGAATAAGAATTCTCTTTTATCTGGGAAAGTCAAGTTGGTAGTCCCTTTAAATATGCAGTTGTGGGACGGGTGCATATTCTCAGAGCTGAGAACCTTAGATCCTGCCACATGGAAGCTATAGGGGGCTGACTCAGTTAAGTGTTCTGAGATCAAATTTGGGATATAGGTTATGAGCAGTCATTTCCCTCTCTCCCTCCCTTCCTTCCTTCCCTCCTCTCTCCGTCTTTCTCTCCTTCTCTTTCTTCCTTTCTTTCTGTTTCTCTTTTCCACAATCCCTCCCTCCCTCCCTCTTTCCTTTTCTTTTTCTACCTCTGTCTTTTTTAAATCTTTTATCATGAACCATTTCACACACACACAAACAGAAGAATAGCACAGTGAAGTTCCACTGCACCTGTCACTCAGCTTTACCATTTTCCTCATGGCCACTATTGTTTAATCTATGCCCTCTGCCCCAAAATTAGTATAGGAGAAATCCCAGAGATAGTGTTACTGCATCTTACATAGTTCACTAGAATTGCCATTTCTAATAGTTGTGCTTTCCCTACGTTTTCCTCAAGCTTTTAGTAAAATCATGTCAAAGGTAAGACTCCAGTGACTATTGTACTAAGAAAAATTATGAAGCACCTGTCCATGTTCAGAAATAGTAGCTAGGGGGAGTTGTATCATTTTTAAGATGGGATTTTTAAGACAATTACGTGGAACAGAAATTTGTGTGTGATAGAGAGAGAATCTCAGCAAGGCAAGCAGTGTGAAGGCATGAGGGGAAAGCCAGAATCTTGGCCCATGAGAGAAAGCCTTCTTGGACAATACTTTTCAAACTATAAGCTTCTGTGCGGGCTTCCCTGGTGGCGCAGTGGTTGGGAGTTCACCTGCCAATGCAGGGGACACAGGTTCGTGCCCTGGTCCAGGAAGATTCCACATGCCGCAGAGTGGCTGGGCCCGTGAGCCATGGCCACTGGGCCTGCGCGTCCGGAGCCTGTGAAAGCTTCTGTGCATTCATGGAGAGTGAAATCAGTAGAATAGACTAGGTTAAAATGGACTAGACTAGATTAGAATAGAAAATATCAGTGTACATAGTATTAAAGCTAAGTATTGTTTTTGTAAATTTTCACATGGGTTTACTGGGTCATGTTATACAGTGTATTTGTGACTGGTAATTATGGCTACAGATGATTGAAAAGCAGTGCTCTAGGAGCTCTTAGGAATAGCTCAGGGACACCTTGAGAGGAATTGGAGTTTAAGGCAATCAGGCCTATGGAGACCTGTATAGCTGGCTCCCTGAGTATAAAGGCTTTGTCTATTTTGGTTACTAATATATGCCCAGCCTCTTGCAAAGTGTCCAACACATAGTGGATTCTCAAGAAATATTTGCTTGATAAATGAATAGAACAAATAAATGTACTTCTGGTTAGCAGGTGGCCTTCCTTCATGTGGTGATTCACGCTTCTTCATCCTGTGACTCTGCTATTCCCCAGAGCCTCGTCATCTGTATCTAGCTGATGGTAGGGAAGGAGTCTGAGAAGGCATCCTTGCTGTTAAAGCCAAGGTAGGATCTAGTCTTGTGACCACATCAAAGTGTAAGGGAGCCTGGAAAACATGTACAGTAGAGCTGTGGGCTCAGAAAAAGAAGGGACTAGATTTGGTGGACAACGGCATGGTTATGTAAAGTAATACATAATAAGGATCAAATACATAGTACAGTGGACATTTTCTGTTTTGGTGAAATTGGGAGTGGTATTTGAGAGGTTAATTGAAAAACATGAGTTAAAGAGATAGATTTCTTTAGAAGATACAGAAAAAAATTAAACATTGATTTTAACTTAAAAATGTAAAAAGTTTGTTTGCCCATCTTCAATGCAGTGTTCAGACTTTTAGTATAGATCTTTGATTGGAGATTTTCATTGTCTTCTTTACAAAAGTCACACCCATAAGGATAACAATTTTCAGGGGGTTTTTTTGTTTGTTTTTTTAATTGAAGTGAGAACTTGTAAGTCAGCCTGCATCCAAAATCCTTTTCAAGCTATTTTTTTCATTGACGTACAAACTAACATAGTATTTTTGTAAACAACTGAGTAATTCTTTCCAATATCTTCAGAATGTTTTAATAGAACTAGCTCTCTATCTTTCTGTGCTCGTATTTCATTAGTTTACCATATGAAATTATATCTTTATAACACTATGCACTGAAAATAAACATGTTTGAGAATGAACATAACATTCTTTATGGGCATTAAACTCAACTCTTGGGTTCATCCCAGCTGGTAACCTATTAGCATAAGTGTTCACCATGTTGTGAGCAAAAGTCACTGCTTCTCACAGAAGGAATGGAGAACAATGGATAATCAGGTGAGTTGACTATTATTTTTATTTAGCCCTTAGTCTCCAGGCTACGGATCATATATGCAATAATTCTTACTGTACCTCAAAAATCCTGGAGAAAGATATATTAGTATCCCCATTTTACAGAGGGGAAAACAGGTTTGAAATATTGACTATCTGGTTATGGTCACAGAGCTAGAAGCAAGATGAGACACTCCTGATTCCAAAACCTGTGCTCTTAATAGCTCAGATACACATTTTAGTCATAATTGTTAATTTGACTCTGACTACTTGTAAATTGATTCAATTCTCTAAATATATTTAAACTACCTAAATATAATAGGGGGCTCTATAGTTTGAAAAAATCACTTGGTTAGGTCAATTACTTACCTTTGATACGCTTTGATTATCCCTTTGATAAGCTCTCATTTACAGCATATAAAAATATATATTCCATATATATGTTAGTATACAGTATTTGTTTTTCTCTTTCTGACTTACTTCACTCTGTATGACAGACTCCAGGAAAAAAAAAAAAAAGATTCTGAAGAACCTAGGGGCAGGACAGGAATAAAGACGCAGATGTAGAGAACGGACTTGAGGACACAGGGAGGGGGAAGGGTAAACTGGGACAAAGTGAGAGAGTGGCATGGACATATATACACTACCAAACATAAAATAGAAAGCTAGTGGGAAGCAGCCGCATGGCATAAGGAGATCAGCTCAGTGCTTTGTGACCATCTAGAGGGGTGGGATAGGGAGGGTGGGAGGGAGATGCAAGAGGGAGGAGATATGGGGATATATGTATATGTATAGCTGATTCACTTTGTTATAAAGCAGAAACTAACACACCATTGTAAAGCAATTATACTCTAATAAAGATGTTAAAAAATATATATATATAGAACATTTGTATGTCAAAAAATTGTTCTGATGACCCTTAAAATTTCAGCACATTATATAACCTTTATACTATGTTCTATAATCTAGGAGATAAGGACTGTCTGTTTTACTTGACAGCTCTACATTCTTATGCTTAGCACAGCATTGCTAAAAAATTGATTGAAGAATAAATGAAGCAGTGAAAGAATAAATGATTTTTTTCCAGTATGGTATAAATATTTCGTGGGAGTGGTAATGGTAAGACAAAGGTGTTGTGAAACAGCAATAATATATTTTTAGTATCAGTTGATATCCTAATCTTTTGAAATGTGTTAAGAAGGATCCAGCCGTTAAAAGATAAAACCCTCTCAAGTATCGTAAAACTTACATTATAATGGAAGATAATATATCTTAAGGTTTATCTAGTGTTTAATAAGCACAAACAAAATGATTATGTCAGATTATGATTATGTTTTATTAATCACCTAAAATTTATTTCATAAAACTGTCCAGTTACTGTTCAGTGCCACTTTTTACCAGGAGCCATAATAATTAAGAATATTAAACATTAGCAAATGCAGATGCTGTATTAAAATCACACATTCTTCTGAAACATAAATCATACCTTCTATCTGAAAAACCATTGATTTAAACCAGTATAAGGTTGGGGTAACACCAGTCAGTGTTCTAGCAGGTAGCAAATGGCACACTCAGAGTAGGATAATTTTAAAAGTTTAATAAAGGAACTATTTAGAAAAGTGCGTCTAGGACTTAGGGGAAGCACAAGAGATAATATAGTGCCCAGTAGAGTTGCTTGTATAGTTTATTAACTAGTAACAGCACTTTAAATACCACCCTGAGGGGTAAAGAGGAAGGACAGTTACAGAGAGGGTTGGTGGGTAAGGGCTGCCTTGAAAGGCACCAATGGCCTTTAGTTGAGGGTTGCAGTTATCCTTGGCAATTCCACACTACTCCACTCTCTTGTATCCCTTTGATCAACCCACTGCGCTCTTATATGTCCAAGGCAAAGGGCAAGAGTGCTCATTGACATTGTCAACACAGGGCAGCTCTCCCTTCAGAGGACAGAGAGGATCGTGGTTGAGAGTAGACTGGTACTCACACGCAAAAGAGATTCAGCACAGCGTCTGAACAAATTTGTTTCAAATTAAAAAGTCCTCTATTAGCTGTTTTCAAAATATAATTTCTAAGCAAGTGCTTAGATTTTGTATTGTAGTAAAATAAGTGGGAAAATAAATATAGCAAACCTACTTAAGAAGGTCTTTTTTTTTAATGATATTTTAGAAAAGTAGAGTGGAGGATCACTAATATTGATGGGGGAAATAATACTCTCCGTGACTAATCCACAAGGTTGCTGTGGGATTAAATAAAACATCTGTGAAAATACTATGCAAATGTAAGTTGCCTTTTTTTTTTACGTGAAGGAAACAACCTTATAATTATGCTCTCCATTTTTCCTTCTTTCATTGACATTTCCATGAATGCACAATAGTGTCTTTCTAATGATCCAGTTAAAATGCAATCAAATAATTATGATATGATGTGATAAGTGTGGGAGATTAATTCTGTATTCAGATGGGGTTTGATAAGGCTTCAGAGAGGAGGTGACATATCAGTTGGACCTTGAAGAGTGAATAGGAATTCAGCAGAAGTGGCCAGGAAGGGGCTTTGAGCAGGGGAAGGAGCACAAATAAAGGCAAGGAAATGTGTCACTCCTTGGCCTGTTTGGGGAAGAAGGAGACCAGGGTTTCTGACATGTAGGAGGTAAAGGATGTGTGAAGTGTCAAGAGAAGAAAGTGAAAGACTTGATCCAAATCGTGCAGGATCTTTTTTTGTCATGCTATGGATATTGGAATTTTGTTTACATATACTGCTGAGTAGTAGTTTAAAACCCAGGATCCATTTTAGAATTCCTTGAGGAGCTTTTAAGAAGTACTAATGCCTGGGACCAATTAAATCAGAATCTTTGGCAATGAGGACCAGGCATAGGTTTTTTATTTTTATAAAATGATCCCTTGGTGGCTTTAATATGCAGTCAGTGCTGAGAACCTGTACAGTAGAATAAATAAGAAGATACATCAATATCTTCAGTCAAGATTTTTTCCTTAAGCAATAGGCCCATATACAGCTGCCTCCTGCATACATCCTCCTGGACATTTCGTGGGTACAACCTCTTCTTCAGAGTTGCATCATCATTTCTCCATATGTGCTGAATCTAAATTTTGTATAATATTCTTTATTTTAGTGATTTCATCAAAATGCATCCAGTCCAGAAATCTCTCAGTTATTCTTGAGTCCTTCCTATCACAATCACCCAGTTCTCTTTTTTTGCCTTCTAATTATTCATGCAGGCTGCCTAACTTCTCTTCTGTCACACTGTCACTGCCCTAGACCACACTACTGTTTCCTTTCACCTGGCTAGTAACTGGCATCCAAGTTGCAAGTTTGTCCCAATTCAGTTGGTTTCTACATGATTGCCCCAGTGACGTTTCTGAAACATAGGTCCATAAGTCATTCCGATATTGAATACCCTTTGATATATTCTCAATTTTCTTAGGACACTTTAAAACATTTTAACATTAATTTAAATGCCTTTACAATTGTTTCACGTTCTGCTACCTGCCTTTTCCCCTTTTTTGCACTCCTCTTGGCTTTCTACACCTGCTACTCTTTACCTGGATAACTCAGTTCACCCTTCAGGCCTTCTTAAGTAATCTTGTTGATTCTCTGAGACCACAGGAAACTGTACCTGCCATCAAGACACTTATTAGACTGTATTTTAACTACTTATCTAATTTAATATTTTAATCAGAGTACATAAAGTTTTGTAGAAGAAGGACAGTGTCTGTTTTGTTCTTCGTTTGTGTTCCTGAAGTGTAAATGGTTATTGGCACAGAGCAGGTGTTGAACAAGCATATGTAAATTAAGGAAAAATGTGCTAATCTTGGGGATGCAAATATATAATGATGAATAATTGTCAGGTTCTGTCCTCCAGAAATTTACAGTCCATTGTGGGAAGCAGACAAGTAAATGGAAAAACACAGTACAAAGTGAAATGTACAATTTTAGGTAAAAGCTAGGGGGTGCTATGGATTCCATAGGAATAGCATTGAATTCAGCTTTTATGGGGGTGGGGGTAAGGGAAATTAGTTAGGAAACTAACTGGGTGAGAATTTGATGTCTAAGCTTATTTCTGAAGGAGTAAGTGATTGGCCAAGAGGAAAAAAATAATAAAAAAAAGGAAGAGCAAAATGTGTGGGACACAAAGGCCAGGAAGAAAGAGAAGCAGGAACACCCAGGAGCCACACTGGGGAAGGGCCCTGCGGCTGAGTTGGCATAGGGATTCACCATCCATGTGGCTGACAGGGTCTTGGCACTCCAGCCGGGTGACAGGCCTGAGCTTATGAGGTGGGAGAGTTCAGGACACTGGATCACCAGAGACCTCCTGGCCCCACGTAATATCAAATGGTGAGAGCTGTCTTAGAGATCTCCGTCTCAGCACTAAGACCCAGCTCCACTCAACAACCAGCAAGCTCCAGTGCTGGACACCCCATGGCAAACACTAGCAAGACAGGAACACAACCCCACCCATTAGAAGAGAGGCTGCCTAAAATCATAATAAGTTCACAGAAACACCAAAACACACCACTGGGTGTGGGCCTGCCCACCAGATATACAAGATCCAGTCTCATCCACCAGAACACACAGGCACCAGTTCCCTCCACCAGGAAGCCTACACAACCCACTGAACCAACCTTACCCACCGGGAGCAGACACCAAAAACAATGGGAACAATGAACCTGCAGCCTGTGAAAAAGAGACCCCAAACACAGTAAGTTAAGCAAAATGAGAAGACAGAGAATATACAGTAGATGAAGTGGCAAGGGGTAAACCCACCAGACCAAACAAATGAAGAGGAAATAGGCAGTCTACCTGAAAAAGAATTCAGGGTAATGACAGTAAAGATTATCCAAAATCTGGGAAATAGAATGGAGAAAATACAAGAAATGTTTAACAAGGACCTAGAAGAACTAATGAGCAAACAAACAATGATGAACAACACAATAAATGAAATTAAAAATTCTGTAGAAGGAATCAATAGCAGAATAACTGAGACAGAAGAATAGATAAGTGACCTGAAAGATAAAATAATGGAAATAACTACCACAGAGCAGAATAAAGAAAAAAGAATGAAAAGAATTGAGGACAGTGACAGAGACCTCTGGGACAACATTAGACATACCAACATTCAAATTATAGGGCTCCCAGAAGAAGAAGAGAAAAAGACAGGGTCTGAGAAAATATTTAAAGAGATTATAGTTGAAAACTTCCTAACATGGGAAAGGAAATAATCAAGTCCAGGAAGTGCAGAGTCCCATACAGGGTAAATCCAAGGAGAAACACACCAAGATGCATATTAATCAAACTATCAAAAATTAAATTCAAAGAAAAAATATTAAAAGAGCAAGGGAAAAGCAACAAATAACATACAAGGGAATCCCCATAAGGTTAACAGCTGATCTTTCAGCAGAAACTCTGCAAGCCAGAAGGGAGTGGCAGGGCATATTTAAAGTGATGAAAGGGGAAAATTACAACCAAGATTACTCTACCCAGCAAGGATCTCATTCAGATTTGATGGAGAAATTAAAACCCTTACATACAAGCAAAAGCTAAGAGAATTCAGCACCACCAGACCAGCTTTACAACAAATGCTAAAGGAACTTCTCTAGGCAGGAAACACAAGAGAAGGAAAAGACCCACAATAACAAACCCAAAACAATTAAGAAAATGGTAATAGGAACATACATATCGATAACTACCTTAAATGTAAAAAGATTAAATGCTCCAACCAAAAGACGTAAACTGACTGAATGGATACAAAAACAAGACGTGTATATATGCTGTCTACAAGAGACCCACTTCAGACCTAGGGACACATACAGACTGAAAGTGAGGGGATGGAAAAAGATATTCCATGAAAATGGAAATCAAAGAAAGCTGGAGTAGCAATTCACATGTCAGACAAAATAGACTTTAAAATAAAGACTATTACAAGAGACAAAGAAGAACACTACAGAATGACCAAGGGATCAATCCAAGAAGAAGATATAACAATTGTAAATTTTTATGCACCCAATAAAGGAGCACCTCAAACATAAGGCAAATGCTAACAGTCCTAAAAGGGGAAATCGACAGTAACAATATCATAGTAGGGGACTTTAACACCCCACTTTCACCAATGAACAGATCATCCAAAGTGAAGATAAATAAGGAAACACAAACTTTAAATGATACATTAAACAAGATGGACTTAATTGTTATTTATAGGACATTCCATCCAAAAACAACAGAATACACTTTCTTCTCAAGGGCTCATGGAACATTCTCAAGGATAGATCATATCTTGCATCACAAATCAAGTCTTTGTAAATTTAAGAAAATTGAAACGTATCAAATATCTTTTCTGACCAAAACACTATGAGACTAGATATCAATTACAGGAAAAAATCTATAAAAAATACAAATACATGGAGGCTAAACAATACACTACTAAATAACCAAGAGATCACTGAAGAAATCAAAGAGGATATCAAAAAATACCTAGAAACAAATGACAATGAAAACACGACGACCCAAAACCTATGGGCTGCAGCAAAAGCAGTTCTAACAGGGAAGTTTAGAGCAATACAATCCTACCTCAAGAAACAAGATATATCTCAAATAAACAACCTAACGTTACACCTAAAGCAATTAAAGAAAGAAGAACAGAAAAAACCGAAAGTTAGCAGAAGGAAATAAATCATAAAGATCAGATCAGAAATAAATGCAAAAGAAATGAAAGAAATGAGAGCAAAGATCAATAAAACTAAAAGCTGGTTCTTTGAGAAGGTAAACAAAATTGATAAACCATTAGCCAGACTCATCAAGAAGAAAAGGAAGAAGACTCAAATCAACAGAACTAGAAATGAACAAGAAGTAACAACTGACACTGCAGAAATACGAAGGATCATGAGAGATTACTACAGGCAACTATATGCCAATAAAATGGAGAACCTGGAAGAAATGGACAAATTCTTAGAAGAGCACAATCTTCCAGGACTGAACCAGGAAGAAATAGAAAATATAAACAGACCAATCACGAGCACTGAAATTGAAACTGTGATTAAAAATCTTCCAACAAACAAAAGCCCAGGACCAGATGGCTTCACAGGCAAATTCTATCAAACATTTACAGAGGAGCTAACACCTGTCCTTCTCAAACACTTCCAAAATATAGCACAGGAAGGAACACTCCCAAACTCATTCTACAAGGCCACCATCACCCTGGTAACAAAACCAGACAAAAATGTCACAGAGGAATAAAACTACAGGCCAATATCACTGATGAACATAGATGCAAAAATCCTCAACAAAATACTAGCAAACTGAATCCGACAGCACATTAAAAGGATCATACACCATGATCAAGTGGGGTTTATCCCAGGAATGCAAAGATTCTTCAATACACGCAAATCAATCATTGTGATACACCATATTAACAAATTGAAAGAGAAAAACCATATGATCATCTCAATAGATGCAAACAAAGCTTTCGACAAAATTCAACACCCATTTATGATAAAAACCCTCCAGAAAGTAGGCATAGAGGGAACTTACCTCAACATAATAAAGGCCATTTTTGACAAACCCACAGCCGTAATCATTCTCAGTGGTGAAAAACTAAAACCATTTCCGCTAAGATCAGGAACAAGACAAGGTTCTCCACTCTCACCACTATTATTCAAATATTTTTGGAAGTTTTAGCCACAGCAATCAGAGAAGAAAAAGAAATAAAAGGAATAAAAATAGGACAAGAAGAAGTAAAGCTGTCACTGTTTGCAGAAGACATGATACTAAACATAGAGAATCCTAAAGATGCTATCAGAAAACTACTAGAGCTAATCAGTGAATCTGGTAAAGTAGCAGGATACAAAATTAATGCACTGAAATCTCTTGCATTCCTACACACTAATGATGAAAAATCTGAAAGAGAAATTAAGGAAATACTCCCATTTACCATTGCAACAAAAAGAATAAAATATCTAGGAATAAACCTACCTAAGGAGACAAAAGACCTGTATACAGATGATACAAACAGATGGAGAGATATACCATGTTCTTGGATTGGAAGAATCAACATTGTGAAAATGACTCTACTACCCAAAGCAATCTACAGATTCAATGCAATCCCTATCAAACTACCAATGGCAGTTGGTAGAACAAAAAATTTCACAATTTGTATGGAAACACAAAAGACCCCGAATAGCCAAAGCAATCTTGGGAAAGAAAAACGGAGCTGGAGGACTCAGGTTGCCTGATTTCAGACTATACTACAAAGCTACAGTAATCAAGGCAATATGGTACTGGCACAAAAACAGAAATATAGACAATGGAACAGGATAGAAAGCCCAGAGATAAACCCACACACATATGGTCACCTTATTTTTGATAAAGGAGCCATGAATATGCAATGGAGAAAAGACAGCCTCTTCAATAAGTGGTGCTGGGAAAACTGGACAGGTACATGTAAAAGAATGAAATTAGAACACTCCTTAACACCATACACAAAAATAAACTCAAAGTGGGTTAAAGATCTAAATGTAAGGCCAGACACTATAAAACTCTTAAAGGAAAACATAGTCAAAACACTCTATGACATAAATCACAGCAAGATCCTTTTTGACCCACCTCCTAGAGAAATGGAAATAAAAACAAAAATAAACAAATGGGACCTAATGAAACTTAAAAGCCTTTGCAGAGCAAAGGAAACCATAAACAAGACAAAAAGACAATCCTCAGAATGGGAGAAAATATTTGCAAATGAAGCAACTGATAAAGGATTAACTTCCAAAATATACAAGCAGCTCATGAAGCTCAATATCAAAAAAATAAACAACCCAATCCAAAAATGGGAGGAAAACCTACATAGACATTTCTCCAAAGAAGACATACAGATGGCCAACAAACCCATGAAAGGATGCTCAACATCACTAATCATTAGAGAAATGCAAATCAAAACTACAATGAGGTATCACCTCACACCAGTCAGAATGTCCATTATCAAGAAATCTACAAACAATAAATGCCGGAGAAGATGGGGAGAAAAGGGAACCCTCTTGCACTGTTGGTGGGAATGTAAATTGATACAGCCACTATGGAGAACAGTATGGAGGTTCCTTAAAAAACTAAAAATAGAACTACTGTATGACCCAGCAATCCCACTACTGGGCATATACCCTGAGAAAACCATAATTCAAAAAGAGTCAAGTACCACAGTGTTCATTGCAGCTCTGTTTACAGTAGCCAGGACATGGAAGCAACCTAAGTGTCCATCAACAGACGAATGGATAAAGAAGATGTTGCACATATATACAACGGAATATTACTCAGCCATAAAAAGAAACAAAATTGAGTTATTTGTGATGAGGTGGATGGACCTAGAGTCTGTCATACAGAGTGAAGTAAGTCAGAAAGAGAAAGACAAATACCGTATGCTGACACATATATATGGAATCTAAAAAAAAAAAAAAAAAAAGGGCTTCCCTGGTGGCGCAGTGGTTGAGAGTCCGCCTGACGATGCAGGGGACACGGGTTCGTGCCCCCGTCTGGGAAGATCTCACATGCTGCAGAGCGACTGGGCCTGTGAGCCATGGCCGCTGAGCCTGCACGTCCGGAGCCTGTGCTCAGCAATGGGAGAGGCCACAACAGTGAGAGGCCCGCGTACCGCAAAAAAAAAAAAAAAAAAAAAGATAAGAAAAAGGTTCTGAAGAACCTAGGGGCAGGAGCAGGACAGGAATAAAAACGCAAACATAGATAATGGACTTGAGGACGCGACGAAGGGGAAGTGTAAGTGCGACAAAGTGAGAGAGTGGCATGGACATATATACACCACGAAATGTAAAATGGATAGCTAGTGGGAAGCAGCCACCTAGCACAGGGAGATCAGCTCAGTGTTTTGTGTCCACCTAGAGGGGTGGGCTAAGGAGGGTTGGAGGGAGATGCAAGAGGGAGGAGATATGGGGATATATGTATATATACAGCTGATTCACTTTGTTATACAGCAGAAACTAACACACCATTGTAAAGCAATTATACTCCAATAAAAATGTTGAAAAAAAAAAAAAAGTAAGTACTACAAGCAGGTCTTGACCTGATCTGGCTTGTTCTTTAGAGTGATCATTACAGCATCCTGGAGACTATTTGAGAAGGAAAAGCTGTTTTAGCTTTGAACAGCTAGACGATCAGTTAGGAAGCTTAGGTAGTTCAGGAGAAAAATTGTCTCAGTGACACAGAGATGAGAAGTAATGAAGAGAAATAAATGAGGAAGCCCCAACAGGATCTGATGATTGATAGGAACAAGGGGGCACAGAAGAAGGAGGAATTAAAGGAATGCAACTTTGGTTTCTGCCTTGGATAGTGAAACAGAGGGCAGTGCCGCCCTCTGAGATGGCAGCAGCTGATGGGGATCAGACTGACAGGAGAAAACAAGTTCAACTTCAAGCCGTTTGCAGGTAGGGATGTTAGTTTGCACATGGGGCATTGTTATAGGTTGAATTGTGTCCCCCACAAAAGACGCCAGTACCTCAGAATGCGACCTAATGGGGAAATTTATGTCACTGTAGATGTAATTAAAGTTTAGTTGAAGTCACGCTAGAGTAGGGTGGGCCGCTCACCCAATATGACTGGTGTCCTTATAAGAAGACTGACCTGTGAAGACAGAGACAAGGGAGAACACCATGTGAAGATAGGATTGGAGTGATGTATCTACAAGCCAAGGAACACCAAGGATTGCAGCAAACCAGCAGAAGCTGGGAAGAGGCAAGGAAGCATTCTCCCCTAGAGGCTTCCAAGGGAGCCTGGCCCTGCCAACAAATGGATTTCACACTTACAGTCTCCAGAATAAGAGATAATGCAGTTTTGCTGGTTTAAGCTGCCTAGTTTGTTGCACTTCGTTATGGCAGCTCCAGGAAACTAATACAGATTTTGTAATAATGCTACCTAATATTTTCAGGCATTTACTATGTGTTCTAAGTGATTTGTATTCGCTAATTCAATCCTCATTTCAACTTTATGATGTAGGTATGTACTATTATAAAAGAGGGAAGCCAAACGGGCAGAGTAAAATAAGGAAATTACGGGGAGGAAAAAAGGAAAGGGATTGGGTTGCTTTTGTGTCTCCTGGATAGTCTCTCCTTTTGAGACACCTGAGCATTCACCAAAAGCTGCTCCGGAATGTAAGAGGTCAGCAGGTTTCACTTAATGGAAAAATCAAAACAAAGAAACAAGCGAAGCTACGGTGAGTAATAGCTAAACCCACCACTTGTGTCATGTAAACGTTTGTTTCTGTGAGGACCTCTGGCTGTCCCACCAGGTGCTGATGACAGAGATTAACAGGGGAGGAAAGAGGGATTCTGCACACAGGTGTCACAGACTATATATTTTTGGATGGAACTTTTGATCTATATTTATGGTAAGAAAGGCAAGGGGCCGCTGATGCATTCAGATGAAATGCAAATGCAAATGCAAATGTTTGATTCCTTACAAAAGTTGTCAGCCGTATAATGAAGTGGCCTATTTTCCTGAAGGATAATCAAGTCCCGACAGCACAGGACAGAGGCTTCCCCCATGTCTGTTCATGGTGTTACCTGGGGCAGACATCAGAGAGTCCCCACTCCCTGTGGGTGGCTGCCTGAGGACTTGATTTCCTTCCTGCCTAACTGTTAGGGAAACATATTTCCTCAGAAATAAGTCCCCACCATACGTATATATGAGTTGAGCCTGTAAAGTTACGAGATGGATTTTCACTGTGGCTTGTGGAATCAGTTTCAAAAGCTGAGGAAACAACAGAGCTGATTTAGGCTGCCAAGATGGATACGTTTTAAGGGATAATTTATGTGATGCTGAGATATGTGATAGAGTGGAGATGATGTAAATGAAGAGATTTTGGAAAGTATAAAGTACTATATAAATATATTCCTACTCAGGGTGGTTAATAATCGCTGTGTTATTCAGCACACTGACTGAGAATTCAGTTATTTTATATGAGCCATGTATTTCAGGTTCAATATTATCCAAGATGGCATTTTAGGAATTGATTTCTATTCCAACTAGAGTAGTCCTCTAGATTTTATTATTTTTATATAATTGGCAGTGCATACCTGTGCTTAGCTGAAGAAGATGTACATAGTGTTTCATGCACCTTTTATCCAGAGATGTCACAATGTTTTACACCCAAGCATTAAATTTTGTTTATAGATGTAAAAGGCCAGCAAAGTTGATGGAGCCATCTGAAATCACATAGCAAGGCAGAAGCAGGATGAGGTTAGGACATAGCAGCCCTGACCCTCAAATATGTACTCAGGTCTCTTGAACATTTTCCCTCCTACTAAAATTTTTAAAACATTGTGTTTATACTTAAATAATGGCCTAATAAAGGGACTCAAGGCTCAATTTTTAGCTTATAGATTCTTCAGCATAACTCCAAGTTGAGCCAGGCAACTGTCATATGAGCTAATAGATCTAACAAATGGGGACCATGCTACTGTGCTCATTCATATATGGCTGGTAATAAAAATAATTAAAGTTTGCACACTTTTAGTTATCACTTCCTCACTTAATTCTGTAATGCCAGATATTGGTGTACCCATGTTCTGGGAATACATATGTTTGTGTCATTCTGGTTTTTTAGCAATGATTTTTAATATCCAACTGCCTAGATATTTCTTTGGGATATGTGTTCAGAATCCCGAAAGGCAAGTTTCTGGGTACCTGTGAACATGGAATTAAGACAACATTGGGAGTTGATGTCTGGCAAAGGTACCTTTTGGAAAATGTCATCATCTGCTCTGGATGCTAACATGCTACTATTGCTTGTGATGTAAATGTTCTGGACAGAAGAACTCTCAGATCACATCAACAACAGAACACCTCAACTTTGGAAAATAACAGGAGTACTGTCTTATAACTTGCCAAGAAATTCTGTTTATGGTTATTTATTTATTTAATGGACAGCTGGTATATTTTGTTATCCTGCATAGATATGGTCTGCTGATGGTCAGTGTTTGCTCTACTTTCATAAATGAGTATAAAAAATTACAGCATTCGGGCTTCCCTGGTGGCGCAGTGGTTGAGGGTCCGCCTGCCGATGCAGGGGACACGGGTTCGTGCCCTGGTCCGGGAAGATCCCACATGCCGCGGAGCGGCTGTGCCCGTGAGCCATGGTCACTGAGCCTGCGCGTCCGGAGCCTGTGCTCTGCAACGGGAGAGGCCACAACAGTGAAAGGCCCGCGTGCCGCAAAAAAAAAAAAAAAAAAAATTACAGCATTCAAAATTAACGTGGCCATTTCTACTTATATCTCTTTATACATTTAGGAATAAAAATAATAACACAGCAGTGGCATGGCCAAAAAAATAAAAACAATAAAACAGCAAAAACAATAAAATAAAATAGCAATAAAGATAACAAAAACAACCAACAATAGACTGATGTCACTGACAGCTATTTGACAGGGATGGGGGTGGGGTGAGAACGTATCCAGTTGAATGAGAGCAATATTGGATTGTTATTTTTAAATACTAAGAGAAGTGTTTTGGGGATAATTTAGTAAACACTGCAAAAAACCCCTCTGGTTTCTAGAAACAATTATCTCTTTATGTTACAGTACTTTAAACACTTTGCATTGTGTTTGTCATTGAGGAAGGGGAAGTTATTATAAACCATATGTGAGTTTAAAATAACTTCAAACATAAATACTAATGATACTATGAAACTAAGCTGAAAATAAAATTGTCTGTATATGTATACATTTATATACGTATATACATTTTCTCTGTTGTATTGCATCGCATTTTTGATAATTTACCTTCTAAATCATACTGAAGAAGAGCATATCTTTAGGTTGTGACTTATTCTTAACTCTGGAAAGTCACAAGTTATATTGGTTTTTAAAATGAGATATTTCCTTTTCTTCCTAATCATTTCACCTTAAGTAGCCAATATATGAGTATAAATGCCCATGTTTCAGCCCTAAAAATACGATTGCCTCAAATGAACTCCGAGATATGGAAGCATCTATGCCATGGGTCAAAGATGGAAATGTTGGTATTGACAGGCCTGACATCAAAGTATTTGAAACTTATCACAATTACATTTTTCTAGTGTTCACATCTAACACTTGCATTACAATCAATATTCTCTTAAAAAGTGTAGATAATATTGAAATCTAGTTTGGTGCCATGCACTTCTCTGAATTTGGGAAGCCCTAATTTGACCACCAAATGGCCAATGTGTAAGGTTACCCTTGTGAGCCATTTCAAATGCTTTTTCATTTCAAGCACAACAAATACTTAACGTGTCTCACTTGATTAAGTGAAAGACCCAAATCAGACTTTTTTGGGTTTTCAGAAGACTGCCATCAACTTAATAGTGTGACAATCTTTCTGTTTCACTCTCAACCCTGTGGACTGGAGGATCAGGGTTTAGCTGGACATCATGAATATGATGCATGAGTATATGATCTAATTTGCTTTATAGCAATACTTACTCTACCATGCTAAGTGTGGTTCTAAAATAATCAAACCAAATAATAATTGGTTATTAAAGTAATTTATCCCAAATAAAATTGCACAATAAAGTAGAAAGAAAAAACTTCCTGAAAAAGATTTGAAATATTAAACAAAAAGCTTTTAATCACAATAAAAATTGTTCATGTTCCTCTAACTTAACAGTTCAAACATGGATCTGAGTGTTATCTGTGCTGCACATAGAGGAAAATTGTGCTACTGCCGAGATCAGCTCCTGAATTGAACATGAAAACTCAGGATCTGACGTTCCTACCGTAGTAGTCAATTCCGAAAGAAAAAGTCAATTGAGAGCAAAAATTAATCAAACAATGATTGGGACAAGTATTAGAAAAGAATTGTGGGGATTTTCCTGACTGAATTTTTCACATGGTTATAATGACAGGGTTCTTGATACAACCTCAACTTCTGGTTTTGCAAAATATGCTACTGAGCACCATGACTTGGTAAAAACCAGCATCTTACAGGAGGTGTAAATCCTTGGTCACCAAACGGGTTGTGGGAGTTGTGGACAGTCTCAGGAGGCAGAGCTATCTAGAGCGGTGCGTTTCTAGAGGTGGCGACTGGGCGATGCTGGTTGTTCATGCACTGCTCACGCTGAGTGTGGGACCTCAAATATTAGCTGAGAAATTTTATCAAACGCTCCATCTTTAAAGGAGTTTTTCCGTTTCCAAGAAGACTTTTGAGAATGACATATTATCTTACTTTTCACAAAAGCCTGGATAGGTTTAGGAAATATCTGTTCTTGCTTATGTTAGCTTTTTGCTTTTCAGAGCAAATTCCCTATGGCAAAGAGATTATCCAGATCACTATAAGTGTGTGTGTGTGTGTGTGTGTGTGTGTGTGTGTGTGTGTGTGTGTGTACTCACACACACATATGCTTTTTAAATTCCTCTTTTCCTCAAGTTTTGACTAATCAGAAGATTTCATTGTTTAATTATATATCTATTTCCCCAAATCTTACAAAATACCAACATCTATTTCATCTTTGGAAACCTCATCTCTCAGGTCTTAACCTATTTATGAACATTGTCTGTTTTGACTCGACCTGATGAAGAGGACCATATTCTCACAAAGAACCCATTTCTTAAGCTGGAAGTGCTTTTTTGCATGCTAATAAATATCAGGAGATAGGAAATGAAATCAAAGTAGAGAAGTAGAAAGATGAAGTTTGGCTGGAAAGGTGTTTTGTCCTGTTTATTTCAGCTGTAAGGAATGAAAAGGTGCCACTGACTCATTTAGTGCTCCTTAATGTTTGGGCTGACTTACTGAAGGGCTTTCCCTTGTTCTCACATTACACATGGCCACACACACACACACACACACACACACACAAAATAGATGCTCAGTTACTATTTATATATTATCATCTGCCAGGGTCTCTCAAATATCTGTTTTGCATTGAAGACAAAGAATTCCTGTCTCTGACTGCTCATTGAGGGTTTCCTGACACAAGAACATAATTAACTCTTTACTGGCCTAACTAATTTCTGCATTTTAAAAAGTAGCCAGATATGACAAAAGTGGAGCACTCAATCCGCAGGGTGGCCATTAACTGCACTCCGTTACTGTATGTTCTCAATTCAGACCACAATTACTGTCAGGGAATTGCACTGGAAGCTCCTTCTTGTACGCAAACAGGAATACCATTCATTAAAGAGCACTTTCAATAAAACACAATCTATATTTTTTAATGAATATTTGAGAGAGAAAATACAATCTTGGGTTCAGAAACCTGCAATATGGTTATTATTCTTTTAATAATGTCGACTTTCTCATGTACATATACTGACAGATGTAGGGAAGGAAGCAGAAATGAGATGGCGGGGCTTTAACTCAGAAGAAATGAAAAAGCCGAGCCACAGTAAACTAAGTCAATGTTAAATAAGGATTTCCTAGAACCACCTACAGCAGACACAGCTTTCTATGGCTTTTATTGATGTCCCTGAGATAGTAGATTCTACCTAAATCTTTCAAGCTTAGTTAAATATGGGAACATGGGACCCTTTGGAGACTGAAAAAAACCAAGAGGCCCATCTAAGACCGTCCCTTCCTCCAAGAATCTGCTGCTCTAAGCCTAATTCTTCTTTCTCTTAATGTATTTTTAATTTTATTAACTGCAATTTTCATATTTTCAGGCTGTTGTTTCTGATGAAACACCTACTCGCAGTTTCTAGGAAGTGATATTAGTAATGTTTAATGCTCAAGAAAAATGTCTACAATTATTTCCCTCTAATGAACTTTAAATATGATTCTGGACTAAAAAACCAAAGACAAAAGCAGGTGCCTGTATATGTGTGTGTGTGTGTACACACGCACTGTGTTCACACACACACATCTTTGTAAAAAAAACTGAGTTAGTGGATTTATTAAATGCAAGCGCAGTTTGTTCTGGTAACACACTCTACCGTGGTCCAGCCACACTGCCAATTGCTTCAGGGAGCAAAAGCACAAACGAGCTTGTTGATATACTGAGAGTGTTTCTTTGACAAAAAAATTCCAGGAATTTTGCTACTCAAACAAACCTTCCATTGAAAATCTAAATTGTGCTTCCAGAAAACAACTAAATTACGCTTTTTAAAGGAATTAAAAATAGGTGGAAATAATCTATTAAAAGATAATAAGGGAAAAAATGCAACATCTTATTAAAGAAAAGGAAGATCACTAATTTAGTCTCCTAAAGAAAATAACTCTTATATAAAGGCCTGAATTCACAGTAGGTTAAGTAATTTAAAATCATAGTAGGCAAAGCCCTCTCCCCACAAAGGAAATTGAATGCCACTTATCAAGATTATTGTCAATATCCTGATGTTAATTTTGAGTCATGTTTTAACTAATAAGATGATGGATAATTTTGAAGGAGATTCATTGGAAATGAACCAGTATTTTTTTTTCCCTTGTGCATTCATTTTAGTCACTTATGAGGACCGTGATTAGATCATACACTGATGAACTATTTGAGAATAAGGACATAGTAAAAATGCCTTTCAGTATTTCCCAAAGCAGGTTGCTTCTCCCCTTGTCTATCACTGGCAAATGGAAAGGAAGAATTTAGAATTTCAGAGACAGCACTTTGCTTGTGTGTGCCAGTCATGCATGGAGTGAAATGTGTTAACCTTTAAACAATTTGGGAGTGGATGCAGTTAATAGGTAGGACAGATAGTTACAAAGTCCTGATTAACTACAGAGCGCAGAGACATGTGGAAACTTGTCTGTGCTGAAAGGAAAGAGACAGCAGCGATTATTTACCGTTCCAGAGACCAGGTCCCAGGGAGCAGAACGAGGAGATTCTGAACAGCAACATTGCCCTCTTTTGGCCAAACAGTGCACAATGTGTTTACCTCACTCGCAGGTGAAAGCATTTCTTCAGGACACAGAAATTTTCCATAGCGTCACCTTATCTTTGATAAAGGAGGCAGGAATGTACAGTGGAGAAAGGACAGCCTCTTCATTAAGTGGTGCTGGGAAAACTGGACAGGTACATGTAAAAGTATGAGATTAGATCATTCCCTAACACCATACACAAAAATAAGCTCAAAATGGATTAAAGACCTAAATGTAAGGCCAGAAACTATCAAACTCTTAGAGGAAAACATAGGCAGAACACTCTATGACATAAATCACAGCAAGATCCTTTTTGACCCACCTCCTAGAGAAATGGAAATAAAAACAAAAATAAACAAATGGGACCTAATGAAACTTCAAAGCTTTTGCACAGCAAAGGAAACTCTAAACAAGACCAAAAGACAACCCTCAGAATGGGAGGAAATATTTGCAAATGAAGCAACTGACAAAGCATTAATCTCCAAAATTTACAAGCAGCTCATACAGCTCAATAACAAAAAAACAAACAACCCAATCCAAAAATGGGCAGAAGACCTAAATAGACATTTCTCCAAAGAAGATATACAGACTGCCAACAAACACATGAAAGAATGCTCAACATCATTAATCATTAGAGAAATGCAAATCAAAACTACAATGAGATATCATCTCATACCAGTCAGAATGGCCATCATCAAAAAATCTAGAAACAATAAATGCTGGAGAGGGTGTGGAGAAAAGGGAACACTCTTGCACTGCTGGTGGGAATGTGAATTGGTACAGCCACTGTGGAGAACAGTATGGAGGTTCCTTAAAAAACTACAAATAGAACTACCATATGTCCCGGCAATCCCACTCCTGGGCATATACCCTGAGAAAACCAAAATTCAAAAAGAGTCATGTACCAAAATGTTCATTGCGGCTCTATTTACAATAGCCCGGAGATGGAAACAACCTAAGTGTCCATCATCGGATGAATGGATAAAGAAGATGTGGCATATATATACAATGGAATATTACTCAGCCATAAAAAGAAACGAAATTGAGCTATTTATAATGAGGTGGATGGACCTGGAGTCTGTCATACAGAGTGAAGTAAGTCAGAAAGAGAGAGACAGGTACCGTATGCTAACACATATATATGGAATTTAAGGAAAAAAAGTCATGAAGAACCTAGGGGTAAGACAGGAATAAAGACACAGACCTACTAGAGAATGGACTTGAGGATATGGGGAGGGAGAAGGGTAAGCTGTGACGAGGCAAGAGAGTGGCATGGACATACATACACTACCAAGCGTAAGATAGATAGCTAGTGGGAGGCAGCCGCATAGCACAGGGAGATCAGCTCAGTGCTTTGTGACCACCTGGAGGGGTGGGATAGGGAGGGTGGGAGGGACGGAGATGCAGGAGGGAGGAGATATGGGAACATATGTATATGTATAACTGATTCACTTTGTTATAAAGCAGAAACTAACACACCATTGTAAAGCAATTATACTCCAATAAGGATGTAAAAAAAAAGAAATTTTGTATGTGAGGCAGAATATTAATTATGCTTTCTTAATAGTATTCAAGAAAATACATAAGTGTAATCTTTTTTCCAAACTATATTCCTGTGACCTCCCAAAATATACCATATACCTTTATGATGCTAAAAAAAAAAAAAGAAAGAAATTTTCCATAGCAAGAAAAATGACAGAAAGTAAAAAAAAAAAAAAAAAAATCAAACACAGAGAAGGAAAGAGCTCACCTGTATAACTATAAACTAGACACAATTCGAATACAGAGTAAAGAAGCTTAAGCCACACAGGCTAACAAAGAAGGCTTTAGACACGGTCCTTCTGTTGTCCAGTCTCAGTGAAAAATGTTCTCTTTAACCCTTGTGTTTATCCCTGACAGCTTCAAGCCATCTGCAATGCAATCAGAATCATGTAGGACTCAGAATGTTAACAAATAGAACAGGAGCTCGCTCTTTCTGAGCCACCAGTGCTTAAATATGCAGGGAATCTGCAGGAGGACTGAAATCACTGAATAGAGAGCCATATCCAGCAGAAAAGACATCCACAACCCAGCAGTTTGTGCTTTACTGTTCTAATGAGGCTTGCGCTAAGTCGGGATAGTGAAGGAAATGGGCTTGATTACATCAAAAAAAGGAAACGAAAAGTGTCAGGAGACAAAATGTTGAACTAATTGCTTTTATTCACATTGTAGGTGCCAGTGCCACTCTTTAAATAATATTAATTTCGGGCTTGTCCTTTATGTCCAATTTCCCCTTTGTTTTTCAAATTAGAGTCCTTGTCTCACTGGTTGCTGGATCCTTGTTACCAGATTTTTAAGATGGGATACCTCTGGAATTTAGGAATGTCCAGTATAAATGCAGGTGTACTGAGCCAGTTTAGAAATTTCTTATAATTTTTTTTCTCTCCCTCATAATGAAATTAATCACCATTCCTGCTAGTCCTGTATGTATCACCTTTGCTAGCTTCCAGGCTAAATATATTTAAAGAAAGGTACCTGTGCTATGAAGGCTCACAGTCCTTTGGGGACTAGGACAGAGCAAGTTCTTCATCTTTCTTTCAACAGTCTGAGATAAAATTTACTTCATGAAAGGAATGTGAGCATCATGTTCCATTCCTTTTCATTTAACTAATTCTCACTAAATAAAATACCAATAAGGAGCAATGAGTTTCTTCAAGAGGAAAATCTAATTGTGAAATAAATACAGACCTGAAGTTGGAGAGGTAGCACATATCTGTGCCTGTAAACTGATTTTTCTTCCTCTTTTCATTCTTGCGATTTGGAATACCTGGATTGTTATGTGTATGTTATCTTTAATGTCGAAGCTGGATTTGAAGGGAATTAGAGTTTAATGTTTAGATCACATGCTCCTCATAGGATTCATTTGCAAAAAAAATATTTGACTCACTCAATATTGCTGTACGTAAAAATTCTGAGAAACCATTTTGAGCTTTTTTGCGATCAATTTGGAAAATCTTAAGTCACTTAATTCTATTAGTGCTAAAAGTTTACGAATTGCTTTCGTAGAAATCATCTTATTTTATCTTTACAAAAACCCTGTGAAGTAAGTAAACATCTCTTATTACTTTTACTTGGCAGGTGAGGAATTGGGAGTCAGAAAGTTAATGTGGTCATTTATGCTATGCAAACCCAGGGTTCTAATTTTTAATTTTAGTGCTCTTTTAGTTTTCCTCATGTGTGAGATCACATAACTCATTTCCCTACCTTCCTTAAAAGCAAGGGGGGTGGAAAGCTACGGCCCCCAAAGCTTACAAAAAGCATGTAGAACTTGAAACTGGATAGAAAAACATTTTAAAAATGAAACAGAACTTGAGCCTTCCTGTTCATTCATATGAAGACACATTTAAACCGGCAACATTATCTCAGTGGAAGCACATTTTATAAAGAACCCCATTCCATGCGGCAAAACCAAAGTTTTGTACTTTCTCAACTCCTCCTACATCATCAGTATGCTTCAAATTGACAAAGCGATCCACTAATGTCCTCCTTCTGTCACAGTCAAATTGACCTTTATCTCTCCCACATCTAGTGACACCTTACCACATTGTGTTTATCAGGATTCATACCTGAGGCAAAGGAAACTAATCTTCCAGTGGCAGTATTTGAGGGGTGCATAGGTGGCAAAAGCAATTGTGTTAGGTCTGCCACCAAACACAAACAGCCCTACCAGGTAAGCCTGGCTAGTCAATCTCCTTCTGTTAGACCATATTTTCACTGAATCCCCCTTTGAACCTAAGGAATTTGCTTACTACTACCTGTAGAAGAATATGTCCTTGTAGAAATCTCTCTTGGACAAAATATGCAAGTCCTTATTAGGATAAGAGAGAGCCCGTTCCCTATAGCCATTGATGTCTTTCTGCATGAATGTGTTCATTGACCTTTGAGGCCAGCAACATAATTTTATGTGTGTACGAGGGTTGGGGGACGATGTCATTTCTTCCAGGATAAAACAAGAAAAAAATCAGTAAGGTTGCTGCTTTTTACATATGGAAAGAGAAAGAAACACATTTTTCCTGTCTCTGAGTGCTAACACAGACACACACCATAGATTTAGAGTAACTTGTGTGGCCGTTTCATTTTCACATAGGAAGTAGAATTCAAGCAAAATTCAAGTGACATTTTCCAACATGATGCTCAAGTTATAAATAATAATGGTTCCCAGTTTTTTTTTCTTATATCAAAACGAGCCCAAAATGATTCAAGTAGGTATCGCTACTGTAATTTAATCAATTGGTCAAAAAGGAATGCTTATACTAGTGGCAAAAATCTGAAAAACATATTTTTCAACTCTTCAAAAAATTTGCTTGTACATCTGGTCCTGGCTGGAAAAGCAAGGGGTATTAATAGATCATTAATGGTTACTGTCCCAGGTTTCTTTCAAGAAAACTTTATTAATAAGACAAAATATCTTATTAATACTCTAAATTTTCTTCTAATTCCATAGCACTTCTTTCATTTCCTGATTTTTAAAATGTCTTCAGACATTTTATAAGTAGCCAAATGTTTTATATATCTGTTTATTTTTTGTCATAGTCTTTCCTAAAGTGGGCTGTTTTCACATTTTCTGTGTGGCTTCTCACTATTTTTGTTAGTATTAATTTGATCCTCTGGTTTAAGTGATCAGTTTGAACAATTTACAGCAGGTGAAGGAACATAAATGAACTTCCAAAAGTGAGCAGATACTTGCTGCAAAATTGCTGAGGTTGGAGAATAATTTATTTACATGCAAAGCTGCAGACTTTTTGATGCTTGACAGGATGGAGCTACAGTGGTTCTCAAACAATGTATGTAGACAGTCCCCTCACCCAGCATGGGTTATATTCTGAGAGTTCATTTGTAACTCACTTGTGTGGAACTTAGAATGCATTTTCATGTAGCAACAATATCATAACAGTGATTAGGAGCTCAGGCCAACTTCCCTCCCCCCCCCATACACAATGTTGTTGAAACATTGTTTTACATTTTCAGAGAAAACCTATAAAAATTATGGGTGTTTTCATACTAGCAATCAAACAACACAGGAAAATAACAAAACTGAAAAGGAATATTTTGGAAATGCTGGTGCTTGAGGAAAGCAGGTTTAATTAGAAGAGGATGAGGATGTAGGTGGAGATGGGTGGGAATTCTGAAGGATACTCCTGGGCCCACTCAAAGGCTCTAGCACTGCCGGTGCTGGCTTGTGATTATGTCTCATCTCACTTCACAATTGGAGACTCTCCCTCCCTCTTTATTACAGGTGTATCATGAATGCTTATGAGCCATAATTGAGGCCATTTTTTCTCCCTGTAGTCACAAATGGAAGGAATTGCTCAGGGTGCAAAGGATGATTCCGAGGTGACCTTGCAGGAGATAGAAGAGGGAGAATGGGAGTATTGTGTTTGGGAGAGAAAAGCAACATCAAAGGCAGTGACCACAGCAACCACTAGAGTTTTCCTGAGGGGAAATTCATGGGTTATAAATGACCCCTGGGAGGGAAAGATGAGCAGGCAGCACATCCAGGACCCTGAAAGGAAGAGGTGTGTAGTTTGGACACATTCCCACCCTGCACAGGGACTTCCTCTAGAAAAAACTAGGGAAAGGGAAAGTTAAGGTAGCTGGATGTGTATAGTATGAGTAAGGGATTCTTTCTTTGTCAGTACTTACAAGTTTAGAAATGTCTACTTTTAACCTATTTTTTTAGGGAGTTAGAATGAATGGAATAGCCCCCTATATTTGTTATGCTGTGTTTTAAAAATTTGTGATTCAGTTACATAGATATGTATGAAACCGAGCTCACAAATTATCTGAAAATGCATATATATGTAATAGAACTATTTGCTTTGTTGTCACTGCCCTCTGAGTCACTCTTAAACTAGACAGCAATAGTTACCAAGGGCTTCCCTGGTGGCGCAGTGGTTCAGAGTCCGCCTGGCGATGTAGGGGACACGGGTTCGTGCCCCGGTCCGGGAGGATCCCACACGCCGCGGAGCGGCTGGGCCCGTGAGCCATGGCCGCTGAGCCTGCGCGTCCGGAGCCAGTGCTCCACAGCGGGAAAGGCCACAACAGTGAGAGGCCCGCGTACCGCAAAAAAAAAAAAAAAAAAAAAAATTACCAAGCTTGTTTTTAATGTTTGGTTTCTTTCATTCTGGGCTTTAAGTCATATTGATAAACTTTCAGTTTACAGTGACCTGCTAGACATACATGTTTTCTCTGGTCCTTCCCAGGACCGTCCTCCCATCTGAATAAATGCATAGAAGTATAGAAAGACATAATCTCCTAATGCATAAGAGATTTTGAGGGGTGAGTCAGAAATAAATAGATTTCAACAAACTTCTGAAAGGCAGAAAACAGATAAGCGTGGTAAATGGATGAAATGGGAACACCACAGCCCAGAACACACTACAGCAGAGCTACAGAGAAGCCAGTTTTCTCTCAACGGAATTAGTGGGAAAACCTGGGTGCAGAGTTAGCACCTAATGGAGAGGACTGGTCTGAGATTCAGAGATGAAAATGGGGAGAAATTTAAAAAACGTTTATAAAGGCCAAATGCAGATATGGCTCTATAGGTAGCCAACATTTACCTCCAGGTAGAAAACGATAGGTCTTCTCTGAAGATATGGCCTAAAATGCCTGTAGAAAACTAAATCGTTGGGGCAGTGAAGCTCTTCTCATTCCTGAACTCAAGAGGTTCCAAAAAGAGTCAGGTTTCTACCTGAGATAACCTATTCTGCCCACTTCATGTGGAGCTCCTGACTGGAATTCTCACCCACAGGTGAGACTGATGGAAAACAATGTTATGGACCTTATGACACAGGTAACCCACACTAGGTACCAATTTCTTCCCTCTTAGGTATAAATCATCACTCTTTTGGTAACACCAAAGAGAGAGAGGGAAGTAAACAAACAGAAAAATGTATACAGGAGGAAAGAGATTATTCAGGCAGTAGCAAGGGGTTTAATATACACTGTGGTCCTCAGCCTGGCTGCTGGTACTTAAGTATTTGTTATTGGTCCTAGAGAGGTAAGAAGCTTGTGTCAGAATCTAAACCAGCTATGGCGTTAAGCATCACACTCTTGAGCTAGCTGCTTGTTTTCTCCTTTTTTTTTTTTTTTTTTAAACTTTCATTGCAAGACCTTCTCCGTAAAGACAGAAGAGCACTCGTTTACATTGTGATGCAAGATCCTTAACTTATCACAGACTGGGATTTTTAAATAGCACATGTAATTTTCTCAAAGAAATTTGAGAAAATACAGTATCCATGGAACAAGTACAAAACCCAAGATATTATAAAAAGATAATTAGAGAATGAGACAAGGATGTATTGATTAGCAATTATTTAAAAATTGAAATATTTGAAGATAAACTCAAAGACATTCCCAAAGAGAAATAAAAAGGTAAAGAGACCAAAATTATAGAAAATAAATAAAAAAGAAGCCAGCAACCCAGGAAGTTCATTTCACTAATAAGTGTTTGGGAAAAAGAAATAGTGAAAGAAGACAGAGGGAAATTATCTAAGATTAAAAAAAAAAAGATCATTTTCCAAAAGTGGTAAAGAATAAGTTTTCTGATTAAAAGTGTACTTGATTATTCAATGGGATGAATTTTTAAAAATCGGTCCACATGAGAACACACTGAAATTTTAGGAAATAAATAGAAAATCTTAAAATCTTCCAGAGGGAAAAACAGAAGGATCATGAATTATCCAAGTGGATTCTAAAATACTACAACGTTCTCAATGTTCTGAATATACTGAAAAATATATATACACATATAAACATATAGACATATACATAAATATATTCAATATACAGTTCTATAACCAATTAAACTTTTCATTACATGAGGGTAGTATAAAGACACATTCCTACATGCAAGAATTCAGGAAGTTTACTTCACCTACATCCCTTCCACATGCTGTTACTTAAAGATACACTGCAGCAGAGTAAGTGTGTCTTCTAAGAATGAGGAAGAGGTGATCAATCCCAGAGTATGTAGTTTAATTCAATCCCATTGGGCAAAGAAGGGAGGTTTGAGAATACTAATTGTGCACAGTCCCACTAACAACCAGTGAAAACTGGAGCCAGAGGATAGAAGACTCTGAGAAGAGGTTTCGTGGAAAAGGGCAGACTCAATAAATTAGGTGGTTTTTTTAAAAGCCTGAAAAAACTGTGGCTACAAAAAACGACAAATCGTTTCTTTTTAAAGAAGAAAATAAACTCCAGAAGAAAATACCCTCAAAAACATCATGATCAAAGTATGAAACAACTGAAAATATGATTGCTTAAATTCATAATTATAGCCTAGGAAAATGGAATCCATTTTTGTTGCTGTTGTTGTTTTTGTTGACCTTAGGAACATTTTCCGTCAAGTCTTCCAGAGGTCATAACAGTTGGACAAGAGACAAAAAATTATATTTCTAGCACACTAATTGGCTCTGCAGTGAAAAATCTTTACATAACCATAATAATATAAAGTTTTATAGTGTTTTCCAGTTTGTAGAATCGATTCATGGCCAGAGTTTGGAAGACAGCTTTTGCTTACAGAACAGAATTTAAATGTTAACAGTGTTAACAGGTAAAAATGAAAGAGTAATAGACAAAAGGTAGGCTAGGAAAAGCGGGAGAAGAGATAGAGGAAGAGCAGTTAATGTCTTTATCTGACAAAGTAGGGAAAAAGGTGATGTTGTTGAAAGTGATGCATCAGACTTCACACCACAGCAGTATAAGCTCATGTTTTGAAATATCCCTTTCTATTCAAACCACATAGCAATTCTTGACAATATGATTGCATGATCTACTTCCATAAACCCATCCGAAAAAGTCTAGTCTCCCGGGACTTCAGGGGAGGGTGGGCGTGATCTAATCATCAAGTTGCTACGATCATTTCTATCCTGAACTGTGATAGGCAGAATAATGCACTCCTCCAAAGATGCCGATGTTCTAATCCCCAGAATCTATGAATATGTTACCTTACATGACAAAATGTAATTTGCAAATGTGATTAAGTTAAGAACATTGAGATAAGAAGATTATCCTGGATTATCCCATGGTCCCAATGTAATCACAAGAGCGATTCCCTTTAAGAGGGAAGCAGGAGGGTTAGAGTCAGGGAGAGATTTGAAGATGCTACATTGCTGGCGTTTGAAAAGGGATGGAAAGGCCAAAGAATTCAGGTGGCTCTTAGAAGCTGGGAGAGTTAAGGAACAAAACTCTCCATTAGAGTCTCCAAAAGGAACACAGACATGCTGACACCTTGATTTCATCCCAGTAAGACCCATTTTGGATTTCTGACCTACAGAACTATAACATAATACATTTGGGTTGTTTTATGGCACTTAGTTTGTGGAATTTGTTACAGCATCAATAGGAAGCTAATACGTAAGCCAATTTACACAGCTTCTTAAGAGAATGGATTTCTACCATTTCTCTGTCCAAGGTTACTTTCAGGTATTGTGGTCAAAATACGGTAGAGTCCAGACGATACGGATAGGCAACTATATTAAGTTTATCTACCTAATATTTCTTAGTAGTGTTTCGATCCTGCCCACACATTAGAAGCATCTGAGGTGCTCTAAAGATATTAAATGCCAGGCCCTCCAGTAGACCGATTAAATAAGACTCTCTGGAAAAGAGGCTTGGGCATTAATATTTTGTAAACGGTCACTAGGTGATTTTATTGGGAAGTCAAAGAGTTGAAAATTAGTGGTCTACACTGACTCAAAGAAGTCATTGGTAGACACAAGAGGTGGTGCTGTACACAAAAATCTAAAACATGTAGGACCACTGTAAGACCTTAGTAATAACCCACATTCTTCTCTTGTTCACCTTGTTCCGTCTCTAGGTGATGTGTTTTTCCACCTATAACTGCTATATGCTTTATAGTCATATAAAGTTCCTTCCCTATAATATAATTATAAAAAAACTGAAATCATTTTTTCAAGACATCCAAGAATGCTGAAAGGACAATTCTAAAACCTTATCTCAACTCAATTAAGTCCTACTGAGATCTTATCTCTCTTTACTCCCTATGTCACTATTCTCATAGTTTGCTGGCTTCTCTTCTTTGTCTATTAGATCCTATTAATGCATACTGCCTTTTCAATTCTGTTAACTCATTTTATTTCCACTAACTCAACTGCATACTACTCCTCTACTATACAACCCATTCTCCTTCTGAAAGTCTCCTCTGACTATGTACAGAAAGAGATCAAATGAAAAAGACATAGCCACATTGAACAGCAAAGTAAACCTCATTATCAATCTAAATCAGAAGAGAAATGTGAAGTAGTAAGTCAGGCAGAGGCTGGGGCCTGCTGCATAGTTGATCTGTTAGTTGAGGAATGAGGTTCAAGTATGAAGAGAGTAGAAGAAAGGTCATGCTTGAAATCAGGAACTGGAATAGGATATCCTACCAAATGTAAAATAGATAGCTAGTAGGAAGCAGCCGCATAGCACAGGGAGATCAGCTTGGTGCTTTGTGACCACCTAGAGGGGAGGGATAGGGAGGGTGGGCGGGAGACGCAAGAGGGAGTAGATATGGGGATATATGTATATGTATAGCTGGTTCACTGTGTTATACAGCAGAAACTAACACACCATTGTAAAGCAATTACACTCCAATAAAGATGTTAAAAAAAAAAAAAATCCCTAACCTAGGGAGTGAACTGAATAGAGCTGTAGCAGATCACTGATGAAACTAAGCCTTATGTAAATTGTACTGAATTTTTAAGAAAAAAGGAGGAGACTCAATCTTGCCTCTGAGGCCTGGGTCAAGCCACCCACTAGCTCAAGTATCTGGATGTGAAGTATTCATAATTATTCTGCAGCATAGGAGTAACATGCTTCCAACACAGACAATGTTTTGGCCAGACAAAAATAAATGAAGATAGATAGATAGGGCAAGAGTGAACAAATTCCCAATCAAGAAAGATCTGTAAATTTTTATTAAAAACTAATGCTAAAAAAGACAGCAAACAAAATTAAAATCAACTACTCAACTACTGGGAAATAAATAAATGCAGACAAAATAAAAATAGTAAACCAACTTGAAAAAGACTTTACAAACATATTTAGAATCTCAAAGACATAAAAGATTAAATTATATCTACTAAAATAAAAGAACTAAGAAATTTAAAAACAAAGCCATTTGTTAATTAATTAAAATAATTATTAAAAAGTTAAAAGACCAGTCTTGGACATATAAGAAAGAGCCAATTAGAAATGCTGGAAATTAACAAAAATTGGGATTAAAAATCTCAAGAGAAGGAATTAATATCTAGATGGATAGACGTGAAGAGAGAATTCATGATCAGAAGACTGCACCAGGGGTTTTATCCAGATTGCAACACAGAGTGATAAAAAGTAAAAAATATTAAAGAGCAATTAAAAAACCCAGCAAACATAGGAAAAGATTGAGATATTCCAAGGTACATCCAACAATAAAGCCAGAAGAAGAGAATAGAGCAAATAACTAGGAAGAAATACTGAGGGTAATATGGTGAGTCCTTTCAAGAAATGTAAAAAAATAATGTACACAGGTCCTGAGTAAGACAGAGATAAATATCTAGACATATTGTAATAAAACTGCAGAACATCTGTTATAAAAAGAAAATTTTATCATCTACCAGAAAGGTGACAAATTACCTATAAAAGAATGAAATAAGGGGATTTCTCTGGTGTTCCATTGGTTAAGAATCTGCCTGCCAATGCAGGGGACGTGGGTTTGATCCTTGGTCGGGGAACTAAGTAAGATCCCACATGCCGCTGGGCAGCTAACCCCGCGCGCCACAACTACTGAGCCCACGTGCCCTAGAGCCCCTGCACCACAACTAGAGAGGAGCCCACGTGCCTCAATGAAAGATCCCACATGACGCAATGAAGATCCCACGTGCCGCAACTGAGACCCAACACAGCCAATAAATAAATAAATAAATAAATAAATAAAAGTAGCCTGCTCACTAGCAAAAATGGTGCCAGAAAACAAAGTAATACTATTTTCAAAATGCTGTTATTCCTAGAAATCAGTAATTTCTAGAAATCATTACAAGCCACACTATTATTCAAGAGTGAGGACAAAATAAGTGCATTTTCAGATACACAAAAACGAATCACTCATACACCCTCCCAGAAAGAATTACTCTGGGCCGTGTTTCACAAGGAGAATATAAACAGAGGCAAGGAATGATTACAAAAAGAATGGTCACTACAGAAACTGGAAAATTTTGTCAATAAACTTTAATCATTTTTTTAAATAATTATATTCTTAAAAAGGAAGATGCAGTTAAAATGTAAGAATATAATAGGAAGGAAGTGGGTAGAGGTGCAAATAAGCTTTTTTTTTAATTTGAGCAAAAAATAAAAATAAGGACTATCTTGGAATTTTTTATAAGACTACACAGGTATTTCTGAAAGTGTATGGAACAAGAAATACATGTTAAAACATTTTAATTAAACTTAGATATTCAACCAATGTAGGATTCAAATAAATTTGAGTACCCCGAAAGAGAGAATGGAGGGAGATAGTGTGTGTGAATCAAGTAGATAATCCAAATAGATACGGATTCATTAGATTCAAAGGGGTGCCTCTATGTGGGATTGCAGTTTGTAAAAGGTGGGATGGAAGGGGTTTTTCTGTATGAACTCTTCCCTACTATTTTGTTACCTTTTTTGATAAAAATTAAAAAAGAATCCAAGTTAATGTACGGTGTTTGTGATAAATAGTGATCCATTTGCTAAAACCCAGCAACACTTAACTGTCATTGATGTCAAAGGCATTTGTTTATTATAAAATTTTTCCACTATTAAATTGGGCAGCACTTGCTTTCATGAGATGTAGTTTGATGTTACGAATAACAGAATTGTTTCTATTTAGTTTAAAAGCTCCCTTTCCTGAAAACAGCTGGGTTTTTCTACAACTAAATGTGGTTAAAATAACCCTTCCAGTCTAAGTAAGTCTTCCTATTCAATTTTACAGAAGGAAGCAGAAGACAAAATAAAACCACCCAGATTTAGAACTAAGATATGTGCTTGAAGATGCCAGTGTTCTCTAACGAGGTTTTCAGACAAAGAACTCTGAACTTAAAAGACTCAATGACACCTAACTGAAAAGAAAAGTCTCAAGAAAATAAAAAGAAATTTTCTTAAATTTAGATTCTCTTTGGGGATTGGTCATAGAAGCTATTTGAAAATCTCTGCATTTCTTCACAGAAAAACTTTAACGCCGTTTTATGTATTTCTTTTTTTCTCATGTTTATTTTAAACACTAAAATAATGTTTCTTTAAAAATTTATACGTTGCAGAAAATTTAAAGGAAGGGAAAAAAATTACCCATGGTTTCATCATAGGATTTCAATTTCTGTGAGTTTTATTGTTGTGTGTATAGTCTTCCATTCTTCTTCTTTTTAATCTCTTTGCGTGGGAGGTTTGGTTGCTTTTTAAATTTCTCTTTACATAATTGTAATCAAACTGCATATAAAATTCTGCTCTTTTAAAGTAAGCATTTCAAGAAGTGGTTCACCCTCTTTAAGTCCTTTGGAGAACTACACACTTTATTTTTTGATATGTAACAATTACTTTTATTTGTTCAATGAATATTTCCTAACATATGCCAGGTACTGTTTGTCCTGGGTGCTAGAGAGAGAAAAAAATGATCTTCCCTCCTGGAGCTTACACCCTAATGGGGGAAGAACTCACACTGAGGATACTAAATAGTAATTTATATAGCATATTAGAAAGTGGTGTATACTATGGGAGATGTATATCTGAATAGCAAGATGAGAAGTGCTGGGGCAAGGTTCCAGTGCAGGTAGGGAAGGAAGGTCTCACTGGGAGATAACATTTGAGCCAAGATGTGAAATTGGCAAGAATGATGATCCATGGTGATTTCTGAAAGAAGGATGTCCAGGCAGGGTGAGCAGCCAGCGCAAAGGCCTTGAGGTGGGAGCACGCCTGACCTGTACAAGGAAGAGCAAGGAAGCTAGAAGGGGTGGTCAAGATGTAGGGGAATAGAAGAGCTTAGTGTAATTGGTGGCAGAGGGCAGGTCACATAGTAGGATTCAAATCATTAAGTTCTTTGACTCTTGTTCGAAGAGAAATGGGGGTCCAAATTCACAGAAATTAGTTTCTGTGGAAATTTGAGCAAAACATTTAATATATAAAAAACTAAACTGGAGAAAATACTATACGCTGTATTGTAAAGAGGAAGTTTTCAGGTCCTTTGAGGAAGGACTAAATGACCTTTCAATCTTTTACTTCTAAAATTGAACTCTGTTTAGTAACATTCTATTCAAAAATGCTTTTGAAAGAAAAATGTAGTATGATGGGTTTGTCACTGAGTTATGACACAGCAGGGTATTTAATCTGCCCTTGATTTAATCTTGAGACACTTGGTGCCAGGGCATTCTGACTATGGTCTCTGCTACGGAATTCTCTGCTCAGGTTGTCTTTTCATTTAAAATTAATTGAAAAAGTATCTATCTGCTGCTGTTTTCAACCACCTGAAAATGCATAAACGTTGAGTAGCCTGCAAAGTGTTTTTGGACTTCTCTTGTCTTCCTGTGTATTTTGTGGATGGGAGAACAGAACAGTAAGATCAATGGGGTTTTAGTTTTATCATTATAGAGGGAGTCATACAATTTTTACGTTGCTATGCTTTTCATTGCATGAATGATATTTGGGATAAACAAATACATGTAAAAAATCTACATGAATATGTTAAGAGTTGTAAAAAGGATACCCACAGTCCATTCTTTTATCATTGATGTGATATTCACTCACTTAATATTTATTGACTTCTTATTCTGTGTCTGGAGCTGTTTTAGGTACTACAGACACAAAAATGAAGAACAGTATAGTTCCTGCCTTTATAGATTTTAAATTAGCAAGTCAATGTAGTGTGTTAAATGCTATGACGGTAGAAGTAAAAGACGCTATAAGAGCATATAGAGGGGGCATCTCATCCAAGATTAGATGTGCAGTGTTATTCAGGGCATGTTTCAAATACTTAAAGCACACATGCATGCACACAAAAATTCAAGCTTCGCATTTGCCTTTTTAAACACCTGAAATGGAATGTCCCTGGGGCTGTTTTTCCTAGTAAGCAGGGCTTTTTAATTAGAGAACTGGGTCTGCTCCTCATTCTAAAGTGATAATCAGGGGATGTCCTTGATAAAATAAAGTGAACAGATATTTACTATTTCCACAAACTCTGAACTTTTGGATGGTCTATTCTTTCACCTCATTAGAAACTTCCTACTCCTAGCAGAGTTCTAACCTGGGCTACAATTGCAGCAGATACTACCAGATTTTCAGCTAGCTGAAGTCAAACAAATAGCTGGCTTCACCATCTTGGTTACTAGCAATTGGTATAGCAATTGTATTACATGTAGAAACCCAATGGAAAACAACCAAGAGCCATTTTGAATGGAAGTCTTAAAGTTCCACAGAAAAAAAATTGACTGCCTCAAGTAAACTGGTTGGACAAACTGGATTTGGGATTATCAATACAGGTGTCACACCAGCAGCAGAGGACAAGCCTCTGTTTTCCCTTTCCTTGGATGTACTTTAGAGATAAGATATGAGTCCCACTGTACTATCCAATAGTGATGGAAGAAAGAGTATTCATGGTGATTTTTAGTTTTCTGCTTAGCCTGCAGCTGCAACCTGATGTTTTCCAATGTATAGTGTTCCTGTTTTCACAATCACTTTTTTCCCATGAAAAACTAACAGCTTCCCCTTGTGTTTTGTTGACAAGGAGTTGGGATTTTATTTCAGCAAACTAGTAAAGTAGAAACATTAACTCCCATGCCCTGGAGGAGAGAGGATGCGTCAAATATCAAGATAAAGACCCAACACTTGCCATGCTGGAAGGAGTTAGAATAGGTCCATGCTTTGAATAGAAATCCCTCTGTGTGCCACAAACAAATGTAAAAAGTCTGCAAAAGCTTCCAGCGGGAAGTAATTTCTAAGCCCTGAATTATGGGAGGAGTTATCCCAGGGAGGAGTGGTGGGAATGAATTTCAGGCAGACAACAGGTTGTGTTACCTGAAGCTAGAGAGAAAATGAAACCTATAAAGAAATGAAGAGGTTCATATTCAGTATGAGTTGAGTGAAGAATATGAGAGTACAGTATGTACCAATGCACTGAGAAGGGCTGCGTGACCATTTGAAGAATCAATGACTGATAAATGTGTAGGTTTGTCCTGGAGAGTCGCAACTTATTTGAATTGTGATTATGAAAAATTTGTGATTTTCAAAAGAACTGGCAAAACTCACTACAATCATTTTCTTGGAGAAGAGAATGAGATCCAAATTTTAATTTTTGGACAGAGCTCCAAGTCCCAGGGCCTTAACTTTAATGGAATATCACTGTAAATAACAGAATAAATTTGACTCTATAATCCTCCAAATGTATTTTGAAGACATTTTATGTAAGTGAATCTACATACCAAAATGTTAAAAATATGATGCTCTAAGAAAAGTCCTCAGATACACATTATTTAAAATAAAAAGTTCTTAACTTTGTAGTAAACAAAATCTATTTGTAATACATTTTTTCCTAATATTTAGATGATACATTATTCTTGACTTTATTTTTCTCATATGTTACATTTTCTGGAATCGGATTAATTTAGCCTTCGTGTACTTTGAAATCATATACTAGGTCACCTCAAACTGATCTTTTTTTTTTTTTTTTTACTGAGAATATCATCTTAACATTTTCAGTGGAATACACATTCCAGACAGTTGGTATCATTTCTATTTCTCTATCCAGTTCCCCTTGCTTGCCAGTAATATGTAAGTGTATGATATTCACTTGGAATAAAGAAGACTGCATTTGCCATTAGGCTGGACTGGTGGTGTCTCCATAATAACAACAGGTTTCTGACACATGGCTTTAGTTACTTTATATAGTGTTGTAGGCTGGAAAAAATGTGAGTTCTAGAGACTCAGATCTAAGCCTGAAACTTAGCTCTTTATTTAAGACTAAAAACTCAGGAATATTCATTGCCTTCTCCAAATCTCAGTTTTCTAATATGCAGTGGTAGTAAGGCCATCGCTCCAAGGTTGTTTTAAATATTAAAAATTTAATGAATATATACAAAGTGCCTACAACATGGTTGAGACTTAATGAATGATAGTTGTGACTATAATAATAATGATCACAGTATTTACATAAACCAATAATATGTATTTATGGAGATTGAGAAGAGAAGTTAGAAATCTTAAAGAAATAGCTTTTTTTTTTTTTTTTTTTTTTTTTCTTTGCGGTACGCGGGCTCCTCACTGTTGTGGCCTCTCCCGTTGTGGAGTGCAGGCTCAGCGGCCATGGCTCACGGGCCCAGCTGCTCTGCAGCATGTGGGATCTTCCCGGACCGGGGCACGAACCCATGTCCCCTGCATCGGTAGGCAGACTCTCAACCACTGCGCCACCAGGGAAGCCCCCAAGAAATATCTTTTAAAGAGATATGTGATGCTTTCTTATAAATAATTTAAATGAAGAGTGAAATCATCAAGTCAAATATTGTATATCATAAAATAAAAATTCAAATGCTTCTTATACATAACTAGTTGCTGGGTATATAAAGGATAGAAGTGTAATTTGAAAGATTTTAGCATTTCTGTAAAACCTAAAATATAATTTTATTGCATATTTGTTTCTGGGACTTTCACCTTGTTATGCTATGTATTAAGTTCAGAAGTTTCCTATAACTACACTTTCACTTTCATTGATCAAAGATTATAAAATGACATAATCAATAAGCATAATAAAAATGAGTATACCCTATTCTTGATATGATGAAGCTTATTCATTTCTAGTAATATACAATGTTATTATAGTATATACATTATAAAGTAAAACTACATAATGACTATAATGTTAGCAGTCATTGATGATCATTGCTTATATCAGAGGTCAACAAACTATGGCCCATGGTTTGTTGTCATGCAGCTTATTTTTGTAAGTAAAGTTTTATTGAAACAAAGACACTTATTCATTTACGTATCGTTTATAGTATCTTTCGTGCTGTAACAGCAGAGTTGCAGCAGAGACCACATGAGTCTCAAAGTCTGAAATACTACCTGACCCTTTACAGAAAAAGTTTGCTGATCTCTGGCCTAAATTCATTATTTTATAAAAATGGTCATTTTAGTTGTGTCTTTCCTTCTTCAGTTATTAGCTGAACTATTGCAATAAAGAGAAAATTCCTCTCATCATCTACTTGGTTACCTTGAAGTGCAAATTGTATAGAAGAAGCAGAATAAGTATTTTATTTGCTAGTTTTAAAAGTAAGTTGGTTTCTTGGCATCCTCTGGAGGCCAGCGATGAGTTGTGGGATTTTTTAAGAAGTATTATTATCACCTCATTGATTTAAATATTTTAGGTGTATTGTATTTCAGTTCCTTGCATGTTCCACGTTTACTGATGCTAAACTGTCCCAGTTTGTACTATTAAAAACATCAAGTAGGCTTCCAAGCATTTTATGATTACCCTATCAGTCTGTTACCTTGCTTTGGTATGACAAACTGTTTCAGGCTCATAATTATATATCCTGCCCAGGGTGTGGAATCTGCCATTTCCCCCAAGGATCCTTGTATTCTTTTAGAGAAAAGTGTTATTAGAGACCACTATGAGGATCTAGGGATCTTGCTAGATCATTGTTTCTAGGATTTTTTTAAGTAGACTTAGCTAAAGAATGTTTTTTTAATACATCACAATTACTTATCATTCATCAGGACTACAGAACTTTTACTTAATCTCATCTATCTTATGTCTGTATCCTGTTTCTCCCTTACCAAACCTCCCTGGTTCTCAATGACACCATAATAATTACTTATTTGGTTTTTATCTCACTATACAATAAATACACACAAATTTAAGAATAACGATACCAATTAACTAAAGATGCTATTTTTCTCCCTCTAGGTTATATCTCACTATATATATATTTAATACACAATTAAATATTACACATTTTAAAATTATTTGGTATATTGCTGTTCTGTATTTTGTCACAAACTCAACTACAGAGTCAAGTTTCATACGTTGAGTCATTATCTTTACTGTCTTCTCTGATCACAGATTATACTCATAACTCTGGACAGTCATCTTAAGGCTTTTATTTTTCACTTCAACTAGAACTATGAAAGAGACAGTTTGTGGTCCTTTGGTTCCCCTTGCCCTTTTCAGAAGAAACATCTTTCATGCATAAGCAGTTCACCACTGAGCAGATATTAATACAATGATTGCTTGGAATGTGTATTTTTCTTATACTGGGATAGCCAGCCTTATTGGTTAGTGCTGCTGTGTATGAGCATAGGTTTTAAGTTAGAAATATAGCGAGAACAAGGGTATATATGGTGATAATCTTGTATGCGTTCTTAACCGAATAATTTGGCATTCTAGAGTCATGTTCTGCTTACTCTGTGCTACTATTTTTTTTTAATATAGAAATATGGGAAATAAACTACTTTAAACATCTTATAAACAATAAAATACCCCACATGGTTTAGAATAATAACAAGGGAAACGTAATACTTGATGGACCCAACGGTCTCAACTACTGCCCCAAATATTTCTCATAGTCAATACAACATTTAGGTAAGATTTTGCATATGAAAATCTTAATTCTTGGAAGTGAAATAAAATATGTCAGTGTCAAGGTAGAATAAGAAAATGGCTATTAAACAGCACTATGCATACCAATAAATCATGGGGAATCTCTCTCTCCCTTACTCGCTCTCCCTAGTGGGATAAACATGGTTTGTCACATTCAGAGAATATTGTATACCGTAGGAATAATCAGAACATATTGTTAGCTCCAATTTTCCATCATTTATTTTTCAGTGCCAAACAAAATAAACCTCACCACACAGTTTAGTCATTGGTAGAAAGAGAATTAGCCTTTTAATGGGAGCCGCTGTTTTAAAAAGTGGCTCTTAGAAGTAGAAGATGGAAGGAAACACTGCTCATATTAATGCACAATTGTTCATTGTGCTTACTAATGCTATATAGAAAAGCCTCTTCAAAAAGTTTTCATTACTACATATTTTGCATAATGCCCGTATTAAAAATCAATGTACTATTTGCCTCTGAAAATACTGCAGCTGATCTCGAAGTCCGTTTGAAAGAAAACTGAACTCAATAGACACAGACTGATTCTTCATCCATCTGACATGTCATGCCAACAAATGGGTTTTTTGTGCACTCTGTCAGGGTCTTAATCAGTGTCAAGACAGCCCCCAGCACCAACTCAGCTCTGAAAGCTCTCCTCACACTTAATCCTTCAACTTGTATATGTTGTAGAGACATTCAGATGAGGCATGATAATACACATGATTTACTTGGTTCTGTCAATTCTTGGATTTGTCACACATCACAATTGCATAAAGCTGGATCTCTCCCACCTGAACTGCTTAAAGAGTACGTTGCAAAGATAATAATTCTAATTGCCATGCAGAACTATTTATTGTAACTTGATGTTTGCATTTTAATAAAAAGAGGTTTCGATAAACCCATTGGTAAAACTCTGTAATAATTAGGTCCTCATGAATAGATGTTTGTGTATAGATGGTTTTCTTGCTTTTTGGCTACTAAATATATGTAAATTAACACATGGTGTTATGTGAGTTAAGGTTGAATAAGTGTTTGCTTTATTGGAACCATGTAAAATTAAAGCCTTTTGGTGAATACATATATATGAACAAATTAATTTTATTTAAAACTCAGCATATTGCTTATGTGTTTCAGATTAAAATAATATTTTATAAGGGAAAACAGTTGCACGAAACTGAACCGTATACATTTCTTAGTTTGAAGTATAGATTGGCTTATGTCTCTCTAATACTGACCCAGGAACTTCATAGCTGGATTAAAATTGAGGATATATTTTTCTCTCCTTCTTCAGAGAGAAAGACAACCCTGGTGCAGGATGAACAAAGAAACCTTTCTTTGTTCAATGGAGAAAGGATGACAGAACAAATGAAAGGTTAATTCTATGGTATGAGAAGCTAAAACAATGTCTAAAATACTGCTAGAATTGATAGAAGAGTTCAATTATGTGACAGGAAAAGAATTACATGTATATAAATAAAAAATTTTGATATGATGTTAAAATTAAGACCTTATAATTAAACTGATCATACTCAAATACTTTCTAGCTATTGCATCATGGATAAAGTTGCTTAACCTCCGTGCTTCAGTTTCCTCATCTATAAAATGGAACTAACACTAGTAATTGCTTCCCAGAATTGGGAACTATCCAACTGTGTTAATATGTTCAGGAACTTAGTTTGAATGGTGGACATGTGCATACAAAGATGAAGACTATTGGGCTAGATAGACACTGTAAATAAAAGGCAAGTTAAATGCCAGAAATGAAAAGTACATTACCAGACATAATGTTAAGTCTTAATCAGAGTATACAGTAAATTGCTAAACGTGATTCACAAACATCTAAACTGATGAAAATCAAAACAAATAGAGTGAACATTTAATTATACTGGGATTTTAATATACCCCTTTGCATATTTCAACAAGAGAGAAATTTTACAAGGTTATTTGCTTTCTAAGAAGTGTTCCCTCTTCCAAACTTTTGGTTCAAATGCCAGGTATTTAAACTCCTCTTTCCTGTGTATTGTACCCAGAGTTGCTCTGCCAACTTCTGAACATTACTTGCCTTTTGTCTTCTGAAATGTATATAACGATAGCCAGCTTTGCAGTTCATACCGGATGGGAAGTCAAGCGAGCCTTTGTTTGACATCCAGTTTGTCTGGCATCTGACATTAGCATTGCTAACTACCTAATTGCTAAGTGCTACCAATTCAGATATTGTACATCATTCATGGACTCTGGCAACCATTTTATTTTTAAAGGAAAACAAGAAGAAGTATTTTATAGAGTATCAGGTATAGTGAAACATACATTTGGCTGTATAAATGAACTGATTTCAGATATATACACCCAAATATGCATGTATACATATAGATATATATGTTAGCGAGTAAATAATAGGAAATAAAAGTTGTTAAATATTGAAATAGTTTAATAAAGATATTGGATTCATTTTTAGACGTTTTAAATTTAAATTTTTTGATACTTAAGCTGGATTTGTTCAAATTTGCCTGAAGAAAAGGGTTAGGTTTAGATTTATTCTCAAAGAAAGGCATCTAACACTATAATAGTGAAGAAATGCTATACACAGAGGGAAGTCACAGAGGAAAGGGAAGACTACAATCTAACATTACAGAATAAAAAATAAAAGGGAAAGATTTAAATATATGTAATATACCCAATGAGATTTATTTGTCTAAAATCCTTCTATATATATGGACCTGTGTGTACACTAAGTAACTCTCAAGGTGTAAGTTTAAGGATAAAAGCATGTACAGTAGAGCTTGCTGAACAGGTTCTGTGGAGACTGGTGGAACATGATTGACAAGCAGTGACAAGCCATAGCTTAGCGGAAGAGACCGGTCTGCATAGAGTGAGTGTGAATGTGGAGGCCTGCAGGAGGCTTTATTTGATTGGATCACACATGAGTGAGTATTTCTGAAAGATGAGGACAGTATAATCAGGAAAAGTTCAGTTTGAAGATTGGAATAAAGTCTTTGAAACTAGAAGCTTTCTTTTTTGAACTATAGAGACAAAGTATGAGCTCTAAACACAGTGCCCCTTGTTTCATTAAAGAGAAAGCAAGAAAGAGGAAGGAAGGGAGGGAGGGAAGAAAGGGAAGAAAGAAAGTAGTAAAAATGGTCAACTCCACGACTTGGGAGTAGACTGGGACATGTGCTCTACCATGTGTAATTTTCCTCAACCTTGGAGCACTCTTGGGGCCATATAAAGTTTAGGTTTAATCTGACCTACAGGTAAAGGGATGAACTAGATACCCTTATACGCTTTCAATATCCTTTCCAACCCTGTGTTAGCTTCTGTTTGTGCTATTCTTAAGGAAAATCGTGGCTGGTGGAAGGAGGGTATAGACATTCTAATAACTACATATTTTGAGATCTCGACTTTTCCATTTTTAGTTACATTAGAATGCCTCTAAGGAATAGAATTAATTTTTCTGAAATAGCTACTCACTCGTACAAATAACTCACGTGGCTTAGGGCACTAGTCAATTGCAACTTCATTGCCAATCTACTTCCCAGTGAATGTGTGTGTTTTCTTTTGAAAACATTGCCCTGTGTTCTCAGAGGCATATTTGGGCAAAGGCAAATGTCATAACCCAAAGGTCTCCAACAAAAGTATACACTGCTTAGAGACGCTGCCATTGAAGAAATATGGCACCGTGGACTGCCAAGAAAATATTCAGCATCCAAGTCTGAGTGAGGATTGTTTTATTTCGTAGTGTATGAAACAAGCCTGTCAGAAACCTTTCAGTGCATGCATACATTTCACTATGAAACCAAATTCTCATGCCTTTCTGCTACCACTTCCTTCCGGGAGAAAAAAAACCAGAAGAAATAACTAACTAATAGAATAGGATAGTATAACTCTAAATCTTGCACAAAATGAATCTTATTCATTCATTATTCAACAATTATTTATGGAGAAAATAAAAGCTGTATTAGGTTCTATGAAACTGCAAAGAATTTTAAGAACCAGAAATTAGAATATAGGTTAAGATGTAAGACACCCAGGGAAATTTGGAAAGCAAATGGAACCAGAAATCCCTTTATTATATAGGCTTTATTTTTTACATCATTGCTAAATTTTCACAAAGAAATGGGAAAGATTTTAACCAGTGTTTATTAGCTTATTTAACAGTAGCAGATATAACAAAGACCATCCCCCCCCCCCAGACTGACCTCTCTGTGGCTCAAAAAAATAAGTCTACTTTTCATTGACTTCACAGTTCCATGCAGGTCAGGCAGCTCTGATTGATAGGCTTTGCTAACATAATAGGTATGGATAATAAAATACTGCATCAGCTCTCACTTAAGCATAGTCACTCGGCAAAATTCTAACCATTACTGCATCTGATTCTGTGCCCCTTCTGCATTTCTTTGATCTGTTGACTTTTCCACATGATTATTTCAAACCTCCTTGTCTCTCCTCAGATCTGTACCTACTACCTTTTCACCTATCCTCATCCTCAGCTGATGTCCCAGTTCTTATTTGAGCAAGGAAATTTAAGCAATCAGAAGACAATTTCTACCAACTTCCAACACCACAATTACCCACCAATGGCATCTGTACACTTATAGGCTGTCCTCCTCCCCTTACTGTGGGTGAACTGTCCGTGTTCCTATCTAAGGCCAGTCCCTCAATTCTGCACTGGATCGTCTCTACTACTTAAAGATACCACCTCAGTGATTCTTCCCTTTCTCTTCTTTTTCATTTATTTTTCTACCCTCTACTGGATACTGTTTATCAGAAATACGATTTTATTCCCTTCATCTTAAAAAAGAAATTCTCCTGACTCCAATTATGTCATCTCTTACCCCATTTCTTTGCTTCCCTTAATACAGAAAGTCCTCAAATCAGTGTGCACATTCACTATCTCCAGTTCTTCTCTTCCTGTTTTTGCTTAAACCCACTCTAATCAAGTCTGGTTTACATCTCAAACCATTATTAATGGTCAATTCTCTGACCTCATCTTACTCTGTCAGCAGCATTGAACACAGTTAGTCACACTTTCATTTTGCCTTTTTTTTAAAAACTTGAAGTATATCGTTGATTTACAATATTATGTTAATTTCTGTACAGCAAAAGTGATTCAGTTCTATATATATATATGTACATTTTTTATATTCTTTTCCATCCTGGTTTATCTCAGGATATTGAATGTAGTTCCCTGTGTTATACAGAAGGATCTTGTTGTTCATCCTTTCTATATGCAGCACACTCTCATTTCGAAATACTTTTTTTCAAACATTTTCCTGGACAGTAAGATCGTGTTGCTACTCCGCCCAAATCCTATCAGTAGTTCCCATTTCCCTCAGAGTGAAAGCCAAATTCTTACAAGGCCAGGATGCTAGACAGCTCATACTAGGTCATTTTGTTTCACCATAAAATATGCATATCATTATTTTTATTCTCCTAATGAACTTCAACACTGTTCTTCTTGACTTTCCTATTTCTATCAATTATTTTGTCTCTAAAGTTCTTTCTACTTTGTACTCCATACACACATTTACCCAGTCTTACTGGATTTTGTTCTCAGTGTCTTTTTAAGCACAAAAAGATTGTTATCGTGTTTTCCCTAAAAAGTATGAGTGAGCCTCGGTAGAATTCTACCTTACTCCAGCAGTCATCAGCTTTTAAATTAACTATTTTATCTCCATGTGAATTATGTATATAATTTTTTCTCTGTATTAGTGCAGATATCATGACCTCTTAAAGCAAGATAGAAATGTCCTTCACCTTAAGGAAAAACAGCCACACAAATGAATTTGACTTGTAAACAAATGATTCCACTTTTGTTTAGTTAAGTGCTGAAGAAACATCAGAGGTTACTCAGAAGCACAGGGGAAGAATGAATCCCTGGGCTGGACTGGGGAAGAAGGAGCCGAGGCGTGCTTCCCTTGGGCAGGGACACTGAAAGCGGTTCCTGAAAGATGAGGAGTGTGTCAGTGATGGCTGAATCCGTAGACGTGGTTGAGGTCTCGAAAGGACCAAATTTGTGTTAAATGAAGATCTAGAGTTAAGAACTGAATTCCTGTCACGTGAAACTGGTCAAAGATTCCTGGGTTTGGAAGATTACTCTTATTTATTGAAACTGCAATGATATTTAAACAGTTTTTGTGAAAATCCTTGAAAACAGCAAGGAGTAGTAAATATATTTTGGCAATTAGGATTATGAAAATATCTAGGCTATGATATTATAACTGAATTTAGGTAGAGAGGTTGCAGAACTAATTTAGTCTTATCTGAACATAGCTGTGAAATGTCAGAGTTTCAGGAATATCGATTTTATACCGTGTACTATAAAAAGAGGATAACTCATGACATGATAAGGAGTAGCGTCTCCTGTTGAAATCTAATGCTTCCTTATGATCAGTTCAACACATATTTTAAAGTACATTATGCAATAAATTAAAAATAATGATTTTGAGAGAAATTAAGCCATAACAGTCTGAAATCAGTTTGCCCACACAGTTAGTATGTTGATTAATGTCCTGTTAGACCTGAGACACTCATTTTTATCTCATTATTCAACCCAGTGTTTTCCCACAGCTATTGAATAAAAATGTAATTATTGCTCTAAATTATGTTATTATTAACTTTCACGTGGCATTTCTTGATAAACAGCGGCACAAAATAAAGGACCACGAGGAACAAGAAAGAATAAAAACCACGTAAGTATGTGGAACCCTTCACTATTCTCAACAGTGGAAAGAAGAGAGGCTAGTGTTTTTCCCTACAGAATTACGACCTAGAGAGTATCATATTAAGGGTTTTAAATATTGATGTTGCTGAGCCTGCATTTGTCAAATAAAATGCAGTTGACAATAATGGCAAATATTGGATCTTGTTCTAAAAATCTGTGAATATAGGCAAAGGCTCTTCTCATCTGCCCATACTTATGGATTCTTGACAGAGTGATCAACACAAAGGTTATTCACCCCAATATTGCCATATTTTCTTCTAATATCTGAAGTTTCAAAAGGAACATTTTTTGGTGACCTTTACCTGAAACAAACATGACTTCGGAAACAGAGCTCTGGGATCAGATCTGCACCTGTGTACTTAAATGGAATACTTTCTTCTTATATCTTGTCAGAGATATTATACAATGCAGAATCACAAAGCATTTTGGAATTCTCTAAAGATAATGTATCAATCCTCTGCTTGAGTTTTATAACTAAGATGGACCTTTTCAGAGTTAGGCTTTTGACATTGTTATGCAAAATGGCATTTTCCTGCATTAATCCCCACAAGAACACTGAGTGCTACCCAATAATGTTATCACATTCAATAAAAGAGACTGCTCCAGAGTTTGATGGCTGCAGTTTCTTTAGCTTGATTATTAAAAAGGATAAAGTGTTAAAGCATCTGCATTTATATAGAAATACCTGTATTTTAAGCCATCCTAACAATATGCCAAGAAGCTAATAATCTGATAAATAAGCATAAGTGCTGAAATTCCATAGCAGGTGAGGCTCAAGGCCAGAAGGACAGCAGGGTTTAAATGAGAAAAAGACTCAGTCTTTGCTGAGTCAGCGTCCAGAGACTCAGCAAAGCACCAATGACCACAATGCCAAAGACCTACAATAAGGGCAGTAAAACTGGGGTAGAACTCGAGTCACAGATGGGTTATTTTATATTATGTTAATTTAACACAAGGCTCAGAGAAGTTATGTAAGTTGGCCAGTTGGCCAAGATCATGCAACTAGTTGGTGGCAGAGTCTCCTCAAAAGACTATGTGTGTAGAAAGATAGGAACATCAAGCATAGGAAGCCACATCCTGCACTAGAGGCCTGCTACAGCAATCAGAAGTTAATGATAAGAAAAAGATTCAGGGGCTTCCCTGGTGGCGCAGTGGTTGAGAGTCCACCTGCCGATGCAGGGGACACGGGTTCGTGCCCCGGTCCGGGAAGATCCCACATGCCGCGGAGCGGCTGGGCCCATGAGCCATGGCCGCTGAACCTGCGCGTCCGGAGCCTGTGCTCCGCAACGGGAGAGGCCACAACAGTGAGAGGCCCGCGTACCGCAAAAAAAAAAAAAAAAAAAATGAAGTGGTATATAAAGAAATATTTTATCACTTTAATTTTAGATTACTTAAGAATTTCCCTATGCTCACATAATCGAAATAAACACAGAACTTACATTTCTTTTGATGCCTATTATGTTTGAAATTAGTCCAGCTTTAATGTTACATATCCTTAAAATTAATATACAAGCTGCTGAAACATGTGAACAGTGCTGGGATAGAACTGAATTATCTGAAGTCCATTATTGGAAAAGTAGTCTTTTGGTCTTTTTTATTCACCTGGAGTTGTCATGTAGTTAAATACCAATCTCACTTATTACATACAATTTGACTTAATACTTGGGCTTTTTGCATGTACTAAAAAGCCTTATCTCTTGTTTGTGTCAGGACTGTGGACATAAGTGTCAAGAAATAGAGACTCTTTTCTTTTGAAATGTGCTTCTGATCATAAGCATCTTGATCAACTTAAGGGTAATTAACTTCACATTGATATTTGAACTCCAGTCCTGAGAACTTCAGGAAGAGTTAGCTTTCACTTTCATTCTTCAATTGTCCAAGACCTGGAAAGAGATTCCCAAAGACCTGCTCAGTCATGCTGCCAAAAGATAATTCCAGAAGACTTCAGTCTGCTTTAAAAATATCAAATTCATTCTCAAATGAAAATTTTCATTTGAGGAAATCTAAAGAATAAATTACAGACTTGAAAGTAGTGAAACAACAGAAATCATAATACTCATCTGACTGCTTACGTTTTTGCATTTTCTTGCCAGATTGCTTTATAACCACATCTGTTTTATTTAAAGGATTTCCATACATATGGTCAAATTTCTTGCTTTCTCTCCAAATGTACATTTCCAGGTGACCTGAGCAGGAGTTTACAAACATAGCTACACATCAGAATCCATGAAAGATTTTTAAAATAGATTTTAGAGGCCCATCCCATATTTACAGATTCAAGCATTTGCAGATCACTCTCTAGAATATCTCTAATGGGATATTCTTATACTTGAATGCATTTAAAAACTGAATCATCTTTTTCACACCTAATTATAATTCTCTTTATATCCTCCTATCTTATCAAAGATACCATTGATCCCTGGGTTTGGAAAATTCATTATATTGGTACCCATCTTTTTCTCATCTGTTTCTAACTGATCTCAAAATCTAAATCATTATAACTTATTGAATGTTGTATCTTTCTACAGTCATGAGTAATCTGCTCCTGTTTCAAACAAATCAAAAACTAAACTAACCAAACAAAATATTACATAAGATCCATAGTGACAGTGAATCCCAAGATTCTGGTCAGAAATTAGAAGAAACATGGGAAGTTCTGTTGAGTAGATATGGAAATCTAGTTCAAAGCAGCAAGGCTATCTTTAATATCTCAAATAGATGCCTGGGAGCAGCCAGCCACCTGTCACAGTTTCTTCACACGTATGCACACATGTGTGCACAATCAAAGATGGCACAAAGACAAAGTTCTCCAGCCCTTGGCCTTAGCTCCATCTTTGTGTTCCCATACTTACACGCGTCATTGAGATAGCAACAAGCATTTAAATGTGAGCTGTAAAAGGTTTTCAATATTATTTGAGGAAAGAGGGAGGAGATCCAGGAGAAAGCCATTCTCCCTATTTCTGGATAAAAATCTTACTATTTGTGGCTAAATAAGTATGGATAAGTTAAAAAACAACAAGCAAACAAGAAGTAGGGCTCTTCAGCTGGTTCTTTGCATAGTAAAAAGTGTCCATTGAATCCATAAATTGGAAGACCAAAACACTTAAAAATTATTTCTTCAGGAAACAGTAAGATTCATACCATGGCTACTTTTAAATCTCCATAAAAACAATAGAAATTAATTTCTTTGAACAAGAATTGCATGGTGAAATAACACATGGAAATGAAGAGGAAACTAGATGAGAAATATTGAACAAATATAGAGAGTCAAAGAGATGAGTAAGGAATATTATAAAACAAAGCAGGCAGCTGCATATTTTGAAAATATAAACAATAATGAGCAGAATCAATAAAAGAGGTAAAAGAAATGAGCTGAAGGTTTTGGAAGCCAATCAGTGAAGAATAAACACATAGATGATATTTTTGTTTGTTTTTGGCATAGATCAAAACAAGTAAAACAGAAGTTATATTCAAAAATAAAAGAAAAGAAAATTTCCCTGAACTTAAAATGCATACCAGACAGCAAAATGTGTAGAAACACAGTATAGAAATTTAGTAGTGGTAGAATATTTAAATATACTGGATTAATTCTTGACATATCAAACATATATAGAGGATTTGAATAATATAATAATATGATTTATTGATTAGCTATGCTAAACTGTTATGTCTGAAAAATAAAATGTACGCTTTCTTTTCAAACACCTATGGAAGTTATTTTTAAAACTGATTATCTACTAGATCTTTAAAAAAATCTCAATATATTAAAAAAGAAGCACAAGTCCAGCACACCAATTTCCATTAAATCCATGAAATAAAACTAAAACTTAATAACAAAGCAAGAAAAATACAATATGACCTCTTAGGAATTAAAAAATACTGTTAAAATAACATTTGAATAAAAAGAGTCAAAGGATGTCAAAGCCATCATAACAGATCATTTAGAAACTCAGGACAATGAGAAAACTATATCACAATTTATACAATGTATTCAAGTCCAAAGTCAAAGGAAAATTCATAACATTAAAAAGATTGTACAACTACAAATAAATATATTATAAGTAATTATTATTATATAAGCATATCCAGACAATACATATTATATAACATATATATCATAACACATATTATATTATGATATAACATATAACAATATATACCAGATTATATAATATTATACATACTAATATTTAGAGTATTCAATGTAAAGGCCATGTAAAGAATACAGTAAACTTAGACACTGTAGTAGAAAAATAAATATAGGTAAAGTTAATAGATTAGAAAAAAACCCTAATTTATAAATTTGAGGGTGCATTTTTGAAGTGATTCTTAAGAAGTGGTAAATGTCTTGTAAGAATCCTTAGCAAAAGTGAAAAACTACAAAGTTAAAATGTTACAAATTAGAAAAAGGATGTAAATACTGATGTTCAGGAGAACTAATATCTGTAGATGAACACTATGCAGAATTTCATAACAATAAATTTGGAAATCTCAAAGAAATGAAGAATTTTCTAAGAATATATGTATTAGTATAATTGACAGAATTTTAACCAAATATATTATAACTTAAAAGGAATTTAAACAAACGGTCAAAGAACTACTCCCAAGAAAGGAACTTGACTGAGAAAGCTTAAATACGTTCATCACACATTCAAGAATAGGTTAATTACTAGATTTTTAAACAATTTCCTGCACATGTACTAAAAAAGAAAGATTTACCAAGTTATTCTATAAAGTCAGTATAATTCTGAATTTAATACAAGAAATTTAACATGCAAAAATGTCAAATGCAGACCATTCTTACTTATAAATATTAGCAAAAATCTAAATATTTACAAAACAAATCCATCAGTATAATATCTATTGGATATGTAAAATTTATTCTCAGGATGATAGGATGGGTCAATGTTAAAAAATCAATACCTCCTCATTAGGAGGTATTGGAAAAATACCTATTAGGTATTTTTATTATTAGGAGGTCAATTTTTTTATTAGGAGGTCAATAGGAAAAATACTTATTGTTAACTACAGCATATACCACAAATAAAGTGGACAAAAATACAATCACTATTGATTAAAAAAAATAACTTTATAAAACAAGAGTAGAAGAATGAAGAAAATTACAACCTATCTCTATCTAAAAGACGGCATCATGCCTTAAAAAAAAATTTGTGAGGAAGACATACATGATTAGCACCACTATTATTTAACATCATCCTAGAATTGTTATCTGATGCAATTAGTCAAGATCACAAAATTAGAGATATAAATATTAAAAATATTGCTATGTTATGATTTTTTACTCATATGATGGTCTATACAGAAAATCAGTTAAGATGGCAAACTGTATAAAGCAAAAGCAAGCAGTAAAGCATAATTACATTAAAAATATGTTTTCGGACTTCCCTGGTGGCGCACTGGTTAAGAGTCCACCTGCCAATGCAGGGGACACGGGTTCGAGCCCTGGTCCACGAAGATCCCACATACTGCGGCGCAACTAAGCCCGTGTGCCACAACTACTGAGCCCGTGTGTCACAACTACTGAAGCCCATGTGCCTAGAGCCCGTGGTCCGCAACAAGAGAAGCCACCGCAATGAGAAGCCTGTGCACCGCAATGAAGAGCAGCCCCCACTCGCGGCAACTAGAGAAAGCCCGTGAGGAGCAACAAAGACCCAACACAGCCAAAATATTAATTAATTAATTAATTTTTAAAAATACATGTTCTCAATCAAAATACTTATGGTGCTGGTATTGGGGAGTGGGTAATGACAAAATCATTTTATAAAGGAACTATTAAAACACACTTTGAAAATTCCCAGAAAATATATTAGCAAGAAAAGTGATGTTGGGGGACTTGCTCTGCTAGATGTGAAAAGAAATCTGGCAAATATGTCAAAATGTATATACAAGAATGATTATCTCAGTCTTACTAGTAATGATAAAAAATGAAAATAATTAAGAATTCATGAAATAAATCTTGGGAATCTATCTATGGGATATTCTCTGGCCACTAAAATAGTCCATAGCTTTTGAATGGAAAAGATGTCTACTTTTTACTACTAGGTTTACAGAGTAAGTATATTCCAGTCTGATTACTTTTTTGTTAAGATAAAATCGGCATATACGTATTTTTACATGTCTGAAAGGAGAGCAAGTGTGATGAGGATGATGGACATGCTCTATTTTCTTTTTTATAGTTTCAGGTACCCTTATACTAAGATCTTTTTAGTCTTATAACCTTAAAAACAATATTGGTATTGAAATGAGGGTAATGAAAAAGTAATTTATCTGTTCCTCCTTTCTCCAGCTCATTTTAAAATTCTCTTCAACATATTTCAAAAATTCCTCTCCAGCATTTCTTTTTTTCTCCAGCTCTGTGGAGCTGTAATTGACATATAACACTGTGTAAGTTTAAGGTGTGCAAAGTGTTGATTTGATACACATTATCTTGCAACAGGGTTAACATTGTAGCATTAGCTAACACTTCCATCACACCACATAATTACCATTTCTTTATTGTGGTGAGAATATTTAAGATTATCTTTTTTTTTTTTTTCTTTTTAAAAGCTGCTCCTGGAGCAATATGTCCAAGAAAGAGGAAGAAAATATCATCCATGTACAGTTGAAAAATGATTAAACCAAATCAATCATAAATATAAAAGTTAAAACCCTCCTAATGAGGCATAGTAATACCTGAATTACCACTGGTTCCCTAAAACCAGAAACAAATTGAAATAAAAACAATACTCATCCCATTAACAATATATATTTCACTCCCAAAGGTTTAATTGAAATATTGTTGCAATGCTGAGTTCATCTGAAAAATTAATATTTCAGAATGATGTGTCAACAAGCAGGCATATTTTGAAAAACGATTTAAAAGATCAAAAGAACAAATGATTAAAATGAAAAGTCTAGGGCTTCCCTGGTGGCACAGTGGTTGAGAGTCTGCCTGCCGATGCAGGGGACACAGGTTCTTGCCCGGGTTCGGGAAGATCCCACATGCCGCGGAGCGGCTGGGCCCGTGAGCCGTGGCCGCTGAGCCTGCGCGTCCGGAGCCTGTGCTCTGCAACGGGAGAGGCCACAGCAGTGAGAGGCCCGCGTACCGCCAAAAAAAAAAAAAAAAAAGACAAGTCTAAAAGAAGTTGATTGAAATGTTCAAAGTTTTTTAAGTAGATATTGTTTATATTCTGATTATAAAAGTAATATACTGTTGAAATTTGGAAAATAGAAAAAAGTTTGAAGAAAAAGACTTTTATAATCTTACTGTTATAATTGCTATTAATATAGTAAAAAATAATATAATATCTTTGTATGATGACAAAGGTGGTCAAAAGATATATACTTCCAATTATAAGATAAACAAGTACTAGGGATGTGATGTGCAACATGATAAATATAATTAACACTGCTCTATGTTATATATGAAAGTTTATAAGAGAGTAAATCTAAGAGTTCTCATCACAAGGAAAAAATATTTTTTCTTCTTTTTCTGTTATTTTTTATCTATAAGAGATGATAAATGTTCACTAAACTTATTGTGGTCATCATTTTATGATGTATGTAAGTCACATTGTGCTGTACACCTTAAACTTTTACAGTGCTGGATGTCAATTATATCTCAATAAAAGTGGAAGAAAAAAATATCAATTTTCCATAAATGAAATGAATTGCATTTTAATTGGTTTCTTATCAGAATTTATTTAGAACTTTACTAAACCAATGCAGGTTAAAACAAGATGCTATTTTACATCCAGGAAATTTGAAAAATTAAAAGATTTTGTAATATGTAGTCTTGACAAATGTGTGAGGAAATAAATACCTACTGGTAGGAGTATAAAAAATTTTTTTTGGTGTTTTTCCTTCAGTCCTTTTTCATTTTGGAAATATTTTTCCCCAAAATTGAAATCATACTCTGCACATTGTTTGCATCTTTTTTTTTTTACATAATGTTATATTATAAACATATCCCCAAGTCACAAAGAGTTCTTCAAACACATTGTGTTTATTGTTTCATATTATTCCATTTTATACATGCATGTTAATACATCTAAACATTTCCATAAAGTTGGACATCTGGGCTGTTTCTACTTTTTCAGTATTAAAAATAATACTTCAATAAACATTCAAAACATATATACATATTTTTTGTATCCATTTCTAATCTTCTCCTTAGGAAAAATTCCTGGAAGTGAAATTTCACAGTAAAATAAGACATTTCGTAGATTCTGGATATAACTTCTTTCCAGAAAGTTTGTACTGATATACACTCTCAGTAGGTACCAGTATGCCTGACAAAAACACTGGGAATTTAGTTTCTTTTTTAAAAATAGATTTCACTTCATACCAAAAGTATAGCATCCATAAAATTTTCCGTACGGTTATTCATTTCACAATAAAGGGAATTTTCATAAGGGAAAGACCAAGGAATTTCTATTTCTTGCCCCCAAACAAGTAATTTCAGTTTCCCTTTGAGGTAGTCCATCCTTACTATTTCCCAGATGTCAGTTTTCCCTTCTTATTGGTTTTCTGTTGCTCTGGAAATCTCTTCCAAAGTGGTTATGTGACCTCTGAACTAATTGTCATCTTTTATACATGATTCACTATTTCTTACCATCAGACACTATACCTGTACTATGTATATCTAAACCCTTGTGTTTCTTACCAAAAAAAGCATCTTGACATGGTAGAAAGAACATGAATTCTGCCTTGAGAAAAGAGTCCCAGGCCCTCCTTTTGCACAATGCGGCTAAATTTTAGGAAGCTGAGCTTCCATAATTCAAGGATTGTTGTGAAGATCACAAAATGATGAGAAGGTACCTAGAAACTAATATTAATTAGCTACTGAACACTGTCTTTATGTTTATGAGGTATGAGTAAAAGAGCTAGAAATACTAGGTATCATTTAGAATTAAAATAATCCCCACCTATTGTATAGGTAAACTGAAAATTAAAATGTGTTGTACTTTGAAGGTGACAGCAGCAATAACTCAAAATTCCTTCACTTATGTTTTTTAAAGGAATCTCTAGGAGAACAACACAAATTAAGATACTTTAACAGGCTAGAAATTATTACTGAATCATGTACACTATTCCTGCAAAGGGGGTTGCCTGATTTCCTTTTTTTTTGGTGGGGGGGTTGCCTAGTTTTCTTTTAAGTGATATACCAAATCTTCATTGGAACTGACTTTCTTTAAAAAGAAGCCTGTGCCTATCAAATTGCTTCTAATATGACATAGGCATGTAAAAAGACACGTTTCTATATTCCACTCCAAATTCTTCTTGTTGCCTCTAAAAAGTTAGGGGATATAGTGCTTACAATTTTTCTGTGGTGATTGGAAGACTGGAATGAAAGAGCTATTTTCTGAGCCACACACATTGTTAAAATCCAGTAGATTTCATCAACAATGATATTCTTAATGAATTTTAAGGGGAAAGAAAGGGATTGTGAATAATTTTGATACCATCTTGTCTTTCACCAGTTGCTGCTAATCTTTTGAAAGCTTTTCTATTTTTGACCTACATTCATACAGACCCTGCTGTTTGACAAAGACTGTTTTCAAGTCTGATTGACAAGAGCATTGCAGGGACTCCAAGACTTGGAGATATTTCTCCTAGAAATATAAAATTCCCTTTGGATAATTAACCAATGCCACAGGAAACTTGAAGTACCTAGAAATCTGACTTTCCAGGACAACATCACTCTACTGGAAGCATTGAAGAAACAAAGCCCTTCTCCCAGCATGCTCTTCACTGAAAACTGAAGTCAGTAGCCTGTGGGGAAGAATCAATGGATCGGTGGGACACCAGACAGCTAAGACAAACACTGGGAAACAAGATGCAATTACTGTATGTCTAAAGTAACCTCGGGCAACAAGATACTGATATTTGAATGAACCCTGCAAACATTTTTTCTCACAAGTTTCAATTGTAAAATGGTGGACTTAGGACCCGAATATTTGGTTGCTTAAGATTCCTGCTTTATGATTCTATTTCTGACTAACTGTCCTCTAATTCCTTTCTCATCTCTCTTATGTGCAAGGTCCACCTTAAGTGTTACCTCTTTTCTCAATGACTGCCTTCTCTGAATTCTCATTTTTGAATACCATTTAAATGTGAATGGAATACTTCATCCTATCAAATATCGTCATAAGTATTTGGAGACACCAATAGATTATGTTATCACCAGACAATAGACAAATGAATGTTTAGTAAATCACATACCTAGGATTCTATACCATTGAGGATAAGAATGAAACTTTGAGACTGATATTCCTTATTTCATGACCCACATTACAAATGTTCCCTGGCTTCTCTCCATAGGTTTCCAAGGAGATGTCTTATGAGGGATGGCTCTGGTTAACAAGATTCAACCTTTACACCAGAGAAATTCCTCTTTTATCATTTAAAGATATGGTTTTAAGTGAGATTTCTTTTGAAATGAATATTCTGCTCCAAATAAAACAAAACAAAGCAAAACAAACAAAAACCTCCAGAAGCAATCAACTATACCTTTTTTAGTAGTTTCAACTGATATTTATTTCTATATTCCTATTCAATAGATGGGTAGTGCTATTTTTAAATTTTCAGTTTTAACTATTTTACCATACAGGGTCCAATCAGGAGACAGAAATCACAACAATTGTTTCACCAAAGAAAATTAAATATAAAGAATCGTTAACCAGGTATAAAGAATTTTTAGCTAGGTAACTGCAAAGGCAAAAAGGAAAACCAAGTTATCAAAGAGGTAGCCACTAAAAGAAGCAGCTACCAACCCTAGGTCTATGGGAACAAAGAGAAGGGGCTGGAATTGTTAGAAGTTTGGAAGAGGGACCCCAAAGTGCTGGGACTCCAATCTCGGAGGAAGAGGTGCCAGCCTACTGGTGGGCCCCTGCGATATGACTGGTTCTGTAAGTGAGGCTAAAATTACAAACTGGATTCAACTGGAGTGATATGCTGTTGCTGAGGTGAAGAATATTATAATATTATTTATTGTTTTCCCGCTATGTAAGAGGAAGGTTTAGTTCTCTTACATTCTCCACCCCTCCGTCCCTCTGCCTACTTCCTGACACTCCTTTCAACTCCCCCCACCCTGTACAGAGCACAGACACAATATAGTTGCATCATTATCTTAGTTTAATCCAGAATTGCAGTGTTTACATTACTTGATCTATGTAAATATATTCACAGCTGAGCCACCTAATGGACCGTGAATTACTTATGAGTGCAAAATTTATATTCCCTGGAGTTAATAATTCCTTGGTGTTTTTTCTGTTTGTTTGCTTACTCGCTTTTCAGTTCCCCCTTCAGTAATGTACCTCTCACTGTTGTGGCCTCTCCCGTTGCGGAGCACAGGCTCCGGATGCGCAGGCTCAGTGGCCATGGCTCACGGGCCCAGCCGCTCCGAGGCATGTGGGATCTTCCCGGACCGTGGCAAGAACCCGTGTCCCCTGCATCGGCAGGCGGACTCTCAACCACTGTGCCACCAGGGAAGCCCAGAGTTCTGCTTTTTTATGTGGACTAGTTTTATTCCTTTTGGTCGGTTGATTCCCTTAATTTTAATGGAACACATCCTCAAATATTTCCTTAGAAAAGGAACATGGCAGGTAAATCTTTGAGAACCTGAATATCTAAAATATATTTAGTTTAATTAATCCCTGAAATTCATTTTCAGCTTGGCTAGATTTGGACTTCAACAAATCATTTTTCCTCAGAACTTTGAAAGCATTTCCATAGTTTTCCAATTTCCAGTGAGGCTGTTGGATAGTACCATCTACATTCTTGTTTTTTGTGTGTGTGATCTGTTTATCTCCTTTGGGGGCTTCTGGCATCTTTGGTTGACTACCGGCATTCTGAAATTTCATGATGATATGAGCTGAGGTGGTTTTTTTCCCCTCTCTCATGCTAAGTCTTCAGTGGACCTTTCCATCGGAAAATTCATGGCCTTTAGTCCTGGAAAGTTTTATTTTATTATTTCTCTGGTAACTACAGTTCTCTTCCATTTTATTTGTCCCTATGTCCTGGAACTCCCACTATCCACATATCAAACCTCCTAAAATAATTATGTAATTTTCTCCCATATTTTAAATCTGTCATTTTAGTCTAGCTTTTGGGAGATCTTTTCCACTTTATCTTTCAATTTTCTATTTCCTTTAAAACATTTTAATTTCCAAGGGTTCTTTAGGTATTGTTTTTGAGTGTTACATTTATATGACATGTTTTTTCATGGATTTTGAAAAATCTTTCTAAAGCTCATAATCTTATGCTTTTACATATTTAAAACTTCTTTATCTACATATTTATATATTCTTTTCAGCTCCCTGTTTCCTCTGAGTTGCTTTTTCTTTGGTTTGGTTTCTGTTTTTCGTCTTAAAAGTTTTCGTCAAGCATCTGGGCACCTTTGGAGGTTGGTTAATATTTAAGAACAAAGCACTTAAAAGCTGATCAGAAGTTCTGAAATTCCCTGGTATGCTTCCCTGGAGAGTGATTTAATAAGACACTGCCATTTTGTTGGGACTAGGTGAACGTATTTTCTCTTGGACCAGTCTCCCATAGAGGAAGACTGGCAGGGTTCTTGGAGGCAAGTTGTTGAGGGAACAGGACCTTTCCCTGGAATCCATGGAGTTCCATATGGCCTCTTCCCCTGTTTCCCAGCTCCTCATCTCCCTGCTGCCATGGTGATCTTGGTATCTGAGGTTCATGGTACTAGTTCAGTCTTTCTTTATGCAAACCTCTTATTATACAAGAGCAGGAAGGGATCTAGATTACTAACTAATTTTATTCAGACTCTTAGACAATCCTCATGTTTTCAGCCTCACATTTTCCCATATGTCAATGCCAAGAACCTGCTAAGACTTTCCAGGGTACTGAGACACAAACAGGATTCCTTAATATCCTGTCAAATTAATTACCACTGATGCACTTGCTTCCAAGCTATTGACATTTTGTTGAAATCTCTTTTATGCTGTTATTGATGCTTCTATTTTCTTTGCCTCTGTGGGTTTTTATTTTGACCCTTGTTTTTCATTATAGTGAAGACTTTGGAGTAGCAGGGATAAAAGTAAATGTTCAGTCCACCATATGAATAGAATTTTCAGTTTGATTTATTTAATGATCATTGTTTTTATTAACTATTTCTATTTTCTAACTAAGTTTAGAAGTTTATGTTTTTTTACCAAAATTTCAAATGTGCATATCAACATGGAGATTTTTAATAGTGCTGTCCGATGAATTACTAAGTCTTTTCTATATTAACAATTATGACTATATTTGTGTAAGTTTATTTCTGAACTCTATTATGTTCCACTTATCTGTAATATGTTTGTTTTTATGCCAATACCATACTCTTTTGATTATTGCAGCTTTGTAAAATGATTTGAAATCAGGAAGTATGAGGCTTCCAGCTTTGATCTTTTTTCCCAAGATTATTTTGGCTCTTCATGGGCATTTGTGTTTCCATATAAATTTTATTATAGCTTTTCTCTTTCTGTGAAAAATTCCATTTTGGTAGGATTGCACTGAATCCATAGATCACTTTGAGTAATATGAACATTTTGACAATATTAAGTCCTCTGATCCATGAACATAGGATGACTTTCCATTTATTTATGTCTATTTAATTTCATCTCAACAATGTTTTGTAGTTTTCAGTTTAAAAGTCTTTTGCTCCCTTGGTTAAATTTATTCTAAGTATTGCTTTGTTTTTGACACTATTGTAAATGAGATTGTTTTAACTTACTTTTCAGATTGTTTGTTGTTAGTGTATAAAAATGAAACTGATTTTTACGTGTAGATTTTGTATCCTACAAATTTGCTGAATTTTTAAATTAGTTCTAACAGTGGTGTGTGCATGTGTGTGTGTGTGATCTTTATGGTTTTCTATATATAAGATCATGTCATCTGTGAACAAAGATAATTTTACTCTTCCTGTTCTATTTGGATGCCTTTTATTTCTTATTCTTGCCTAATTGCTTTGGCTAGTAGTTCCAGTACAATGTTCAATAAAAGTGGCAAGAGTAGGCATCATGTTGTGTTCTTGATCTTAGAGGAAAGGCTTTCCATCTTTAATTATTGAGTGTGATGGAAGCTGTGAGTTTTTCACTTATGACCTTTATTATGTTGAGGTAATTTCTTTTTATTCCTATTTTGGGTTTTTTTTTATCATGAAAGGGTATAATATTTTGTCAGATGATTTTTTCTGCATTTATTGAGACACTAATGTGATTTTAGCCATTAGTTCTGTTAATGTGGTTTATTACATTACTTGATTTTGTAATATTGAACCATTCTTCCATCCCAGGGATAAATCCTCCTTGGTCACGGTGTACAATCTGTTTAATGTGCTGTTGAATTTTTTTGCTAGTATTTTGTTGAGGATTTTGCATCTGTAATTTTCAGATATATTGGCCTGTAGTTTTCTTTTCTTAAAATGTCTTCTTGGGCTTTGGCATCAAGATAATTCTGGTTTCATAGAATCAGTTTGAAAGTGTTGCCTTCTCTACAGTTTTATGGAAGAGTTTGAGAAGTATTGGCATTAATTCTTCTTAAATATTTAGTAGAATTCCCCAGTGAAGCCATCTTGTCCTGGCTTCTTTGTTGGAGAGATTATTGATTACAGATTCAATCTTATTCATTCTAGGTAAGTTTAAATTTTCTATTTATTCATGATTTAATCTTGGTAGGTTGTATATTTCTAGAAATGTATTCTTTCTTCTAGTTTATCCAATTTATTGCCAAATAATTATTCATAGTAGTCTCTTATGATCCTTTTAACTTCTGTGGCATCAGCTATAATGTCTCCTCTTTTATTTCTGGATATATTTACTTGACTCTTCTCTCTTCTGCTCCTAGTTAATCTAACTGATCATTTCCAACAAAATCAAGCTTAATTTTGTTGATTTGTTTCTATTGTTATTCTAGTCTGTATTTCATTTATTTCTGCTCTCATCTTAATTATTTCCTTCAATCTGCTAACTTTGGGCTTAGTTTGTTCTTCTTTTCTAGTTCATCAAGGTGTAGAATTAGGTTAACTTAAGATCTTTTTTTTTTAATTGAGGTAACATTGGTTTATAACATTATATATAAGTTTCATGTGTACAACATTATAATTTGACTTCTGTATACACTATAGTATGCTCTTGAGCCTCTCTAGTGAATTTTTTTAGCTCAAGTATTATATTCTTCAGCTCCAAAATTTTTGTTTGGTTCTTCTTCTTATATTTTCTATATCTTTGTTGATATCCTCATTTCATTTATGCATCATCTTCTGAGCTCATGGAGCATCTATATGATGGTTGTTTTGAATTCTTTATTCATATATTTCTATTTCTTTAGGATCAGTTTCTAGAAATTTGTTTTGTTTCTTTGTTTTAGCCATGTTTCCTTGTTTCTTTGTGTGTCTCATAACTTAGTGTTAAAATCCACATATTTGAAAAAATAGCCACCACTCCCAGTCTTTACGAACTTTAAAGAGACTTTGTATGGGGGAAGACCCTCACTAATCAATCTGACTAAAAGCTCTGGGAGGGTATGAAACCGTTTTGAGGGAGATGAAACTTCTCTGGTCTTGTGCATGCAATTTCTCAATCATGCACAAGTTTCATTAGGACCCATTTGTTTATTTTTGTTTTTATTTCCATTTCTCTAGGAGGTGGGTCAAAAAGGATCTTGCTGTGATTTATGTCAAAGTGTGCTCTGCCTATGTTTTCCTCTAAGAGTTTTATAGTGTCTGGCCTTACATTTAGGCCTTTAATCCATTTTGAGTTTATTTTTGTATACAGTGCTAAGGAGTGTTCTAATCTCATACTTTTACATGTAGCTGTCCAGTTTTCCCAGCATCACTTATTGAATAGGCTGTCTTTTCTCCACTGTATATTCTTGCCTCCTTTATCAAAGATAAGGTGACCATATGTGCGTGGGTTTGTCTCTGGGCTTTCCTTCCTGTTCCATTGATCTATATTTCTATTTTTGTGCCAGTATTATACTGTCTTGATTACTGTACCTTTGTAGTATAGTCTGAAGTCAGGGAACCTGATTCCTCCAACTCTGTTTTTCTTTCTCAAGATTGCTTTGGCTATTTGGAGTCTTCTGTGTTTCCATACAAATTGTGAAATTTTTTGTTCTAGTTCTGTGAAAAATGCCATTGGTAGTTTGATAGGGATTGCATTGAATCTGTAGACTGCTTTGGGTAGTATAGTCATTTCCACAATGTTGATTTTTCCAATCCAAGAACATGGTATATCTCTCCATCTGTTTGTATCACATTTAATTTCTTTCTTTAATTGCTTTAGGTGTAAGGTTAGGTTATTTATTTGAGATATTTCTTGTTTCTTAAGGTAGGATTGTATTGCTCTAAACTTCCCTCTTAGAACTGCTTTTGTGGCATCACATAGGTTTTGGGTTGTCGTGTTTTCATTGTCATTTGTTTCTAGGTTTTTTTTGATTTCCTCTTTTATTTCTTCAGTGATCTCTTGGCTATTTAGTAGTGTATTGTTTAGCCTCCATGTGTTTGTATTTTTTACAGTTTTTTTCCTGTAATTGGTATCTAGTCTCACAGCATTGTGGTCAGAAAAGATACTTGATATGATTTCAATTTTCTTAAATTTACCAAGGCTTGATTTGTGACCCAAGATATTGTCTATCCTGGAGAATGTTCCATGAGCACCTGAGAAGAAAGTGTATTGTGTTTTTGGATAGAATGTCCTATAAGTATAAATTAAGTCCATCTTATTTAATGTGTCATTTAAAGTTTGTGTTTCCTTATTTATTTTCGTTTTGGATGATCTGTCCATTGGTGAAAGTGGGGTGTTAAAGTCCCCGCTGTTATTGTGTTACTGTCGATTTCCCCTTTTATGGCTCTAGCATTTGCCTTATGCATTGAGGTGCTCCTATGTTGGGTGCATAAATACTTACAATTGTTATATCTTCTTGGATTGATCCCTTGATCATTATGTAGTGTCTTTCTTTGTCTCTTGTAGTGGTCTTTATTTTAAAGTCTATTTTGTCTGGTATGTGAATTGCTACTCCAGCTTTCTTTGATTTCCATTTACATGGAATATCTTTTTCCATCCCCTTACTTTCAGTCTGTATGTGCCCCTAGGTCTGAAGTGGGTCTCTAGTAGACAGCATATATACAGGTCTTTTTTTTGTAATCATTTAGCCAGTCTGTGTCTTTTGATTGGAGCATTTAATCCACTTACATTTAAGGTAGTTATTGATATGTATGTTCCTATTACCATTTTCTTAATTGTTTTGGGTTTGTTTTTGTAAGTCTTTTCCTTCTCTTGTGTTTCCTGCCTACAGAAGTTCCTGTAACATTTGTTGTAAAGCTGGTTTGGTGGTGCTGAATTCTCTTAGCTTTTGCTAGTCTGTAAAGGTTTTAATTTCTCTGTTGAATCTGAATGAGATCCTTGCTGTGTAGAGTAATCTTGGCTGTAGGTTTTTCCCTTTCATCACTTAGTATGTCCTGCCGCTCCCTTCTGGCTTGCAGAGTTTTTGCTGAAAGGTCAGCTGTTAACGTCATGGGGATTCCCTTGTATGTTATTTGTTGCTTTTCTCTTGCTGCTTTTAATATTTTTTCTTTGTATTTAATTTTTGATAGTTTGATTAATATGCATCTTGGTGTGTTTCTCCTTGGATTATTCTGTATGGGACTCTCTGCACTTCCTGGACTTTATTATTTCCTTTCCTATGTTAGGGAAGTTTTCAACTATAATCTCTTTAAATATTTTCTCTTCTTTTTCCCTTTCTTTTTCTCTTCTTTTTCTGAGACCCCTATAATTCGAATGTTGGTGTGTTTAATGTTGTCCCAGAGGTCTCTGAGACTGTCCTCAATTCTTTTCATTCTTTTTTCTTTATTCTTCTCTGTGGTAGTTATTTCCACTATTTTATCTTCAGGGTCACTTATCCATTCTTCTGCCTCAGTTATTCTGCTATTGATTCCTTCTAGAGAATTTTTAATTTCATTTATTGTGTTGTTCATCATTGTTTCTTTGCTCTTTAGTTCTTCTAGGTCCTTGTTAAACGTTTCTTGTATTTTCTCCATTCTGTTTCCAAGATTTGGGATCATCTTTACTATCATTACTCTGAATTCTTTTCAGGTAGACTGCCTCTTTCCTCTTCATTTGTTTGTTCTGGTGGGTTTTTACTTTGCTCCTTCATCAGCTGCGTATTTCTCTGTCTTCTCATTTTGTTTAACTTACTGTTTGTGATGTCTCCTTTTTGCAGGATGCAAGTTCATAGTTCCCGTTGTTTTTGATGTCTGCCCCGCGTGGGTAAGGTTGGTTCAGTGGCTTGTGTAGGCTTCCTGGTGGAGGGGACTGGTGCCTGTGTTCTGGTGGTTGGGGCTTGATCTTGTCTTTCTGGTGAGCAGGACTGCGCCTGGTGGTGTGTTTTGGGGTTTCTGTGAACTTAGTATGATTTTAGGTAGCCTCTCTGCTTATGGGTGGGGTTGTGCTCCTGTCTTGCTAGTTGTTTGGCCTGGGACATCTAGCACTGGAGCTGCTGTCCGTTGGGTGGAGCTGGGTCTTAGCATTGAGACAGAGATCTCTGGGAAAGCTGTTGCCTATTGAGATTATATGGGGCCAGGAGTTCTCTGGTGGACCAATGTCCTGAACTCGGCTCTCCACCTCAGAGGCTCAGGGCTGACACCCAACGGGAGCACCAAGACCCTGTCATCCACACGGCCAGGTACATGTGGATTTTCTTGCCTTTTGGGAAGTCTGAGGTGTTCTGCCAGCATTCAGTAGGTGTTCTATAGGAGTTGTTCCACATGTAGATGTATTTTTGATGTAGTTGTGGGGAGGAAGGTGATCTCCATGTCTTTTTCCTCTGACTTCTTGAAGGTCCCCCTTAGTAATGTATTTATTTTTATTCATTCTACTTAGAAATTGTTAAATTAAAGATTAGTTTCTTTAATTCTGGAAAACTTTTAGCTGTTATTTGTTCAAACATTGCTGTCTTAAATTTTTCAGTATTTTATTCTGGAATTAATATCCAACATACATTGGAGCTTCTCAGTGTGCTTTCAAAACTGCTTTTTCATATTTTTATCTCCTTCTCTTTCTGTGCTGTGATCCAGATAAATTTATGAATATAATATTTCAATGCTCCTAATAAAGTCTATTTTGATAAGTTAAAATTTAATAACATCTATAATAATTCCAAGTTCTATAATTTATTCTTTTTCGTGTCCACCTGGTTTTGATTCATGTACATCATTTTTTATTTTATAAATTTTGATTTATTAAAATGAAAGTTATAACTTGCCTCAATAAGAACACTCAACTCAACTTATTTATTTCAAATTATTTTTCAGACTATTACATAAAGTTAAATTCACCTGGGGTCAACTTATATTTTGACAGTAGGCTGTTTTAAAGGGAATATTTTTGGTTTATTTTTTACCTTTCTGTCTCTCTTCACATTTCTCGTACTAGTGGTTTTTGAAGTTTTCTTGTCTGGCCTCTATGCCTCTAATACGGAACCAACACATAAACCTCCTGTTCTATTGTGAAGTGGGAGAGAGTATGTAACACCAGTCTGCTGAATTACTTTGTTCAATTTCTGGTCAAAGGATGCTGTTTGTTATCCTATCTTTCTAGGCTCAGCTTGTTACTGCAAAATCCCAGTGGAATTCAGCAAAGGCTACTAACTTCAAAAAGTGAGTCCAACTCTTCTTCTTCGTCTTGTGAGGAACACTTTTAGTTTCATTGAACCAAAAGTGCCGAAGTCTGATTGATTTTGCTTACTTCTGTGTCTGAAGACCAAAAGTCCTGTGGTTTTATACATTTGTTCCTTTTTCTTCTTTAGAGTTGTATACCCCAGGGCTACTATTTATAATCTCTAATTCTTTAGTTTACTGCTTAATATGATGAGAAGAGTAGAAATGTGCCTTAAAACATGATCTCATTGAACCTTGTGAAGGAACATTCCTACCTACCTTTTTGTGCAAACTTTCTGCAGATCCCACTGATCTACTCAGTGTGAGTCATCTCACTTCCCTCACTTCACTTCATCCCTAAACACTGGAGCAACAGTGGTAAAAATAGATGCCAGTTTTAAGCTCATGACCTTATTTTCAGAACAGAATTTGTTTCCTCTACTGAACACGAGTGTCTAAGTTGCAGAGCTAAACACATTTCTGGAACTAGAAAAACTTCAGGATACAAATTAACTTAATATCTAGAATAAGATTCAGTATAACTGTAATAAAACCACTTACACAGGTTTTAGTCTTTAGTAAAATCAGTGTTATAAAAATCAACTACCATTTGTTGAGTATTAACATGTCTTTTATATATAATTTATGTACAATTCATTCAGTGCTTACAACATAGTTTTTATGGACCATTTTAAACACTGGAAGGAAATATGTCCTTAGTTCAAGCTTTTTGCCAAAGGAAATCCAGGAAGTTAGTGACTGGACTGGAGTTAGAACCCAAGTTTGTATGATTTCTTAGTTCATGATCTTAACTATTGGTTTGGCCAAAAAGTTCTTTCAGGTTTTTCTGTAAGGCGTTATGGAAAAACCTGAACAAACTTTTGGGCCCAATATATTACTACTACTACATTGGCCTGATGTATCATTTTGAACTCTTTTAGTCTTGACAGAAAACAGTATCCAAACTTTAAAAAAATAGATGTTTGTTCATATAACTGGGAAGTCTTGGGGTAAAACTGGCTTTAGGAATGGCTATATATAGGCTCAGACAACATCATTAAAATATGGTTTCTCCCTACTCCTGGGAGCCTCTCCTCCATGTGCTGGCCTTATTCTCTGGATCTGTGTAATAGCAGAATGGCTACAGCAGCCATAGGTTCACATCCTCTCAGGCTCAAGATCCAAGAAAAAGATATTCTCTTTCCAGGAGCTCTCAACTTTTCCTTAAAGATTACCCTTATTGCAGTAAGTTGGACCCTGAGCCCACCTGTTTACAAATCACTGAGGCCAGGGGAATTGACTGTGCTGATTGGTCTAAACCTAGGTCATAATGTTTGTTCCATCTCTGTAGATAGGAAATGGACTCCCACCCAAAGGGGTGGATTACTGCTCCCAAATCATCAGCATTTACCAGAAATCAAGAAGTGGTTGTTAGAGGACCAAAATAAATGCATGTCCACCTTGACTGTAATTAATTAATCTTGAGAAGATTTTACTATTTAAAAGTATCATCTGTTAGCATCAAATGTCTCCTACTTCTGCAAGAGGAAATCAGATTTGTAAGATATACTTTTGAGCTGGGAGAAATGATTGGTATTGACAATATTCTTGGAATGATGTTGCTCTGGAAGCACAGTGTGAGGCAGTATTACCCGTCTAAATTGATGCTTGCCTTTTATTCACATGAAAGAAAAGACGTGGATGCGCAGCAGTTGAGAAGGAGGTGTGAGGGATGCTTAGCTTGATTGAGAAAGGTTAATTACATGTGAAATGAGGCTGGGATTCCGAGGATGTTTGCTCTAGATTTTGTGTAGTGTTATATTAACACTGGGATTCTCTTTATTCTATTAACAAAATAAACTCATTTTGTTTGGTTTCATTTTACAGTTGCTTTAATCCCACTGAACATTTATACTATTATTTAATTTTACTAAACATTTGTGGATAGTAAAATACGTATAGAATCAAGCAACTGCAGGATATTAAAGACATCCAGTTCTTACGGAGACTTGATCTGCTAATTAGCCACACCAATTTTATGGATCATTGCATCTCACTTAAAATGTATTATCATACGTTTATGATCTTTCTATAATAAGCTTTCATTGAGTGCATGAGCCAACTTCTGTGTGATGTACAAGAGAAACTCCCCTTCCCCCACCTAAAAAATATGTTCACAGGCCTGGTAAATCACAATAACATTCCACTGAAAATGGTCTTCCTGGCTTACATGGGACCACAATAGAACATGCAAATACCTGAGGAGCAAAGAGTCAGAGTGCTATCCAAAGAGGTTCAACAAAAGAGGAGGATGGAGAGGAGGAAAGCCAACAACTAATATACTGATGGACAATATAAATTTATGAAGAAAACATGTGAGGGTCACTTCCCACTTATTGTCCAACCTTATAATATTCAGAGAGCACTGGGGTTATGGGTCTGAATAGAGAAATGCTTTCAGATAATCATTAGCCCATATACCCCAGTAACTTGTACTCAAAGACGGGATGGAGTTGTAAAGTGCTTTTATAATACAATATTATTGTTAAAGGCAAAAAAAAAAAAAAAAACTTAAATGGAATAAATTAACATTTTCTAGTTTCTCAACAGGGATATTCATTTTCAGAATTAATTAATGACTTCTGAAATAAATTTTAAAAACTTTAGATTAGCTACTCCTTCTTGAAAAGAATGGTCAGGTTGAAATGCTACTAAGTTAAATAGCGATGATCAAGAAATCACCCCCACCCTTCCTTTTGTGTCCTAGCAAATGGCTCACTGTAAAGAACCACCCTTCTTCATATGGCTTAGATAAGACTCATGAATGAGCCCCTTATTTGCTTGTGACAAGGCCAGAGGTAGAGCCTCCAAATTCTTCATCTCATAAATGATTAGATGAGTTGTTTATTCCTACTGACCAATTTGGATAGAAAGCCCACTAACTTGACTTGACCAAACTTAGGCTGTTCTCTTTTCTTCAGGACCCTGAACTTTAGCCCACACTTGAGCACTGGAACATTGGAAAATCCCCTCCTTAATGGCCCTGACAGAGAATTAGCTGACCTCCAGAAAAGACATTCCCCAATCAGCTATTTAGGCTCATCCCCCTCTCTAACACCAGGTCCTTTTCTAGCCTTGTTTACTCCTCCCTACAAAAGCAAAGCCATTTGCTGCCTGACTTTTGAGACCCTCACAGATGTAATGATGGGAACATTTTCTCTATTGCAATTCATAGTCCCACTTCCCTTATCACAATCATTCCTTTCCCTCACTGTAATAGTTCTTCTGAATAATTTCTTTCCTTACCTACTTCTGGGGTTTTTTAATTTGACACTACAGTTACTTAAATCAACTTAGAATATTTATCAGGAATCATTTGCAGACAGAAAAATCTCAATAACATTTGTTCTCTCTTTTTATCTTAACAGAAATGTAATAGTATGTTTTTAAAGATGCTAACAGTACAAATAAAATTATTAATAGAAAGACATATTTACTACACTTTTAAACACCAAACAATGCCTCACAACACAAACCAAACACCTTAGCCTCACCACCAATTACCTTTCTAAATTCTTATCTCTTTTAATGAGCCATCATTCCCTATGCTGCCATGTTGGACATTCCAGGGTCATCTTTGAATCTTCCCTCAACCTATTATCCATAATCAGTCAGTCACCAGGTCAATTAATTCTACCTCTAATTAATGTCCCTCACATTTCTCCCTTCTTTTTGATTCCATTGTCATCATCCTAATTCATACTCTCTGTGATACCTCATATGAATACTATTACAGTACTTGCATGATCTCTGTTTCAGTGAGACTCCCCCTCCCTCTGGCGAGATGAGTGTGGGTTTGAAGAAAGATGGGGCTCTGGCAGAATGTTTGGGGTACAAGTTGAATTTTGAGGTCAGAAGTCAAACCAGGAGTTGTTCTTAGAGCTCCTGAGAGATTTGGGAGCAAGATTATAACTGGAAAGCTCAAGGCTATGTTTTGAGAAAAGCCTAATTTGAAAGTGCAGTGAAGAGAAAAGAGTTGAATGGCAAATATAGAGGAAATAAAGGAAAATAAACATCTGAAGATTAAAGTCAAGATCTGAAAGACAAGAATTATTAGGTGGATTAAAGAAAATCAGGCTGGGATTATTTGTATGTGAGAGGAAAATATGAAGAGGTACAAGATGATTCCTGTGTAATTGTCTCCAGAGTTGGGACTTTAAACTGGTCCTGGTGGTTCAGCAGGGGATAGTATCAGGATGGGTATTCCTGAGTTAAATAGGCTGGGTCAGTCTGCTGGAAACTTACGCCTTCCTGACTTAGCCAGAGCAGTATATCTTGAAATGTTTTGAGACGTTATTGAGGTGAGAGATTGGTTCCCATGTCTGTTCTATATGACTTTTTTAAAAAACACCAAATATTGTAGTTTTGGTGCTATGATGACCTAGTCCTTTTTTTTTTTTTTTTTTTTGACAACTTTATTTCCCCATGATGAGTGATTCAGTTGGGTGATTCAGGAGGGGAGTAGGCAATACTTTTGTGGGCTGGCAAAGCTTTCCTCAGGCTTGGTTCCCTGCTCATGAAGTGGCTGGCTCTGACACATAAAGGCACAACTTCTCAGCCTGGTAGTATTATCTGGAATTAGAAAGGTTCCAGGATCAGAGGCCAGCTTCCGTGGCTATATTTTCTCCACAGTGTTTTCTTCCCTGGAGTAAGTGTCATTGTGTTGAGAAGACCGATAAGTTTGGAGCTAAACCTCCAACACCATTTAAAGCACCACATTTTTCAGCCCTTATTTCTTTGATCACACTATTCCCTTTTCTTGGATAATGTTCCTCCTCAAGAATATAAAGCCTTACTGGAGTTTGAACTATTTGTGAGCATGAAATATACATTTACATAAAAGTATATTTTATTGGAAACTTCCTAACATAACAGAGTCTAGTACAGTAGTGTTGCGGTGGTAGAGAATACTTGATGTTTCCTCTTCTTTTAGAAATAGATCCATCAACCTTCAGATGGACACATGATTGCCAAACACAAATATTACATGTTCTAGCCTCTCTGGTTGCTAGATGTAACCATGCAACTAAGTTTTGGCCAACTGGATATAAGTGAAAATAGCATGTAAAACTTCTGGGTGGTGTTCTCAAAGGGAATGAAGATGCCCTCCATTTCTTTTTTTTTTTTTTTTTTCCCATTGCCTGGAATGCCAATAAGATAATTTGATGCCAGGATCTGAAGCAGCTATCTTGGCCATAGAATGGAAGCTGTGTGTGCAAGGAGGCAGAATCACCATATCAGTCTTGGACTGCTTAAACGTGTTTTTTTTTTAACCGTTGCAAAATTTTTAAAATTTTATTGGAGTATAGTTGATTTACCATGTTGTGTTAGTTTCAGGTGTACAACAAAGGGGTTCAATTATACGTGTACATGTATTCACTCTTTCAGATTCTTTTCCCATATAGGCCATTACAGAATATTGAGTAGAGTTCCCTGTGCTCTACAGTAGGTCCTTGTTGGTTATCTATTTAAATATAGTAGTGTGTGTATGTTTATCCCAAGCTCTTAAGTTATCCCTCACTCCCATGTTTCACCTTTGGTAATCATAAGTTTGTTTTTGAAATCTGTGAGTCTGTTTCTGTTTTGTAATTTGTATCATTTTTTAAATTAGATTCCACATATGAGTGATATCATATGATATTTGTCTTTCTCTGTCTGACTGACTTCACTTAGTGTGATAACCTCTAGGACTGTTTATGCTTGAACTGCTAGAGGACACAGAAAGGTATTTTATCTCTGAATGAAAGGATGAATAAGAAGTACTGTCATTGGAATTGACCCCCTCTATTCTGCCTTGGCTTAAAAGACTTGACATTGTATGGCTGTCCCAAGTAGCTTAGTCAGAAGCCCCAACCTGGAGGCCTTTGGACTTGGTTTGTCACACAAACATATGTTGATTAGCCCATATATTGTTTTAAAATTAATTACCAACATTTATACCACAGCAGATTGCACATGAATATTCTTATACCTGGATCTCTTAAAATATCACATGACATAGCAACACTCAGCCCACATCCTGGCCTTCACCAAATGACAGGAGTCAGTTGTGCCTTTGGATGGTACTTGTGTTGTTACACCCACCAGTTCAGACCAGTTTCACTCATTTGTGTGACTGCCTGCCTGTGTGGCCATTTGAGTTTGTGACCTTCCATGTAGTATTCTAATAAAAATAGACTTCTATTACTGATGAACACGTACTGCTTCACACTCATACATACTATTGAAATGGTCACAGTAAAACTGTTTTACTGGAATTTTCTTCTCTTATTAGCTCTTCCAGGCCAGAAGCTAATTACCCTTTGCCCTTTGTCCTTTACATACACTCTGCTGAAAACCACACTTCTAAACTGTTTTATGGCCTCCAATCTAATTGAAGACAGAACTAGGGGCATCCTGCATGAGTTTAATCTCTCAAGCAGTTCTCAGCATGAATAACCCTTCCATAAAGAGCCAGCTTCCTCTCATGGGTTCTCTTCAAGTCATTTTCCTGGGAGCCATGTTACTTGCCTCTCTGCACAATAAATAGGCCTTATTAATAATTAGAATTCTAGCCCAATCTGTCATAATTGGGAGAAAATCTCATCTTCACAACCTAATAAACACCTCAGAAAATCAGCATCTTCATCTGACTTACAATTTATTTCTTTGTATGACACTTGGAGTAAAAATTACCTAATGCATTGCTGCGAATTGGTAATTTAAAACAAGTTAAGATGACACTGAAGTTTCTTTAATTGGAAAGAATCACAGAAAAATTTTAAGAGCACTTACCTTTCGATAGAAGGATGGAGGAGGAATGATGACTGGAAGGGACTACTTACACTTTATAATGTTCCAGAATTTTTACTTTATATCTATTCATATATATTATAGTTGTTTACATAAAATTAAATGTCCCAATACAGAGACATCTGGGTGATGAGATTTGGGATACTTTACATTTTTAAAAAAATTAAAAAGAAATATGCTAATAAGGAAATATAACTAAGATATATTATGAAATAAATACAGTGTTATATTATAATACATATAATACAATCCTATTTATATAACTAAAGCCTTTATCTTCATATGTACATATGCACATGTAATAACATTGAAAATGAGCTACCACTGGGAGAGAACATGAACAGAACAAAAGGAGACCATCATGTGTACTTTACATATGTTTATATTGCTTAATTGTTTCTGAATTTCACATATTACTTATATAATTTTAAAAAGTAGTCAAAACTTAAATGCAAGTCATAACCTTGACCAATAATTCCATTTCTGAGACTATATTAAATATAGTAAAATGTGCATACAAGTGCCTTTGTAAAATAATTTGTTTTGAAAAATTGAAAATAATTTAGATATCCAATTATAAGACACATATTAATTATGACAAATCACAAAACTTAATGTTGTTTAGTCATTAAAAATCATTATTACCAAGCGTATGTAGAGTCACGGAAACATTTGTGATGTAATAGCAAGTGAAAAAGAGTTAAATATTCAACTTGGTAATAAAATAAAACAATTAGAAAAAAATGCTAGGAGAAGATACACCAAATGTTAACGTTATTATATTTTCACAAAGCATTATTTGAAAATGAAAGATTTTTATAGCTTCTCAGTCATTGGGTCCACTGTGCAGCCTGTAATATGAACATAAATATCATGGAACCAAAGTATACCAAACTGTTTTTTTTTAATATCCAGGAAATTAAAGTTTTATCAGTTGGAACCAACTTCAAATTACCTCTAGATATACTTGTGAAGATTTTTTTTTTTTCGGCCTCTCACTGTTGTGGCCTCTCCAGCCGCGGAGCACAGGCTCCGGACGCGCAGGCTCAGCGGCCATGGCTCACGGGCCCAGCCGCTCCGCGGCACGTGGGATCCTTCCGGACCAGGGCACGAACCGGTGTCCCCTGCATCAGCAGGCGGACCCCCAACCACTGCACCACCAGGGAAGACCACTTGTGAAGATTTTTAAAGGCACTCTAACTTAATATGTAAGGTGAACATTAGAAACAAGTGGAATTTTGAACAGCCACACCATTTTTACACACATATTTCAATGTGAATTTACCTATAAAGAAAGAGTAAAGTCTCCCATGTAGGCAGAGTGTGGACTCACCTCATCTCTGGGAATTTTATTTGGTAAAGGTGAAATGTACTTTCATCATAATCACAAATATATTCTCTAGCAAACTCCTGCTAAATGACTTTTATCTTACTGAAATTAGCATCTGAACGGTCCACTTTGCCTGTTTTTTTTTTTTCTCATTCATTTGGTTAAATGTGTTTTTGTTTTAAAGTTTTCTTCTTTCTACTACCTTTGCTATTTTTCTAGTACAACAGTGAAAAAGGTGTGCCTTTTAGACATTAGCAATTTTCAAGAAAATTGAAGCAAGACTTTTATCTTCCAGGCTTTCTTGCATCATTCCTGCCATGGAAAGAGTCCAAGTTTTCTGATTTGCCTGTTCATTGTATTAAGTTACTTAGCTGTGTGCCTGAGAAAACCCCTCATGGACTCAAAAATCTCCTCTAATCACCCATGGCATGGCAAATTTCTTCTCCCATAAGTTCTTGCCTTTCTCCACACAATATAAGCCCCCTATACTCTTGTTCTATGTTTAATGTTTGAGTAATAATGCAGTGGGATTTGAATGACAATCTGGAGAACATTCAATAAGTGATAAACTCTTTTCACCCTTCATCTTCTCTTACCCTGAAGTGTTTCCCCAGGTAAAGCCCCATAACTTTCTGCTGGTCACTTTTCTGCAGAGTTCAGCAGCCTTAGCTACTGTTAGTATATATTTCTACAAATATTTCTTTTCATTGTCCCTTTTTATTTTTACATTACCTTATCTTACTTAATCTTTTACAATATAATCTAAACTTTAAGTCACAGTCCCAAATAGTGGGATTCTACATCTTTATCAGGAAAGCAGGTTTAACCTGTAGATATCTCTCTTTGTGGTCTCATGACCAAACCCTATGAACTACCAGATGAGTGAAAATTGAATAGTTATTATTTTTGTAGGCACACCTAAGTTTCAGTTTATACCTAGATGACTAAATTGTATTCCGATTTAGAAAAATAATTTTAGCACAAATGTTTCCCTCAAAAATGACTGATACAATATTACTTTTTCTATGGTCCTTATAGAATTTACTATAGTAATTCCATTGCCACCTTACTTTTCTCAGCTGTCCATTTCCATGCCATTTTCAGGTGCATTAAACCAGGTGTACATTAAAATTATAGAGTACCACCACTCTGGGGGCCGGGGGGCACACAAATGATTAAATAAATTAACTAAATACTTTTCTACTTGATTTCTACCACTTGATTAAGCAACAATTATTGTTCAGATCTAAATTAAACATATTCTGCAAAGGCATTCTTCAATGCTATCTTCCTTTACCACCTTAAAAATCTACATCTTCTTGATATCTATAAAATAAATGTTAAAATATAAAGCAATTCTTTGAAAATCAAATCATATTGCTAACCAAAGAAATATGAAGAAAAAGGAGGTTTGACTCCCAATCTAGGGAACAGTAGAAACTCCCTGAGATGTTCGGAGTTATTTTAGGTGTGTCAAGGTGTTGATTGCTTCTTCCGTCAGAAAATAATCGTTACCGAAAAGACCTGGCAAATAATTGTGTAGTCTGGGAAAACACTCTACATGTATCAAGAGTGAAAAAGAAGCTCTTATGAAAAAGGGAAAGAGATACAATTTTAGTGGACACAGCTTAAAGTAAGTTGAAATGGGGAGCCGCTATTTATGCTGAGATCCTTTGTCATAGAGTGTTTCATTCTGTCGGCTGGGAAAGCTATATTCCATACCAAAACAAACTGTCACAGCTTCAAGTAAGCCAGAAAAGAAAAATCCAGTCCCATACATTTTTCTTAGCACTACACTAGGAAAATATTATCCCACCTCAACAAATGCGATGTGTGTAGTGATACGTGAAAGAATAAAAAGATATGTATATATATGTGTATAGTATTCATGCAAGATATTCAGAAAGTTCACTCTTCAAAATGGTTGAAGTTAAAGCACTCTTGTATTTTTTAAACGATGGGCAATCTTAATGTTGACAATCTGATGGGGAGAAAAGAGTGTAGAAGTACAGGTGTTCCTTAACCTAACACTTGGTTTTCCATTGCTTTCTGAATCTTTCACATTTGCATTTAGAAAGAAGAAAAAAAACAAATCACTCTCTTCAGTACATGCTTTACATATCAGTATAAATTAAAAGTAAGAAACTTGGAACTTCCCTGGCCATCCAGTGGTTAAGACTTCAATATAAAACAGAAGCAATATTATAACAAATTCAATAAAGACTTTAAAAATGGTCCACATGCAAAAAGAAAATCTTAAAGAAAAAACTAAAAGTAAGAGACTTCACATGGAAGAAAAAAATGAATGGCAGGGGAACGAGACTCCCTCAGCTAGAGGCTATTCATGTTATCTCACAACTGGTTGGTTGTGCCTATGTCTTTACATCAAGGTCAGATTAGAGAGTTGTTGGGGTTTTTTTTTTTTTTTGGTTTTTAGGGGTTTTTTTGAGAAATAGAACGAAAAAAAGCATGGAAAGTCAGCTATGGATATCTTTAAGTCTTTAATATATTAAGAGCAATATCAAGGCATAATGTTAATGTTTTGTCTTGCTGAAAACCATGCACTATTTATAAGCATAATAATAATAATAAAACCAATACGAGGTTTATGTTACTGAATTCACTTCTTTGTGTAGGAAAGTATTCCATAATGCCCTACTCTTTTCAGATGCAAAGATGGAAAAGAGGTTTTTTTTTTCCTTTCAGTAAAAAATCATTAATATATTCAAGGTTTAACTTTCCTTTTACAAGTGTTTCTGAGTGTACCATATGGCACCAGTTAGATTTGAAGGAATTCATTTGCTTTTTAAAAATCTGAGTGAGGTTTCCTTTCATAAGCTCATACATACTGGTTATTTTTTAATAAGCATAAAACTTCTATATAACACCAAATGCATGATTTAACAGGAAGGAATGAAAAATACATGGCGATATAATAATTGGCTCATTTAGTTAAGAGCTGATTTGAAGCTTAATAGCAAAGGATAAGCAGTCATTAGCTTATTAGCTCAAGTTGGACCCAGTACTTATTTTCTAAAGTAAGTGTTGGAATACATATCTTGACAAATTGTAAAATGCCTCTCCCCCTTTCAGTGCCCCCTCCCTACTTCTGTATTCGCAAAGAGGAGTGAGCTTTTTCCTGCCAACTGAGTCAGTTGGGATGGAAACGTTAATGTATTTGAGCAGATGTGTGTCAACATCACTCTGCAAGAAAAGGTTGTCTGTACTCTGCATTGGCACAACATCCCAAAGTAGAAGCCACTAAGATTCTATACTTCTATTAGAACTCTCCTGTAAAATTACAGTGGAAGACTATAATGTAGAAGTTTCAAGGATTTAAATGTACTTGGTGAAATCATTCATTAACAGGCCCTGCTGACTCTTACGAAGGAAGGAGGCTTCAAACAAAGATATTATCAGAACACTCTTTAGGAAATGTGAGTAGGAACTAAATAGGAGCTATACTAATTAATAAGCTAGTCTTTCTTGAGCCTTATTATATTTTCGATAAAGGAACTAGTACAATAACCTACTGTTGATACATTTAGGTAAATTGTTCCCAAGTTTGAAGGGCCTAATTTTTTTCTCTACTAGATTTTCAATTCAGTTTATGTTAATTTCTAAAAGGAGTCGTCTTACTTACTCTTCAGTCACAGAAAATTTGTCTATTTTTCTCCTACACAATTTTTTCCAGTAAAATTAATGGAATAAGATTGTATCTAAATATAGTAAGAACATTAGAAAATGAAGATATTGGAATGTGCAAGGCAAAGCAGTTAAGTTCCTCAGTAATAGGTACAGAATTCCCTGGGGAATTACATAATTCTAAAGCTGACATTTAAAAGGATAAATGACACATACAGTGTTCATCTGACTTTTACAATTTTATCTACCTGTATATTCAATAAATATTAATTGAGCACATATTCACTATGCATCATTTGAAATTCTTATGAGTGACATGAAGGCTGCAGTTCATATTCTCAAGAAACTAGCAGTCCGTGAAGAAAGGAGACAGGTACAATTATACAAATTACAGTAGAGATAGGTACACAGAGTTATAACACTAAATACCAGGTTATTCAAAAGACATGACTTCAGGGGACTTTTGAAAGATTAGTAAGAGTTATCCTGGTAGAGACTGGAGGAAAGATGGGAGAAACTTGAAAGTGGTGAGAGTACATGTTACAAATTAGGAGAAAGTTGTAGCTGATGTGGCCTGAATATCAGTGTGGTAGATTAATGTGAAAGGAAGTTGCAGATAATTTAAGGCTTTATATATCATCTTTATATGCCTGGTCTTTATTCACCTAACAGGGAAGCACTAGAGGATTTTAAGCATAGGAGTAGCAAAATTAGATGACAGCAGTGTAGGGAGTAGGTGAGCCGGAATATGAGAATTTAGAGGAAGCCACTGCAGTAATCCAGGTAAAAATAAAGGGACCTTGGGGTAACTAATGACAGTATAGATATAGAAAGATTTGTAAGAAGAATAAAGGAGAGACTGTGGTGACAAGGTGTCCTGTAGAGAAGTTTTCTAAGTGCCTTCTATTCTGACTTGGGAGATTGACTAGGTGATAGCACTAATCTTCCAACTGGGGAGTATAGGAAGAAGATCAGGTTTATACTAAAGAGGAGCTTTACAAGTTGAGTTTAAGATACTTCTAGAACATATAGTAGGTATTTGAGTAGATGTGTCTTCAAGAAAGAAGTTAGAGCTTTGGGAGAATCTTTAGCATATAAATCAATGGTGAGGGTAATTCAAGAAAAGAACGTATATCCAAACTCACAAGAAGTAGCGAGAAGTGTAGTGAGAAGAAAGAGGGCCAAGGGCGTGCTGCTTGGAACACCAATATTTAAAGGTAAAGTAGACAAACTAAGAGCATCAGGCCACAAGAGACAGGAAAGCGAAGGATGTGTGAAAGACACATAGAAAGAGTGGCATTGTGGGAGTTGAGATGGGTAGAAATTCAAGACAGAAAGACCAATTAACTGCATTAAATAGACAGAAGTATAATAACATAAGGCCCATATTAACTATGTCATTTGGTGACTTTGGGGAGAGAGTTTTCCATGGGAGAGGAAGAACAAAAATCAACCTATAGGAAGTTTCAAGAGGTTGGAAGATCAAAATAGTGTACGTTTAAAAAAATAAAGTTGGTTTATTGGACAATAAAACATAATCACAGAATTTTCCTACACTTCCTGAAAATGAGAGAAGATGCCAGACATTCTATAGGAATTCCCAGGAGGAGAGACATTCTTTTGCTCAATTTATTAAAACATTTATTTGAAAATAAGAAGACAATTTATATTAATACTAATAAAATGAAATGACTTGGCTAGGAAAGGAAGAGGAAGTTGGACAAAAGGAATGCAGTGAGAGTTAGAGAGGGAATTAAGATGGTTGAGTTTAAGATTGCAGAAGTAAATGTGTTCTCTCTGAGGGAAAGGTCTAAGATGTGGCTATGGATACAAGGTGCTAAAATGGAACAGAAAAAAAATGATATTTCAGGTGAAAAGGTACAGAATTATGACAAAAAAGTGATAGCCTCACTAATATTTTTGGAGTTTCCAAAAATGATGGGGAAAGCTCTAAGGCAGAAAACCTTGATTCTGATAACAAAGTCATCAAAGTTTGTGGGAAGCCAATAGTAAAGTAAATAAATGACCTTGATAAGAAGTGGTCTTATCTGAAAGCAAAGGTGATAGTGAAAAAATGGGGATTTTGAAAATTGTTGGCCCTATTTCCTTGGCCAAGGATATGCATGGTGTGAATAAAGAGCAGCTTCTGTTAAAAAGAGCTGAAATGGGGGCCAGCATTTAGTGTTAGAGCCACATTTTGGTAAGTGCTAGAGAAAGAAAGAAGGTCCTATGATGTGTATAGGAGTTTGTTAAAAAGAAATGGTGATCTTAGGGGAACAATTAGTGTCAAAACAAGCAAATGGTCATGCTTCTTAAAGTGAGTCTATCTGCATCCAATAAAGCTCTTTTGGTCATCGTTGCGTACTCTCACTTCAAGGCGGCCAGTGTTTCTCCTTCATTCTAATATGTCCTGAGCACTTACTAATCACTCTTGAGTGATTCTTAAGTAAATTGAATAGCCTAAAATTTAGTCTCTTCTGTTCTTGACTCAGATTTTTGACTCTCAGAGCTTGGGGGTCCAGGTGGCCTAGTTCATCCCATTATCCATTTAGAAGTCACAAACAGGCTGCTTTCCCAAGGCTTTGAGATACATTACTTAAAAACTGTTATTGCTAGCAGTAATAACCAAGTTTATTCTGAGACTTGATAGAATTCAATTATGCACTGGCATTGCGGTTAGCAAATTAAAAGAAATTCGTATTGAAGTCATTATTAACCAATGAGTATAATTGGGTTTAACTTTATGTTGAGCCCCTTATTCTATAGATGAAATCCCTGGAAAATTTTTCCTTTATTTTAAGGCAGGGACACCAGTAAGTTATTCAACTTTCAAACCATCTGCTTAGTTCAAACGGTTGTGTGGATTCATCCCTTGTTAGGCTTTATTAAGCTGGCACCAATATAACATTTTAACTTCTAAACACAGGAAAAGCAACAAACAGGTGAAGATCAACAAACACTGCAGGAAGATTTTAAATGACTAATCAGATGGAAGAAATGTCTAAAAAGAGCAGGCAGGAAAATGGAATGCCAACTGTTGTAGCCACAAGCTTGAGAAGGTGAGAATAGATGGCTGCCTGCCAAGGAAACCTCAGGCCCTGAAAATCCAATGTGTTATTACAAATAGAAGCACTAGCTCAGGCACGCCCGGGAGTGTGCGCGTGTGTGCACACACACACACATACACACACTCTCATAGGAAAGCAACAGCAAATTTTAAACAGGGATCTGTGAAAACCTTCAGAGTTTTGCTGGGGAACTTGCACACCCTAGATTTAAGTTGAAGAGAAAGCTTTATAGAGAATGTTCAGTAAGGATGGATTTAAGAATCAGATTAAGGTAAAAATGCTGATTTCCTCACTAAATGATCAGTTGCCTTGCACAAGTACTTTAAACCTTTTAACATGTCTACTTCTTCAATTTTAAAACAGGAATTAAAATCTGCACCTCCTTACATCCAGGGTTGTTATGGAGAATTCATGCAGGAATGCAGGAAGGGTCTTCAAACTTTATGCAGAGCAGGCCCTTCTCACATTCTGCCAAATACCCATTAACATGATGGCTTTGTTTTCATGCTGCCAATTTCAAACCATATCGCTGTTGTCCTTTAAAGTGATGACAGTTTCCTGTGGCTTGCCCTGCCTTTCAAACACTGCTCTAGTTTCTCCTTCCTGGCAACCCAAGTCTCCATATAATTTAGATGCCTCTGTTCCCAATTAAGAAAAGTTTTATGCCTTTTCCCCCTTAAAATGTATTTCTTTGTTCTTCTAAATGCCTTCTCCCTTTCTCTTTGCTCACCTTTTTGGCCAGTTTTAATGCTTAACTAAAATCCAAGTACTTTCTTTCATCAAACTCCTATGTTGGTCACTTATTTAGCCCTCTTAGTATTTTTATAACATTTAAAAAATGCATCAGAATATATTTTATTGGTCAATAAACCAATTTTTCTTTTTAAACATATACCCTCTACCATTTTATTGTTAATACTCAAGATTTAGACATTTCCATAATTTTAGCTTTATCAAGACACAAACTCAAGACCTTTTAAATATGCTGCAAGGGCTTCCCTGGTGGCGCAGTGGTTGAGAGTCCGCCTGCCGATGCAAGGGACACGGGTTCATGCCCCGGTCCGGGAAGATCCCACATGCCGCGAAGCGGCTGGGCCCGTGGGCCATGGCCGCTGAGCCTGCGCATCCGGAGCCTGTGCTCCGCAACGGGAGAGGCCACAACAGTGAAAGGCCCGCGTACCGGGGAGAAAAAAAAAAAAAAAAAAGTGTATGTAAATAGACAAGAGGGTCAAAGGTCAAGAATCAAAGCCTCTATAATACTGAGGTCAGAATGAGAAAGAGAAGCTAGCAAAGACTAGGAAGAAGTAGACAATGGAGCATGAGGTAAATCAGGATATCCTTGTGCAACTAACGTTAAGAGAAGAAAATATTTCAAGAAGGACAGGTAGCCAACTGTGCCAAATGTTCCTGAGAGAATGAGTGAATGAGAACAATGAAGAAACTATTAATTTTGACAATATGGAACTCACAGACAGAAACATTTTCAGGAAGTAGTGTGACTAAAACCTTAAGGGAGTATTTTGAGGAGGTACTATAACAAAAAGGGGTGGAGACATTGAACGCTGACAACTCAGTAGTAATTTTCTATGAAAGAGGAGAAAAGGGAGGCATTTATGACCTCTCTCTATAAAAGGGAGAATTTATGACCAAGTTGCGGGGGGGGGGGTTACTTCTAAATAGAAAAAAAAAAGACATGATTTTTTTCTTATTAAACAGATCTGGTAGAAAGGGAGGAGTTGCTGACGTTGGAGAGAGGAGGAATACCTGCAAATGTAAGGTCTTCGAATGGGCAAAAGTGGAGCGAATCAAGACTGCGTGAGATCTGGGACGTTTCTTCCATTGGGATTAGGAAGGGAAGCAAAGCAAGTGGGCTGAGATCCGTGTAAGTCGATACAGTTGGCGGTGGGAATTTATGTTTTTATTGGATTTGTTGGTCTTCAAGGAAGATTAGATATATTTCCCAAACGTTTCTTATCTCTGACAAGAAATTGCATGTTGGAGAAGAACAAAGAGAAACGTGTTCAGAAGAGAGTGACTATGATTAGAAGAGGGTCTCAAATTTGTATTACTTAAAGAACGAGTACAGGAACTGGGTATACTTAGTCTCTTGAAAAAGCTTTGGGAAGATGCTTCAGATAACTCAAGTATAGTCATGAGGCAACGGCAATGGTCTTTTGTGTGTGTGGCTCCAGCACACAGAACTGCGACCAGTGGGTGGAAGTTAGAGGGAGGTTGATTTCAATTCATAATAGAAACGAAGTTTGTAGTAACCACAATATCACAATGGTGAAGTTGTGAAGTTTCCTTCACAGAAAATATTCAGAGAGCTGGCTGACCTCCATGAGGACATTGTAGAGAAAATGCCTACACTGAAATGAGAAATTTTGTTAGGCACCTTGAAAATGTACCAAAAATGAGTTCCATGAATTCTGTGGCTGGTTCAACTTTTCAAATCATTTCTCAGCAATGTTTTTTCTTCCCGATATTTTGCTCTCAACTGAAGCATTGTAGCATCTCCATTGTTCTTAATGAAGATTTTGAAAAAGTTGTGGAGAGATAGGAAACATAGCTTAGATTGCTTTTATGGTCGTATTTTGCAAGCTTTACAGACAAAACATGTTGGATGATAGAATTCTTCTGACCCAGGGTTGTCAGAGAAATTGGAAGACTCACATATCCAATTTCCAGTTTCTCCTTCTCCTTTTAATGCTTTTGAACTTGAGTCTGTGCATAAGATGCTTCAATGGGTTATTGCTTAATTAATTAGAGACAAGAGAAGGATAAAATTTTAAAGAGAGAATGGTAGATTACAGAGTCGGCTGTTCAGCAATGACATGAACTAATTTGACAATTGAAGGGTCAGTACCTGCAAAAGTAAGGACACTGCTTACAAGCATTAGCATCCAACTAGTAACAATGTGCCTGCCAGGATAATGAACTTAAAACAATAGTAATTAGCAGGCTAAGACAAAGGATTAAAATTAAAAATAAATGGCACAGTGCTTTTTGCTTGCTTGTAAAACAGCATTAAGCCAACTTAATCCATTTTAATTCATTGTGAAACCTGCAGTGCAAATGAGATGGATTCAAGGGTCAGGTTCAGCTCCTGAGAAAGTGCGATACATTCACCTGTGACAATTCTTTCTGGAATGATAAAGTAAGGGAAGTCTCTTAAGAACTCTGAGTGACTCCATAAGGTCCCCAGAGATCAGGTGTCAAAGTTGTCTATCAGGTGCCTGAAAAGAAAAAAAGGAAGCATTACTCAATGCTATTGTGAGACAGTTGTCATTGACTGATCAGGCCTTTGAAGCACGCTTTCACAGTCAATGAAACCACCTGAATAGATGAAAGCCAGACAGCTTCTGACAAACAAGAGTCTATGGAATATTCATTGTGCATCTGGGAGGGAAAGATTAATGTATTAGAAATTAAAATGGGACCAGAATGTATGATCTTGCTCTAACACTTGGCCAGACCTGTGTCACCCACTGCTAGTGCCTGAAGTCGACAGACAATTCTGCCAAGGTAACTGAGAATCATTAAGCATCCTGCTATTGTGCATGGTGAATAATAAAACTTTCCTCCTATTCTTTGCCTGGAGCTGACAATGAATAATTCTGGAGCTATTTGCAATGTTAACAGCACCTATCTTGCCCATCCATGCCTTTACGATAAGGATGGAAATATGCATTTCAACAGTCTGTACAGATACTGATTCACAGGCATTTCAAAGGACACCTGTCACTCAAGTGAAGGACCTGTCAGTCTCCAATATATGATGGTGCCAAGAAAATGGCCAAAAAGATTATCTGTACTTTATTTCTCCCCTTTTTCAGATTAAAACACTGTTACATTTGCCATAGCCTGACAAGTGATTTACATTGGCAACTGTAACATGTTTAAGACTAGAAAAAAAGCTATTCTCTTAGGCAGGCATATTCTTCCAAGGTTTACAACTGTATCAAATATACTATCACAATTGTGATCTAGACCATACAGAATGTCATTATGCTGGATATTTGAAGCGTTTAATCTGTTTGCTGACATAAAGGTGACATTGATAGAGTTGTATTTTTGACGTCAGTACCCAAGTAAATTTACTTTTAGGAAATTACAAGTAGACTGGAGTCTGAGAGTGTGACCAGTTTGTACTGGACAGCATCATTAAAGTTATATATGAGCAACCGAAGAATTTTCTTCATCAATATGTCATTGAATGTGCTCTTTAGAAAAGAACAGCTTCCATAATCAACAGAAATTTTCATGTCACTTATTCCAAAAGTTAAAATCCAGCTACCAAAGACAGTCTTAAAGTTTTGTCCCCCTGGACACAAGTATGAGCACTATATACATTTTCAGAGATCTTCACAGTTTTATTCCCCTGAGCAAACACTGTGACTCTCATTAGGATCCCATTTTTATTAAAACAAATTATTCTGCCTCTTTCAACTGCAGTTAAATTAGTAATTAAATTAAATTGTAAATTAATAAACACCAAAGAGGTCCACCTTCCTCACCCCTGCTGAAGGTCATGAGAGCTTTTCTTCTTACCAGGGTGTCATGGGTCTATTTCCTGAGAGTAACAAGCCTATTATACTCCCTGTTGACCACAAGGCAATTCTTGGAAGATGTTTTAATGGCACTCAAGTACAAAATAAGGCTTGCATTTGATACATTAAGGAACTGAGTTGTGGATTTCTCCAGCCTCTGGCTGTTGCGTGATCTCTCTCTTCCTTCTTGCAATGTAGTTCTTATAAATGGCAATCTTTTTTTTTCCCCTTAAAATTAAGTCTTTGGTCTTTTCCCCCATGGCAGTTCATAGGATATATCATAAACCAGGGAGCTGTTCTGTCAAGAAATTTTCCCAAATCTCCTTAACACCAAGGGGTACATTGAAGCAATTTAGAACCAAATTTATTGCTTTTCAATAGATGATAGGTGATAGATGATATAGATGATAGGTAGATAGATAGATAGATAGATGATAGATGACTTGATCTTGGAAAACTAAACATGATCTAATTTGAGGCTCTCAAAGTCATACAACTATTGTAAAGTTGCAAAAAGTTCATTAAAATCACTGAGAGTGATATAATACAGTTAAAATTATCATATCAAAACAGTCTCTCATGAAGGACTGCTATAATGAAAGTGGATGAGGCAAAGAGATAAAACAAGAATTGTTTTTGGCAGAGAATACAATGATGGCCTGTAGCTAGATTCACAGTACTGTGGTCTATAAACATTTTCATGAGGGTTCGATAAACCACTAATTTTCTCCTTTCCTTACAGTGATTTTTTTTTTTTATAATCAAAGTCTAGGATCCAGTCATTACAAATAACTTTTCCAGAGTTAATTTCTGAAAAATAGATTTTTGAAACTTCTAAACATTGACCAAGAATTGTTTTAAATGCTTTCTTCAGCATTCTGCCTGTAGTAAATTACAAAACAAAGGTTTTAGGTCTCAATAAAATACCAAGCTTTTCAGTGGCTTTGTAGAACACTAGGATGTTAGTCACCTATACATTCTCCAGAGATAACTCATTTTAAGTGGTTTCCATTTACACTGCTCTTCTAATTTACCTAAACATCTATGTTTTAATTTAAATTTCTCAGTGTTTAACGCAGTGAGAATTCCTCTTTCCCATCATACTAATATCAATTTACAGAATACTCATTTAATTTTCATAGCACTCTGTTGAGGTTCTATTATTATCCCCATTTTACAGATATGAAAACAGTCCAAGATCATGCAACAAGATTTAAACTCAGCCAGTTTGACACCAGAGTCCATGCTGTAAGCTATGAATCCAGACTTATTTGTGAGAGGAACCTTTTTTAGCATGAATTTACAATCAGGAAGTAACAGGCAACATGATAGATAAAAGTTATCATACTTTTGACTATTATCTCTTTGAGAAATGAACTTGTCTTACAATATTTAATTGCATAACACATATATTATCTAATTAGTGGGTATCTAAACAATAATAAAGCCAGGACAGTTTAATAATGTCCAATAAAGTGTTTATTAAATGATATCAACAAAGAAAGAAGAAGCATTTATATTCTCTACCCTTACCATTACTTATTGGGCTCTGCATTTTCCTCAGTAAAGGCTATTTCTACTAGCTCCAATGGACAACTGATCTGAAATTCAGTACTGGCTGACGTTGTATTTACAATGTTTAATCATTACAGCACAACATAATAATATAATCTACATCTACTGAAATATAGATCAATCAAATATCAATTCAGGTAAGGAGAGAATAGCAACAGTGCAAAGCATTATTTAAGATTTTCTAACTGATTGAAAGCGAAGTCTCTGTGTCTAGACAAAGCTACAGTGAATTTTTTCCCTACCAATTTGCCTATTTATAAACATATCTTCAACTTCCATTTCATCAATAGACATAAATTTGCAGATTTTATCAACTGACATAGAATTTTATTTGTAAAATTGTACTATGTACTCTAGTAGCCCAGAGACTAACTAGGCTGTTATTTGCAGATTATTAGCCAAATATATATATGTATATATATGTTCATCACGAGGTGATAAATGGCCTGGTTTGGGAGTAAGAAAGATGACATGAAAGTGAAAGATACTTCTGAATCGTGTGATCCAGTTTATCCCTGGCAGAAGTGTGGCCATAACCACTCTTCTGTGGAACCTATTTGTAGGAATTTATCTTTTGACTGCAGAAGACAGAAGAGGTTTGAGTGTGATGGGGGATGGGAACATGTTGCATCCATGTCACATGGACTCTGGAAGTTGACTCTGAATCTCCCTAAAGATAAGGGTTAGCATGAAAAGCTGAAGGGTTTTCTTGAGAGACTTGGTGAGGATCTTGGAACACCCAACGTGCTTTGATTCACAGTAGATGACTTGATGACTTGTCTAGGGTAGGCGAGAGCATCATTCTGCATCTCTTACTCTCACCTCTGGCCTTGGTAGCATATTTGGCATCCAGCTCATTTGGGCAATGGATGAGACCATGAACCCTGGGAGAGCAGTGAAACAGTCTCAAGGCGCTTTCTCTTTCAACAGATCTGGCAACAGGCATTGCTGTGGAAGCCAGAGGGTAAGAATATCAGAAAATTTGTCTACAAATACATGTGATACATGCTGTAGATAGTCCCAGATAACTAGGGAAACTGGATCCCAGGACATAGCTAACAAGACAACAACATAATGATACAATGTCCACTCCTCTCATTTGTAAACATAGTCTGATTAAGCTTAGGGACACTAGGTTAAATTTTAATGAAAAAAATTTCCAGGATGTGGTATTTGGGGATAAGAAGTACGGATGTGCCAAAAGTATAAAATATACACTGGATTTCAAAAACTCAGTATTAAAAAAGAAAAATATCTCATTTATAATGTTTATATTGATTATATATTTAAATGATAATATTTTGATCTATTGGGTCACATAAAATATATTACTGAAAGTAATCTTGCCTGTTCCTTTTTACTTTTGTGAATGTGGTTACTAACAATTTAAAATTGCATGTGTGGTTTCAATGTGTCTTGTAACATATTTCCATTGGATAGTGCTGTCCAGGACAGTGTTTCTCAAGTTGTGACACAATTGGAATTCGTGGCAATCTAGGTGATTTTAGGTGATAAAGAGATTTATTTTAATAGTCATGCATATATTTTAATGTATTAGAAAAAAATAACCAACATATCAAACCAAAAGCTTCACACATAGTATCGCTTTAACATAAAGTAGGGAGCATCATGATAATCCTGTTTACATAGACCCAGGAATTACCAATACCTTCCAGTACCAACTGTTCAGAAATACTGGTCGTGTAGATGATTCCAATCGCTGGTATCTTCAAGTTATATATTTATTCCTGAACTTTTTCAATTCACACCTCCAAACTTATAAAATAAAATCTACTTGTTATATATATGAGAAAATCTTGAGTTACTTTAGATGTGCATCAAGAGTTAGAAGTAATTGGTGAAAGGGTTTGATTTGTCAGTCATTTTAGGCTCAAGCCATTGGATTCTCAATTTTCTTTTTCTTAGTTTTCTGAGGAGAAGAAAATGAATATAAGGTTTTGCATTAAGAAATCATCACTTGACTATATGTAGTGTGGGAAGAAATTCAAGGCTTTCCAAATAAAACTTCTAACCTGCAAAATCTTATACCTGCTTAGAACGAATATATGACTATATCTTGCACATATATATGTTTATTTAAACAATAAAAATTATTCTTGCAATGCATACTTCTTCTATCTCTAGTCCCTTAAAAGACCACATGAACCACATGGAGCTATAAGGTGTTGGATTCTCTCAATTCCGATCTGGTTAGGAATTCAGAAAACAGCTCACTGAAAATGCACTCCTACATTTGACAGATATTTTCCACATACCAAAAATGGTTTTAGGGTCAGTTGATAAGGCAGTGAACACAAAATCCCTAGCCTCCAGGAACTTACTTTAGATTGAGAATAGAGGGAGGAGGATAGAGGGACAAATACCTAAGGTCCTACAGGGCTTTCTTGACCACTGTAAAGACTGTGGCTTGTACTATAAGTGGGCTAGGCTTTGGGCAAAGTGATATGACCTTATATCTTAAAAGAATAATGCAGACCACTGTATGGAAAGTAAGTAGTTGGGTTCTCGGGACAAAATTACAAGCCAGGAGACCAGCTAGGAGACTGTGACAATAGTCCATAAAGGACCTGATGGGCACTTAGAACAGGGTATTAGTGGTGGGTCTAATGGCAGATGGTTGGATTCTGCATATATTATTTCAAAGGAAAAGCTCATACAAATTTCTGATTGATTGGGTATGAGGTATAGAGGAGAGAGAGAGAGAGAGAGAGAGATTAACATTGACTTCAAGGTTGGAAATATGGTGACTCTTATGAGGATATGTTTGAAACAATTGTTGAAAGATGGTCACGCATATTTTTCAAAACCAGATGGTAAAAGTGAGTGAATAAAAAAAAAAAAAAAAGTGAGTGAATAAGAAATGCTGGTTTGTACCAGTCCATGAATAAGACAGATTCAAAAGAACAAGTTTGGGATATTGCTTCATATGGTTTCTTGGAATAAGAATATATTGCAAAAGAATCTCATATCAACGTGATTAGTAATTAGTTCTGAGTATCTAAACCTATCAGAGGAGTTAGATGAAATATCTTGGTCTTTCTCAGTAGATACAAGTGTGAGATGAAATTTTTATTCCTGATGAGCCTCCAAACAAAAAAAAAATGCAATTATCTTTCTGATATGAAACCCAATCTTTTTCTTCTATTAGGTATCATCTAATCTAGTGACACTTTATACTATTATAAAATCCACAGTTTCATTATTTTAAATGACAAACTCACCTTTTTTATGTGAGAAGAAAGCTGATTATTATTAATTTCTTTTATATTTTAATTTTCAAATTAATCGTGTTCTTTTGTATTGTGTTTGTTTTCATGGTTACTTTGATTCATGGCGAGTGACATTGGTCATACCGTGTTTTAGGCATTTAGATAACATGATTGAATTAATTAAGGAAAAATATTAAGTACTTCAATATATGGTATGGGATATGACAAAACTTACCAAGATTTGCGTTAAATGATTGAGGTCTGGAGAAACGCTAACATTTCCCGTGATGCCTGTCGGCGGGTCATTCCTGAGCAAGTAGGAACATCTAGCCTTCATATGCATGTCTGTCATCTAGCTGATTATTATCAGGTATAAAACATGTATTTTCAGTCCTAATGTGACATTGTTCTAGGGACTATACTTAGTAAGTTGCAAGGACAATGTTCTTATCTTTGAGAAATGCATACTTTTATATATAATAAATATGTAATTTATTAAAGGAAAATACCAACTAACATGAATAGACTATCAAATAAGTCACAGACTTTTCTTCTCCTGATTTCCAGAAATCCAAATCTTTTACTTCAAAGCAGGGTTCAAAGCTTCAAACTCCACCTCCCTCATAAGTCTTTCCCTCTTAAGGGAAATACCACTCTATCTTATTGTAATTTGCACATATCCCTTCAATATATATGTTCACAGGGTTTATTATAGAACTTAAATACTACTTTTTTGTGTGTTATTTTCTAATTAGTTATACATTTCTATTAAACTATAAGTTTTCCATGGATTAAATTTTTTTTCTTTCCCCAGATATTGCTGAAATAGAAGTAACATCTTATTTTTTCACCTTTTATGGCATCCCCAGTTTCTTTCTTTCTTTCTTTTTTTTTTTTTTTTTTTTTGTTGTGGACCATTTTTAAGGTCTTTATTGAATTTGTTACAATATCACTTTGTTTTATGTTTTGGTTTTTTGGCCACAAGGCATGTAGGATCTTAACTCCTCGACCAGGGATCGAACCTGCACCCCTTGTATTGGAAGGTGAACTCTTAACCACTGAACCTCCAGGGAAGTCCCAATGGCATCCTCAGTTTCAGTAACTACTCTTCTTATAACCTTGTTTAATTATCATTTACAGCTTCAAGATTTTTCTCTTTGCAGATTTACAAGTCCAACATCAAACCTTCACAGTTTATCGTTTGCCCAGCATAGTGCATGGTGACACCATTTACTTTCTGTATCCTCCACATGCTATGCAGAACAGCAGAGCAGAGAAAAGGAGAGGATAACATCAGAAAACAATATCCCACTGGCCAAATGGTTAGGCTTGTACCAAGCTCCTGGTCATGTCCAGTCCCAGGAAAATGTAGCCCAATTAAATAGTATCATCTTATTAAGACAATGAAAGCTGACTTTAAATAAATAGAAAAAATAAAATAAAGTTCAAAGTTAGGATCACCTCTGGTTTTTTATTTAGGCCAAAAAGCACATTTCTCTAAAGATCAATCTGAAAACCAGTCAGGGACTTCTAATTTTCTCAAAAGTCACGCTGATATTCTTGTCTCATTTCCCTTGTTGTACTCTTTCGCACTGAAAATTAGCATTTAATCCTGTTTGTCTTTGATGTTTTCAGCTTTAATGATTTCCAACTCATAGAACATCCTATTCACTAGAGAATCCATCTGAAGTCCCCACCTTTTTCAATGAGTGGAGAACAACAAATAGACTGACAACAAAGGCTGCTTAACTACATGCAGAATGCAGAACAGCATGAAGGCTATGCCTTGTCAAAAGAAATTAGGTCTTGCAGAAATTTACCTATTAATTTGGGTGGGGGGGCGGAAATGGATAAAGTGGCATGATTTTAGCAAAAGGACTTGGGGGAATCTGCATTTTTAAGCTGCTTATCTGTGCAGGTTGTGGACTTGTCTTCAATATTTTCTGTGGGTATCAGGTTTATTGCACTCCTAAAAATAATTTCTCTGAAAATTTTCCCTTTAAAGCTTTTTTCAATTCTTAAAGAGAAATTTTTCCTTTGAGTCATTTCATTTAAAATATTACAACTTAAAATTAACTTAATGACAAAAATTTTATAAGCACGAATTAGCAAGATAAAGTTTAGAATCCAATTTAAGAGACTGTGGGATGATTTTCCTTCTCCAAAGAAGCTGAGTGTTTATTTGGAAACTAAATTTTTAAATGAAGGTTAGTAGTAGGTTTCAACCGAAGGTATAGATAGAAAAGATCAGTCTGGGTGAAAGATTTGCTATCTTGGCTTAGAGACTTAGAACTGTGTAAAAATCTGTGTAATGAATATATTGATTATTGTGATCTAAAGGACATAAAAATAGGCAACCACTTCTATGGCCAATTTCCCCCCCAAAAATGGTGAAATAGAGTCAGAAATTCAGAAGCAACACCAATAATGCGTTCACAATCAGTATGTACAAACATATTGAATGCCCTCTTTCTATGATTCTACGTCATGTCCCCATGTCTACCGTAGCCCATATGTTTACCAAATTGTGAGCTCTAAGCCATAGGCACTGTGACTTGTCCATGGTTATTTACAAGTGTTCAGCGATAAGCCTGGAACACTGTAAATGTTCAAAAGGTGGGAATGAATGAACAAGTGAATGAGTAGGTGTACTGATGAATGAAGTAGTGTAATAAATAAACAACAATTTTATGTTGCTCAATTTCACAGTGTCAGTTTTTCCTTAAATGTTTCTGGCCACAGAAATCATTTCTTATAAATGCAAGCTCCTGGCCCAGACTTAATGAATAACAGTCTTCAGAGATTCCATATTTCAGACAGGAAACATCTATTTTCAATTAACCAGATGATTCTTACTGAGTTTCGGAATACTTCACATTTGTATGTGGCTTCTCTTTGCTAGAATTTAAAAAATCTCAAGTAATTGACTTATTATTTAATTTTCAGGAGATCTGCTTTCCTTGTCAGTTAAAATGACTGTTGGGTAAATTTGGCAGCATAACTCCTATCTTACAGTTGGCTGTTAAGAAAAATAAGGATAGTATCTAACCTGGGCCCGAAGAGATTCTGCTTATCAAGGCAACTTTGGGGGTTGGATGTTGGTCATATTGCTTTAAGGAATTTTTATACTAATAATTTTAGCTCTCTTTTGAAGCAAATAACACAAAAATCTCTAGATAGCAATACAGTATATTCCTGTCAACCTGTGCCATATGAGACTTCGCTCCACCCTTACCCCAGAGTCTAAGACTGATGAATTTTGGGGATGAGGGTTTTGTGCTTATATTACAGAACTATGTCACTTATGTGAACCCTGAATGAATCTATCACAGGTGAACTAACACACCTATGTGAGATGTTTTTAATGAAACTTTACTGTAGAGCTTCTTAATAAATCAATTAAAAAAAAAACATTTTTAAATTAAGAATAATTGAAAATAAACTAAGTAGTCTAATGAAGAACTTACAAAAAGAACAACACAAACATTAGTCAAACAGAAGAAATATATATCCATTTATTTTATTGTTTTAAAAATGTTATTTTGTCTTTAAGAGCTACATCCATGACAAATAAACTTATAAAACAGACAAGGCTCTGAAAGTCTAATTTAAAAAATACATCTCTAAAGTGAGGGATAATAAAGAGACTTTAATATGGAGGAGAGTTAGAAATCATAATGAGGATATAACAAAAAGTCACAATAAAATAGCAGGCATACAAAGAAGCAGGAAAATATAATCCACAATGTGAAGAAAAGGAAAAAAACAATCAATTGAAACAGACTCAGAAATTATATAGATAATAAAATTCATTGACAAGGACATTAAAACAATTTTTATAATTATATTCCATATATCTAAGAAGGTGGAGGAAAGTTTGAGCAGGTTAAGCAGACACATAGAATAATGTCATATCACATATAATAAAATACCTTAAAGCCAGTGATAAAGAAACAATCATAAATAAAGTCAGAAAAGACACAACAGAGACAGAAGCAAGAATGACATCAGATTTCTTATTAAAACACTGCAAGCAAAAAGATTGTAGAGCAACATCTTTAGAGTCCTGAAAGAAAAAACTGTCAATCTAGAATTCTATACATAGAATAAATATCTTTTGGATAAAAATGAAAGACTTTTACAGACAAAACAGATGAAAGTATCATCAGTGAACCTCTACTACAAAAGATGTTAAAGGAAATCCTTTAGATAAGAAGAAAAATTATATGAGATGGAGATATTGATCTACAAAGGATGAAGAGCACAGAAAACAATAACTATATGGATAAATATATGAGATATTCCTATTATTATTTTAACTAAAAAGTAACTGTTTAAAAAACATAAAAGCTGTATGTTCTGGAGTCTGTAACATGCAAGGAATGTATGATAACATTACCACAAAGGCTAGGAATTGAGAAATAGAAGAATACTATAGTAAGTTTCTTATAACTGCAAGTGAAGTGGTATATTATCACTTGAAGGTAGACTTTAATAAATAAAGATCTATACTATAAACCCCAAAACAACCACTAAAATAAGGTAGAACTATAGATAATAAGACAAAAAGGACCTATTAAGGGATTACAAAAAATAATCCAACAGAAGTCAGAAAAAGAAAAATGATAGCATATCATATGTATGTGCTTACCAGATACTATGCTAGGTGGTTGATTACTTATTTAATCTTCTGTGAGTTAGACTTACAGCCACAAGAACAAAAGGAAAATAAATAGCAAGATGGTAGATTTAACCCAATCATATAAGTAGTCTATATACTTCAATTAAAAGGCAGAGATTGTCATATTGGATGAAAAAGCAAGACCCCACTATATGCTGCCTAGAAGAAATCCACTTCAAAAATAAATACACAAATGAATTAAAAGGATGAAAAAAAGACAGCACAATAACACTAATCAAAAGAAAATTGGAGTGAATATATGAATATTAGATAAAGTAGATTCCAGAACGAAGGATATTGCTAAGGATAAAAAGGAGTATTTAATAGTAATAATGTGATTAATTCTCAAGGAGGATATAGTAAGTTTATGTTTCTAGACATATTTTGTCCATCATCACAAATAAAACTTGTTTCCCTAACTAAGCTACACAAACCTTAACAGCCTCATAGGGGAAACACTTGAAAGAAAATTAAAAAAACAAAATAAAACAATTTCCTGTAGCAGACATAATAAGGGCCTACCCAAAGATGTTCACTGTCTAATCCCTGGAAGCTATGAATATGGTATTTTACATGGCAAATACCACTTTTGAAATGTGATTAAGGATAAGGACCTTGAGATGGGGAAATTATTCTGGATTAAATGGATGGGTCCCATATAAAAATGTAAGTCCTTAAAAAGTGGAGGATCTTTCCCAGCTGAGTCAGAGAAAGATGTGATGGTAGGTGAATCAGAGAGATGTGGCATTGCTAGATTTGAAGGTGCAGGAGGAGGATCACAAGCCAAGGGATGTGGGTGGCCTCTGGAAGCTGGAAAAGCCATGAAAACAGATTCTCCTCCAGAGACTCCAGAAAGGAACACGCCCTACCGACACTGATTTTAGCCTAGTGAGACCCATGTTGGACTTCTGACCTAGAGAAATGTAAAATAACAAGTGTATTTTTGATGCCTCTAAATTTGTGGTAATTTCCTGTGTCAGAAATATAAAATTAATACAATGCCAATTACTAAGAATAATCTGATAAGGAGTATTAGAATATATTGAAAACTTTATATTTTAAACCTGTTCAACTGTAATATTTCTCACTGAACAGTAGTTTCTAGTTTTGTGGTTATTGTATTTCCAGTATAGTAATGTCTCAAGATTTGCTTCAATTGTCTCTATCTAAATACATGAAATGCCTTTCAGACAATATGGGTAGAATCTAGATGCTTCTTTATCCACACCAATTAGTTTACCTTATTATTTTACTCTACAATCAGAATAAATCTCTGGATGTATGGCACTGGTCTGACATGGGTTCTTGCTTCTGTAATGGAAGTCATAGTGCAAATAGACTTGGAGTTGCTTAAACACAGAGATCCACTGTCCATAACTTTTAGAAAACGTTCTCTGTCTTTCTGTTTTCAACTGTCTCTTTTGAGAACTAACTGGACCGCAAAGTTAAGGAGTCAGTAATTTTTTGTACCCGGAAATTGCTTATTTCCACTCATCTTGTTTTTCCATCATGTGTTAGTCCATTCAGGCTGCTGTAATAGAAGACCATTGTAAGACTGTGTATAAGGCTGGGTAGCTTATAAACAACAGAAATTTATTGCTCACAGTCTTGGAAGTTCAACATCAAGTCTCTGGCAGATTTGGTGTCTGGTGAGAATCTGCTTCCTAGTTCATAGATGGCCAACTTTTCACTGTGTCCTTACATGGCAGGAGGAGCGAGGGAACTTCCTGCTGTCTTTTGTAAAAGCACTAATTCCATTCATAAGGGCTTCACACTCATGACTTAATCACTTCCCAAAGTTTTACCTCCAAATCATCACATTGGGTGTTAGAATTTAATATATGCATTTTGGGGGCATACAAACTTTCAGTCTATGGCACATAATATAACTCAGATTCATATTTGTGAAAATGTCATAATATGATTAGGTAAATTAAATAAGGACATTTTTTAGTTGTATTTTTAATTTTTGCTTTTTATGGATGTCAAGTGATGTTATTGTTTATTGTGAGTGTTATATTCCTTTTAGTCTTTTGTAGCCATTGACTGAATTAATTTTAGCTGGAATTTGCTCAAAAGTCTTTTTTAATACAATGAAGGATTGTTTTGCAGACCTGCTCATCTCTGGCCTGTTTTTATGTCCACTTGAGATAAAGTGACAAACCACAGCAACAAAAAGAAATAAGCTTTTTGTTTTTTTTCAAATGTATTTAGATATAGGATGGTCCTGGTACTCCATTTAGGGTTGTAACATCATAAACAACCCAAATGATGATTGGTACTTTACTGACTGTGAGATATGGAATTCTTATGTAATGAGAATTAATCTCTAACTACTTTCCTAGACTTAGTTTAAGAACATAGGAATTTCAAAAAGACTGGGGGATAATTGGCAGAAATTTGAGCATGTGTATAAATATAACATTAAAAATGTAATACATTTCAAGACAGTGTAGTTCAATTTATTTTCAAAAAATTCTTTTAACTTAATTCATTTAAGATTATGTGTTTCCTAATAAGTCTTAAAAAGATGTGCATAGGAAAAGTTAAATAACTGATTAAAAATAAAAATAGATTTAAAAAGAGGTGTAAATAATCCAAATTTCAGTCCAATGCAGTGAAATGCAATTCAAGTAAAGAAAGGCCTACAGTTCATTGAAAGAATACTATGTAATCATCAGGTATTATTACTAAGTACTTTATTTCTTATTTAATCTTTCGCCACATTTCCATGAGTCAGACTTATAGCTATTTTAAAGATGTGTACACTGATATTGAGATTAAATAAATTGTGTAAAATCTCTCAGCTAGTAACAAACGTTGGATTTAGTAACATATATATTTAGGTTTCCAAAATCTATGTTATGTCTTAACTCACTGCCTGTCCAATATATGCAAAACAATATACTAGTTAGTGAAAGATGTTAAAATGAATAGGATTAGGTTTCTGCTATGGAATTTAGAAACCAGAAAGCAAATGCAGTGTAAAGTAAAATAGCATAAAAGCTAATGATTCCAAATTTGCAGTTAAAATTACATGATTTACATCACTCATCACCTTTCTATTATGCTACATTCTACTCCTTTAGTAAAATTCTTTTTATTCATCATTCTCTTCTTGCTTTGCCAACATATGCTCCCAGATTACTTTACCTTCTTGCTTTTCTCACCTCCCATATCAACTGCTATTGACCTAGGCATGCGGTGGTTGAGGCTCTGCCTTCTCAGCTTCTCATCCCTACTGTCTGGCCCACACCTCCCTGCTTGTTAGCTCTCCTCATCTCTGAAAGGCCAACATGGACACAGTCCGTTGCTGCATGGGACTCACCCACCCCAAATACCTTTTTTTTTTAATATACAAAAGCTCTTTACCTTTTCCTTGATCTTTCCATCTTTACTTCAGTTTAGGAGAAATCCAGGTTTCTGTGAAAACCCTCTCCAAATGATACCTACTGGCCTGTTCTCCACTAAAACAAGAAAAAAAAAAAAAACCTCAATTATAATCTAAATAGTAAATTCCATCAGTGAAAGATTACAAAGAATCATGCGACTCCAGTATGACCTCATCTTAATTAATTACATCTGCAATGACCCTATGTCTAAAAAAGGTCACATTCTGAGGGTTCTGGGGATTAAGATTTCAACACATATTTGGGGGAAACAAAAGTCAACCCATAACACCAACTTTTGGCTTTGTTGTTTTTCTCTATTATATCTTTGATTTCTAATTCATTAATTTCCAAACTTACTTTTAATATTGTCTCCTGTCTGCTTTCTTTGGGCTTTATTTGCTGATCATTTTCTAACTTCTTAAGATGTATATTTAGAGAATCGAGTTTCAGCCTCCCTTCTTGTGTAAGAGATGATCAAAGGTTATTACTGTTATTCTAAACACAACCACAGTTCTAATATATCATATATTTTTATTATCGAAATTAACATATATTCTAATTCCTACTGAAATTTATTATTTTACTTATGTATTATTTAAAACTGAGTTTACTTTTTATTGTACTGAGTTTAATTTTTTTCTCGACTACAAATGCACACATTATCAGTCAGACTTACTCAACACATGAGCTCACTCAGCATCAGGCTTTACTAGTAATTAGCAAAGGATTCAAGATAGAGTCACAAAAACCCCCCACAGCAATAGCTCGGAGACCCCAAATCCATTAACACAGCTTCCCTGGACACCTTTTTCAAACCAGGATGTCATTTAGATTCGGAATAACAAAGACTAACATTTTGTGCTCAATGAACCAGTTGGGGATGTTTAGTTTGGGGATCTCTCAACTTTTATATCTCACTAGTCACGTAGTCAGAGTAAGTGACTAATTTCCATTTTTCAGGACCGTAATGGCTCATATATCCAAATATTGCAGGTTTATTTATATACCAGGTATTTTCTGCGGCAAACATTTCTCAGACATATAATCACACGTAAGAAAATCTCTGAAAAATCCTCATTTAAAATCTAGATAGCAAATTTCACCAGTCACAAATTACAAGGAATTTGGTTAATGTCAAAATCAGCCTCCAGTTTCCTGACAAGAGAGGAACTAGTTACAGACCCAATCTTAACCCTTTTCTACCCAATTCCACTGTGGTCAGATTACTTACTCTGAATTAAGCCAGTCTTTTGAAAGTTGATAAAAATCTGGCTTTATGGCATAATACATGGTCAATCATGGCAAATGTTCCCTGTGCTCTTGAAATAAATATATAGTTTTCTATTGTTGGGGGCAGAGTTACACTAATCTAATTAGGTTAAGTGACTTAAAGATGTTTGGCTTTTCTGTGTCTTTACTAATTTTTTGTCTGTTTGTTCTATCTGGTATTAGAAGATACGGTAAAATTTTTCCTCTGTGGTTGTGGATTTATCTATTACTTCTATTACATCTGTCGTTTTTGCTCTATCTACTTTGACGCTTACTAAGAGTGTAAAAATTTAGAATTGTTTGACCTTATTGGCTGACTGCCCTTTTATCATTTTAAAAGTCCCTTTTGCTTTCTAGTGATGCTTGCTGTCTTCCTACCCTTACTTCTAAACTCTTTGTGTCCTCATATTTAAGGTACATAAGCTGTAAGCACTATATAATTAGGCTTTGTTGTTTTTAATCTATCCTGTAAAACTTTATTTTTAATATTTAGACCAGTTATGTTTGGTATAATTATTGATCTATTTGGGTTTACATTTACTGTTTTACTATTTGTTTTCTATTTGAACCATTAGCCTTTCAATTCCTCACAAAGAACATTTGCACATGTGGTTCCTTTAGTCTGAAATGCCCTTTCTCCTTTTCCTATATTCACTTAGTTATCTCTCACTAAGACTTTAGTCATTTCCTCACCGGCGATCATCTGGCCCCCTGTCTAGGTATGGTTCCTTTTTGTAGCCATTCTTGTAGCATCTTGTTCTTTCTCTTCAGAGCACATAACTCAGTTATTTTGTGTGACAATTTGGTTATTGTGTGTTTCTTTTTCTAGACCATCACTTGATGATAGTAGGACTAATTTTTTTTTTCTAATCATAATTAAATACTTGCAGTATTAACAAGTTAACATGTAGAGTCTAAAGTTAATGTTACCTTTCTTCACAAAGGTTAAATCAATACAAATAGAGCCTTTAAGAAATGATCGACACATTTCCTCCAGGTAAAACAATACCATCTCATTAAGGCACTGCTGTTATATCAAGTCTAAAGTGTCCTACCATCACTCGTGTCAGACTCCCCTTTCATGCGATGCTTTGCAGCTTCTTTTGATGGTAGGCTCATTCCTATGTAAGAAAAACAGATTTCCCGAAACAATTCTATTTCTTTCACACCCACATAGAAGGAGAATAAGACTGACCAAGTGCTGGTTTATTTCAAATATTTTCCAGATTATTTGGTGCAAATTCTTTTTCTACAATATTCCATTGTCATTTTTAAGTGAACTTGGCAAAGCTAAGGGCTCTGACTCATGAATGTACACTTTCTTCCTGGATTAAGTAGGCAGCCACAGGCAAAAATGCCCGATGATTCAAAGTTTCTATGAGTGTGCTCAAGTCTTTTCCCTTTTGGAAATCACTCCGAGTACAAGTGGAAGAAATAATGGTGTGCTATGTGTACTTCCTGTCATTCCCATGCAAAGAGTACACTGTTCGGGACTTTTATTCTTTCAGACACATTTCAGCTAATCAAGGTCCTCTGATCCATTCTTTTATTAAAGGAAAAAGATTATTTCTTCCAATGCATTTACTTTAAGAAAGTTTATAACCAATAACTCAAATTAAGCAGAATAACTATTATGGAAGTTAGAGAATGTTAGGTGAATAACCCATTGCAAATTGCCTGGAGGCTTGAACTGTCCTTGAGCTGAGATGCCTTGTATTTTGGACTAAATATATTCTCATGAGTTTTGATGAAAATCCAAGGAACAGCACAGCCTTATCATCAACAGATATATTACTCTGCTTAATACAGTAAATAGAGAAAAAGAATGGATCTCCCTGGCATTAAGAACTGAAAATCTGTCAGATAAATATTTTAAAAAACCAAAAAATTTAGTATCTAACTCCTCAAAGAAATCACTTCTGCCTCTGGTTCCTTGGAAATAATGACTACTATCTTTAAACCACATAACCTTCACAGTGATAGATTTGTTTTCACACCCTCCCTGCACCCCAGATGTCCAACAATTCAAAATTGGTTGAAATTTGAACTGCATACTGGGTCAGAAGTTGTATTTCTAGCCTAGAAAGGTAATCACCCACCATTTTAATGATATAATTACTTAGATTTTCATATGGACCTTCACATACAAAATTTAAATCATGAAATGCAGAATATATAGGTGGGCAAGAAGTAAAATAGCCAGGTATTCATTTCACCAAAGCATAACAGAAGATACTGTGAACAAATTTAATCTGGGCTTCCCTGGTGGCACAGTGGTTAAGAATCCACCTGCCAATGCAGGGGACACGGGTTCGAGCCCTGGTCCAGGAAGATCCCACATGCCGCGGAGCAATTAAGGCCGTGTGCCACAACTACTGAGCCTGCGCTCTTGAGCCCGTGAGCCACAACTACTGAAGCCCGTGTGCCACAACTACTGAAGCCTGCGTGCCTAGAACCTGTGCTCCACAACAAGAGAAGCCACTGCAATGAAAAGCCCTCGCACCTTAACGAAGAGTAGCCCCTGCTCGCTGCAACTAGAGAAAGCCAGCGCACGGCAACGGAAGACCCAACTCAGCCAATAAAATTAATTAATTAATTTAATTAATCTTTAAAAAAGTACTAAAAAAATTTAATCTATGTATTTATGAAAACAAATCACAGATAAAAACGATTTAATTTCATAAAAGAGGAAAACTACACCATAAATTTGTTTTAGCAATAATAAGTAAATCCTTCTTAAAATGTTTAAAGAGGGCTTCCCTGGTGGCGCAGTGGTTGAGAGTCCGCCTGCCGATGCAGGGGACACGGGTTCGTGCCTGTCTGGGAGGATCCCACATGCCGCGGAGCGGCTGGGCCCGTGAGCCATGGCCGCTGAGCTTGCGCGTCTGGAGCCTGTGCTCCGCAACGGGAGAGGCCACAACAGTGAGAGGCCCGCGTACTGCAAAAAAAAAAAAAAAAAAAATGTTTAAAGAAAATCCAGTCATTGTCAGATTTTTTTAGAATTCCCATTTCTATATATATTCACACTTCGTGGAGAACCATGTCCTGAAGAAACTCATTTTATTTAGTACCACTATTTTTTTTGAGAAAGTGTTGCAGATATAGCAGATATAGCAAATGCTCTGGCCTTTGAGGGTAAATGTCCAATTGATAACCCATTAAGTACTGGCCCTTCCCTTTTCTTCCCCCAGAATAAAAGAACATCCTGTTTTACTGAGGTCTTCTCCCCAACACACCTGGGAATTCCTGAAGAATGCTTTCATATTCCACCAATTCAGCCTCTTTGCCTTTATATTCTCAGCCAGCCATTCTCTTCTAATCCTCATTCTGTTCCCTAGAGGTGGCATACTACCACCACAAAACACCTTCTCCGAGTGCAGTTGGAATTCTGGAGCCTTTTGACTACAGTTTGAGCATAGAGTCTAATCTAGCAGAAGGCAGATAAAAAGAGACTATGATATTTAAGAAAAATGTTACAGAGGCTTAGGGCATCAGAAAAGAATTAAATGCAGGGGTAAAAAGCTTCAACTGGATACTGGGTATCACAGCTTCTAGAGTCTATAGGGTTTGTCCATACCAAAACTAGTTGCAGCCTGCTTTTCCTCTGCAGGACTGTTGTTGCCATATTTTCATATAGCAGGCTTCTTCGACTTTCCAGCTTTCTCTGGGGCCCAGCAGGAGGAAAATCAGTAGTTCACCCTTCACCCATTGTCTCAGCCAACATTTGATTGTACTTCTTAACTATATAATAACAGTTTTGCCCCCGGAGTAACAAATTTTGACATCAACACACTGAACACTTTACTCTTCATTATGACAAATCTCTGCATTCCACCATAAACTAGGGTTTTGATTTTCACATAATACAACACATAGGCTCACTGGCCAGAGAGACTGATTTTCCCCTCCAAAGAGAATTTAATTCTTCTCCAAGATATGAACTGGGGAAACCCACTTCTGGCCATGAGAGAATAACCATGAGTAGATTTGCCTTCCATGTTAAAAAACTAGAAGAACAAAGAAAATATACAAAAGAAATTGTTTTCAGAGATTGCACAGTGCAGTAATATGATTCTGTGATAAGGGAAACAAATAAGATGATCTCTAATGCATAATTGGAATTTGAGGCCGATGACATTTCCTCCACTGCTAATGAGGTTCACATTCTATAAGGAACATTCAAAACTTTTTTCATGATAAGGACACAATAGAAATGATAAACTGAGGGAGATAATAGTTTCAAGTGTATCAGTCACTTTTATGAAGACAGAAATTACTCTAGAAATTTTGGGCAGAAAGGAATTTGACACAGAGAACTAGTGCCTGTGTCACAGTTGAAGGACCGTGAAAGGGTTCAGGGAAAGCCACTGCTGGATTTTAGGAAATTAGGAAGTGAAGGAGCTGCAGGTATCCACTGTTGATGACCCCAGCTACCCACAGCACCAAAATGGATGATTTTCAATAGGGGGGTCAGAAGCTTTCACATCTGTCCATTGCTCCTCAAGAGCAATGATGGCGCCTACTTCTCTTTCTCTTTTTGAGTATTGAGCAAGGACCTTTCATTGATGGAGTCTAAGCAGGACTCTGATGGTAGTAGGGATTCTTGGAAATGCATTTCAAAGTTTTCTGACTACTGTAAATACAGGAAAGTAGAGACAATCTGCCACAATAAGACATGCAAATTGTAAGACATTTTATTCATACAACAAATATTTTTGAGTACCTACCTGCAATACACAAGTCACTACACTAGGCTGTGAGAGGAAGCATGGATAAATTGATACCTGTCCTCAAAAAAATTAGAATTTAGAGGCAAAGATCAGACTTGTAGCAAATATTACAGCTGAGGGAAATATATGGTTAGTGCCAAATCTAATTTTTTTGATCATGAAAATCACAAATTTTCTGATCATGTAAATAACATGATCAGAAAATAGAGAAAGCACTTATGGAGGTCCAAATTTTATGTTGTTCAATTAGTTGTCTGGTATTGAATATTTTATATTAATAATTTTTAGTAGTATCTGCAATGTGAGAAGCATTTGCCATAAACTAAATACATTCCTATTTCATTAAGTATAATCCATTGTAAGTGACATATTTTCCCTATGAAAATTGAGCCATTGCTGGCTGTTGAGTTTATAGATGAACTGTATCTTGGTGGAGCTTCTCAACTCCAGAGTCCAGACCTCAGCTATGCACGTGGAGAAACCTCTCTTTATCAATTCACTCAGGGATTAATATGTTCCAGGGTCTGACTCACACTAAGCAACCCATTAACAAATAAATGTATAAAGCGAAAGGCCAATGTTTTAATTTACCATGAGAGACCCATCCAACCAGATCACTGAGATTGGTTGTATAAACAGTGCATAGTTTTTGATAGGAAGAGCTAGTGCCCAAGAGTCAGTCCAGGGCAGGGTTATCCAGTCTTTGGACCCAGTTGTACACTTGCTGAGGCAGCAGATCTTTTTGTGGACAACACACCATTCGAATAGACAGAGATATCCCCCCAAGTCCTTGCTTTATAGCAGTGTATTGGACTAATGACAAATTCTTATTCAGAATGTACTTTCTACTCTTACACATAACACTACACTTGTGTTTGTGATTACCATAGGCATGGAATAATTTCTGGAGTTTTCGTCTACTGTTTCTCAGTTTTATTATTATTATTATTTGCGGTACGCAGGCCTCTCACTGTTGTGGCCTCTCCCGTTGCAGAGCACAGGCTCCGGACGTGCAGACTCAGCGGCCATGGCTCATGGGTGCAGCCGCTCCGCGGCATGTGGGATCTTCCTGGACCGGGGCACAAACCCGTGTCCCCTGCATGGCAGGCGGACTCTCAACCACTGCGCCACCAGGGAAGCCCTCAATTTTATTATTGATTGGCATCTGCCTGGTAAGTTTTTGGCGACGTCCCGGACTTATTTACAAAATATCTCCTATTGTGGGTTAACTCTACAGATGGCTTATTGTATTAATTTCTGTTGATTCTTCTTAGCTACAATTTCAGAGGCTGATATTTCCAACTGGTCTCTAAATGCTAGGGCTGTGCCTCATTCACTGTTTGGAGATACAGATACATTGACTACAGTTAATACAGACAGTGAATCTTCATATTGTACTTAAAACCGTTTAAATAGCTTCTGAATATTTTGGAATTATTTTTATGGTTATGAAACATTTCAAAACTACTTTTTATTATTTTATAAATGGAATACACACTGCTTTTTAACAGTCATGCAGATGTCAAAAATTGCTCTCATTACTCAGAGAAAAGTGACACCATATTGTAAAACATTATATTTATCTTGGCAAAGGTTTAAAAACAATTTTATTCTGATCCCCAGCCTCTTATTCTGCTTAAACTCCCCTTTCATATGCAGTGTTGTAGATTTCTATTTTAAGTTACTAACAGTTTGTGATTTTTGTCCCTTTCTCTATTTGCAATGATAATTGGCTAATTAGAGAGTTGATCATTCACAAAAAAAAATACAGCACTGTTGAGAAGCTGGCTTTAGATATGCAAATGTTCTTATGTATCAAAAGGGATAATTTTTAATATTTTTCCCCCAAAACTCACGTGTTACTTCTTTGTCTTGTCTTCACTTCTGAAAGGTCATTGATGATATTTTTTTAAACACACCAAAAAAATAAACTGTGATTAATTTGTTTTACGAACTTTGTACTTTTATGTTTGCATACATTTTTTTAAATGTGCCACTGTCATTTGTTGATGCATAAAATCTTGGCTCAACGAACTATGGCATTAACATTCAGTTTCATCTTTACATGTGGTCATTAGCACATTGAGTTTTTAAGAATCATAGAATCTCTTTTCGAAATTTTTATGGGAAAGCTATAATTTACTCAAGGAATATAGATTTAGAATATACTTTTTGCAAACTAAATAGGGGACTAAACAGAAGCACGTCTTTCTCTTGGCCCCATGGTTCTGGCATTGTATAAAACGTTTTTAATAAAGCAGGAAATACAGAAAATCCGAGGTCTTTGAAACCAATTATTTTGCAAATAATTTCTTCTGTTTCTTCCTTAATTTTCTCCAAGTAACTTTTGCACCTGAGCATCTATTAATCTTAAGGCAATATACATTTATTTTAAAAACTGGTCTATCATTTGTTAGGTGCCTACTGTGTACAGTTTACAGATGTTATTTCACTTGACCCTTGAGTAAACTCCATTGAATATTAACAGCAATTTTACAGATGAGGAAAAAGAGGCCTAAAACATCTGAATAACTTACTAAAGTCCTATGAATAACAAGCAGCCATGAAGTGAGCCTACGGCTGTGAGCCATAGTCTGTGCTTTTCTTAATCCCTTTGCTATAATCAAGTACTACTGTGGACCAGTTACTGCAGTGGAAGACAACAACTAATATATGTAACAATATTTAGCTTAAGGAGTGAGTCTCATTTTGGAAAGGAGAACACTTCTCAGAGTTCAGCTTTTCTTGGAGCAGACTGTGATGAATGTTGAACTGATTTCAGTGCCTGAAGCTATACTATCGCTTAGCTTTCTCTCCTTGTTTGTCTATAGTGAGCCCCTTCTAAGAGATTCCTTCTATATATACAAGGTCAAGTCACATGACCCAGCCGTCTCAGCCACAGCTCTTTTTGGATCATGTTGAGCATCCGACCCATAGTATCCTACATAAAGACTGGTTTATTATCTAGAAGAAGTCTAGCCCAAAGCTTCATTCCATAGGGATGGTGATGATGACTTGGGTTAATCACATAGTCTCTTAGTGGTCTAAGCAGGAATGTCTTGATAGAGAGGCAGAACCTAAAAGGTGACTAGAGAGAGAAGCAGAAATAAAGAGTAAATCAAACACAATTGTGAACCTATAGGAGACATCGACATATTTCTGCTGCTGAGGTGTCTTTGATTATAACCTGGTAACTAGAGCTGCCTAGAGGAATAAGGACTATACAGAAGAGAGGGGGAAAATCCAGGCAGCTAACAGGAACGCAAGTTCATGAGCTCTTGCCCACCTCCTCCTTTAATTCTCCTGATGAATGTTCCCATCTTGTATATCCGGCATGCTGGGTTCAATCTCCAGCTGTAGTACCTACTAATTTGGTGTCTTAAGCAAATCTACTCATTTGAGACAATTTATCCATCTATAAAATGGACAGGACAGATACTATGTGATAGTTCCTGGCAAACAGTAGACCCTCTAGAAACATGACTTGAATTTATATGTAAAGAAGCAATTCTGCATTGGGGCTCCTGTTCAACATTAGGCTCTGTTCCTACTTATTTTGCCCTATTTTCTCCTCTCTCATATCTTCTCTTACTTCTCCTTGTGATGAGAGTAGAGGGGACCTCAGTCAAATTTCCCTCAGTTCCATCACCTGCCAGGCTTCTATACTTACATTCTATTGAAGACTATTCACTTTGGAACAGACTCTAAACAGAAGGATGCCAATGGATGTAATATACCCCGTATCTCCTTGTATTAAATTCCTAGTCCCTTTAAACTTATTTCCAAGAACTTTTTTTTTCTTATTACTCTCCCCAGATTTATTTACCATATACACATTGTCCCTTATACCATAGTTCTTGGTGAGACTATCTTGTCACCTCATCAAGGCAGCAGTCTCTATAAGGGCAAAAGCAATATGTTACTTATTTTGCATCTCTAGAAGTAAGTAACATAGTGCCTGGCGCATAGAAGTTATTCGATAAATATTTGCATTGGAATGCAATGTGCTGAGCCACGGGTCAGGCTGCTTGAACAGAAGCAATCACCAAATCAAAAGGGCAGGAAAATGCTTGAGCTGGATTTGCTGATTTCAGGCCTCCAGTCCTTCCTGGATGCGGGAGAGTCACCTGTAATTGTGCACGTGTGGCTGCTTTGCCACAGCCCAGAAGTGCAGGTGCAGATATTAACATCGAGCAGATTGGCACAAGCAAAAACTCTTCAATTTGTCATGAAAAGCTAGGATTCCAAGAAGGGAGGTGATAAGTTGAAAAATTAGGGGGAAATATGTTGTAAGACGAATCTGGCACACCCCTTCCCTGCCTCAATATTAATGAAATGGAAAGGGTGAGGGAAGGAAATGTTATGCTATACGTTGGCAGGAAAATTGTGTGTGTCCTGCGAGCAGATGAACATGGGACTGCGAACAGGAAGCTGATTATTTCAACACACTATATTTCTCACTGGAAATACCATCCTGGAGGAAAAGTCCAATATCTCTACTTTTGGAGCACCTACTGCTCTAACTTTCTACATAATCTTGGGCTTGGAGATAACAAGAAGACATGTAATTACCTTAGAGGAAGGACATTTAAAAATAAGGTGGATAGATATTTATTACGTTCATGTATTCAGTTCAACACTGACCTCCACTTACCACCATCACCATTTCCTGGGAATTACCTATCTTTTTCTTTCTCACCAAGCAGCTAGTGAGAGTAACTCATTTTTACCTAATCTCTGTCCAATGCAAAACACTCCCTCTTCCCTCCTGCCACCTCCTCCTCTTCCTATTTGATTGTCTCAGAGGTAGGAACTGAAGATTAATGTAGACTAATCAGAATCTCTTTCTAAAACTGGGATTTAAAAAAATGAAATAATGCCATTTGCAGCAACATGGATGGACCCAGAAATTATCATATTAAGTGAAATAAGTCAGAGAGAGACAAATACCATATGATATCACTTATATGTGGAATCTAAAATATGACACAGATGAACTTATTTACAAAACAGAAATAGACTCACAGACATAGAAAAAAACCTTATGGTTACCAAAGGGGATAGAGGGGGGCAGAGACGGGGAGAGATAAATCAGGAGTTTGGGATTAACAGATACACATTACTATATATAAAATAGATAAACAAGGACCTATTGTATAGCACAGGGAACTATACCCAGTATCTTGTAATAACCTATAATGGAAAAGAATCTGAAAAAGAATCTGAATATATATATAATATATATATACATATATATACATACACACACATATATATTCTGAATCACTTTGCTGTACACTTGAAACTAACACAACATTGTAAATCAACTATACCTCAATAAAATATTGGGATTGAGATGAGAGAAGATTCAGTCTACACTGTTAAAATTGCAGGGTTTCTTTCAGCCAGATTGTCCACCCTATGGTCCAGAGAAGTAGAGAAACCTAAAGTAGGGTTGAAGTAATAATGAGTAAGAATAAAGCAGCTATAAAGACAGGAGAAAGATGGAGAAAGGGAACTATTTGAATCCTTGGTTCCAAATTTTTCCTGAGGACCATTTGTTTTTCATTTCTTGACTTGTGAGACATTCCCATATCCTTAAAGATAGCTCCCTTTCCCCCCTTAAAAAGAGCTGAAATTGTTTTCTGTTAAATTCAGTTAAATGACTCTTAAATATTTCCATTTCACATCACATTGGTATGTCTAAGAATGACCCAAGCAGCCTCCTCTCATCTTTAAAACAGAACTGTTGCATGTTTACCCAAGACTAAAAACATAATCAAAGTTAACATTATATGCAAACCTGTAAAGATGACTTGAGCTGAGCCATTAAAAAAATAAAAAAAGGTAAGAGTTGCAAACTTTTTGAAACAAGAAATGTTTAATAAATCACAGAAGCAAAAAATATCATGCAGTAAGTAAAAGCAGTCACCTTCATCAATCAATAAAACAAGTTGTGTGTGTGTGTGTGTGTGTGTGTGTGTGTGTGTGTGCGCGTGTTTATTTCGTTAAATTCCACAACAATAGCTTAAAAAAAAAAAAGATTTGTATTTAAAGCTCTGCTGTGCAGTGGCCTCCCTAGTTCCCACATGGAGGGTGGTATTTTGAAAAAGGTAAGACACAGGTGTGCATCATTTGAAATGGAATTCATTAACAGGTTGTATTATTTTACTCAGCCTCATGGAACATCACAATGGACTGATAAGCTGCCACACTTCAGGCAGACGGAGGCATGTCAGCAAAAGTTTCCAAATGAAAAATCTGTGGGGTTAGGAACATACACAATATGCCCCACGCCAGCAGATTTGTCCAGCTGGACATGGGAAAAGATGATCTTTTCTTAATATAAGTGCGTTTTCAGTGTGATGGAGCACTGAATCCATTTACTAACCCCATTAAATTACTTGTCAAGGGCTGGACCCTATTTTTCTTTGGGAGAAAAAAAGTACCAGCACAATAAGATAATTTGTAGTTCTGGGTTTCTAATACACAGTAATTCTGACCATTTAAAACAGTTTTTGTAGTAAATATTTTATAGTTAGAGAAATAGTTTTTGACATTTTGGGGGGAAAAGAACAATGGGCCGTTTACAGGTCTACACAGCAGATTAATGAATCTAATTGAGTCTGTAGGGAAATGTTTCAGTTTAACTACTGGAACTAATTTATACATTCACTACACCGTAATAAGTCAATTTAAGTTTCTGGAAATAAAACTGGATATCCTGGGTATAGATTTGAACTATAAATTTCTGCAAGAAAGGAGTCTGTGTGTTCATTATACGTTGTAAAATTACCATATGGACCTGTCAACACTTCTTAGCACAGCTTTGTAATAATGTCATTTAGTTTAACATTGTAATGTGCCAACTGAATTAATGTGTATGACACAAAGCATGCCTCCCTCCCAACCTCTGCTTCTGAGGAGCTGTGCAACTTTTAAAGATTTTTCTCAAGGCAAGAGCCTCCTGCATTTGCATCGAGAACTTCAGTACAAAGATTAAGTGTAATCGCATTTACTGGGAGCTGCTGAAAAGCAAGCAACAAGCTTCTGATGCCTAAACTTTCCAGAAATATGTGATCCGGAAATATGGGAATAAATCTTTACCTGAGAAACCCTACTTTACAACCAACACTAACTTGCATCCAGAAAGCAATAGCTTCCTTTATTAATTTTTTTAACATCTTTATTGGAGTATAATTGTTTTACAATGTTGTGTTAGTTTCAGCTGTATAACAAAGTGAATCAGCTATATGTATACATATATCCCCATATCCCCTCCTTCTTGCGTCTCCCTCCCACCCTCCCTATCCCGCCCCTCTAGGTGGTAACAAAGCACCGAGATGATCTCCACAACCCAATCCAAAAATGGGCAGAAGATCTAAATAGACATTTCGCCTTCGTTAATTTTTAAATTGCATCAAACTCTTAAGGAGAGTTGAGAAACTATTCTACAAGTTTGTAACACTTGGTGTTACTTTATTACTCAAAATGTTCTCCTCAATCTGGATATTTATAACACAAATATAAAAACATCTTCTATCCAGATAGCACTAGACCATGACATAATATAATCCTGTGGAAAAACAGTCAAGCAAAATGGGAAATGGGAAAAAGAATCGCTGACATTTATCATGTGTGAAATTATACCAATTATACCATGTGTATAATATGATTTGATTCTCATAACCCGTTTTGTAGATGAGGAAACCGGAACAGAGAAATTGGGTAGTTTCTCCAAGCTCTTGGACATAGAAGAACTGGGATTTGAACACAGTTATATCTAATGCCAGAGCCAGAGTTCTTAACCAACATACTGCACTCTCTATCCAGAATAATAATAATTACTAACTCTTATGCAGAACTGGTACTGTTCCAGATAATTAAATCATTGGACTCATTTATCCTCACAACAATCTATTATGGATGAAGAAACTGATACACAGAGAGAGTGTATAACTATCTCAGAGTCATATTGCTAGTTAAGAGGCAGAGCAAGGGTTTGAGCCACGGCAAACTGACTTTAAGATTTGATTTTCGAGGGAGGGAGACGCAACAGGGAAGACATATGGGAACATATATTTATGTATGACTGATTCACTTTGTTATAAAGCAGAAACTAACACACCATTGTAAAGCAATTATACCCCAATAAAGATGTTAAAAAAAAAAAAAAAATTCCAAAAAAAAAAAAAAAAAAAGATTTGATTTTCTTCACAACTACCATATAGATATACTTTCCTCCATGGCATATCTTAGCGAAAGAGTGGGTTTCATCTCTTACATTTGATCCTAAGAGCTTCACAGGTCTTTACCTGTATAAAACCTTGACCATAACCATTCTTTGGGTTAAGGTAATGCCTTTAAAAAATCCCTTTTCCCTTAGAAAAGCAGTACACTGTCATATAAGCATTTCTGAGCACACTAGGACAAATGAGTCGATCTGGTGAGCTAGCTGCCATTATGCAAAGAGTTAAATTTCAAACAAAGGAACCTGTTTAAAGTCTTTGATATGTAAAAGTTTCAAAAGGTCCTTGTGCTCCCTGAAAAAGCCATGCCTGATCAGGAGTGAAATGGCAGGTCCTGAATAAATGGGCCGCCACTTCGTACCACGAGGAAAAAGGATCCCTAAAAGGGAACACTGTTTGTCTCAGACTTGGACCTTTAAGCCAGCCTGACATATCCGAACACCAGAAATAGGATGACCAAAAAATTTGACTTATTCACAGAAACCTTCTTGCTTAGTTTCAGACCAAGCTTCCCCTCAGCTTGCTTATTCTCTTTCCACTCTGTTCCTACCACTTAGACTGGACATTTGAACTTCAGTTTTCTCACTTTTGATCCTTGGTGGTCTGGGATGAGCACCCAGAGTGCTTCCACTCTCCATGGTCCTAATCATGCTGTAACTGATGACTAATAACTTGGAAGGGAACAGCCTGGGCCCTGTAATGAAAGTTCCAAGACCCTGAAGTCAGATGTGTATGTTGCTGCTTAATGGCATGGTTGATTATGGCTATGATGACAGTTCCAAGAGGAAGGAGCAATAGTGCGCCCCCTGCCACCTGCACCTCCACCTCCACCTCCAATGCCATTCTCGTTATTTTTATTTGTCCCTTAAACAACTGTCCTGAAAGATCCTTTGTCAAATTTTATGGGATCCCCTGCCACTCATTCAGTATTTATGGCTATTTGCTTCCTTACAGAAAGAAGATTGAATAAACATGTGACTATTAAGCAAGTTGCATCAAAATCTGGGAGTGCTTCCCAGCAGAGAACTTACCTTTACAAAAATCCTGTAAAGAGGTCTCTATTTGTCCAGAAAGTATGCTTAATTGCTGTTTCTTGTTTCCGTGAAAGATTATAAAGAAATCCAACCCACAGTGTCTACAATGAGGTAACAAAGATTGGATGACACCATTTAATCCACCTCCAGTGAAGTAGAGAGAGGTATAATTGTATACTTTCAGACACCATTATTTATGCCCCAGAGGAGGGAAAAGGGGAAATAAAACCCCCTATTTGTGAGCAGTCACTTGGTGAAGCCTACGGTGACACTGAGTTGAGGCCAAACGCCTTTAGCCAAGGGAACTCTGTGGGTCAGACCTATTCCTCAGACATTCACAAGAAAAAACCCACAACAGCAGTAATCTGAAAACACGGAAAATAATCCCTGGAGAGTGAAACAGCACAATAGTAATGCTTTCTGATTGGCCTCTGTTTCCACCTTCTGGAATGTCTGTGTCACTGGCTTTAAAAGGAAGAGAAGTATGGAAAGATTCCAAAATAACCATCTTTAACCGAAGCAAATATAATTCCTAGGAGAGCTGAATTTCCCATATGACTCATGCTTAAAAGTCGCAAGACTGGGCTTCCCTGGTGGCGCAGTGGTTGAGAGTCCACCTGCTGATGCAGGGGACACGGGTTCGGGACACGGGTTCGTGCCCCGGTCCGGGAAGATCCCACGTGCCGCGGAGCGGCTGGGCCCGTGAGCCATGGCCGCTGAGCCTGCGCGTCTGGAGCCTGTGCTCCGCAACGGGAGAGGCCACAACAGTGAGAGGCCCGCGTACCGCAAAAAAAAAAAAAAAATCGCAAGACTAAGTCTGGGTCTAATAAATTATCTGAGTAATTTGCTCAGGTTGAGAAATCAGGTCCGAAAGCTCACGTCAGAGCTTGGTTTCCTACATTGATCAGCGGTGGGACATTGGCCTTGATTCCTCTTTCCTTTCCTTTCCCAGGTATTGGTATAGTGTTGGGCTATGCAATCCATGATGAAGGAAGTGTTGATAATTATCTCAGAAATGTAGGCAGTCCAATTTAGATCCTGTGGATTCCAAACTGGGTGTTTGGGCCTTGGAATTAAGTTCCAAGATCATTATAAAATAATCACCTTCATGGGGAAGTACGGACTTCGTTCTGTTAACAGTTTCATAAGTATGAGAGAAATTGTAATACTACACCATTTTAATAAATTTGTATTCTCTTTTTTCAGCAGTTTTATAGGAATGCATGCATCTCTTTTGTCTTGCGATAATGATAAATGGAGAGAAATGTAAAGGATCATTCTCCTTTTTTTGATTACACTTGCACTTTTCCGTCCAACTTTTCCTACTTCCGCCTACCCCCTGCCTTCAGTATACGCCTAGCTTTGTAATTCGTTCAAATTGTCCTTTCCAAACTTTAAGAAATCCTATCTAGTGTATGAGGCAACACATGGCTTTAAAATACTTAGCATTTGTGTGACACTGCTCATCTTCAATGCACTTTAGAAATATTAGCTAATTAATTAATTAGTTCCTGATTACAAGGGGGTAGAAGTTCAAGGAGAAAATTGACAACATTTCTCCACCTTTATAAAGAAAATCTTGCTTATATTAGAGAACATTATTTCTCCTTTTGAGTAATCTGTATTATCATAGAAAGTGTTACACATGCCCTTTGCTGGGACTAGGTATAATATAATCATTAAAAATGAAGAATAGTAGTAATAATACTAGTATAAATACAGAAACATTTTGTAAGGTAGATAGACTCTGTGCTCCTTAAGAGCAGGAACTGGGTCTTGTTCTCCTTTGTGTTCTGACACCTAACAGTCCCTGGCACAGAAAATATAAATACGTTAATTTATAGGTAATGAAGTCTAATTTATAAGCTTTATTTCATAGTGATAAGTGAGATGAGAGTCAATGCAAAACAGAATTACTCCATGTAAAAAGAAAAGTAAGCAACTCAACAGTGTGGTTCATTTTCTTATCATGAGATTATATCTACAAGTCATTAAACCTCAGGAAGTAAACAAAAAGAAAAAAAGGAAAAAAATATCGAATATTAGCATAATCTGTATGTAGAGGATAGACTTAGCTTTTGTTGTCATGTTGTACAAAGAGCAATCTAATTCATTCAACTGAAGGCTCAAATATATTTTCTTATAACAGTTACCCTGATATTGTAACAGTTGATTTAGTTGAGAGTGTAATCCCTCCTCATCCATCTGACGCCAAACAGCTAGATGTTTCAAACTGACCTTTTAGTTTTACCCATGAGTTCCTGATTTGAGATAGACACAAAACTAGGCTGTCCACACACATAAACGGTACAATTTTTGAAGGCCAAATTACATATTTGGCAATAGAAATAAAATGATTGATATCATTTTTAAATGTAAAGAAAACTTCGTAATTTTGTACACTGAATCATCATCTAAGATTAACACTTCGTTTTCTGGACAGAGAAGGTTCTGCTTCTTCCCTATTATTGGGCAAAACCAAGTCAACAACTGGTAACTTATTCTGGTATATAATAGTGAAGATATGTGACCAAAATGATGGCAAAAGCAATCTAAAAGTGTGGATATGTGAGCTTCTTACAACATTAATGTATACATATACAAATAGAAAAATAACTGTTAAATCCAGCAGTGCAGCAGTGGTTCTTAAGCTTTTTTTTTTTGATATCTGACCTCTTTGAAACGCTGATAAAATTTCTAAAAACCTTCTTCAGAAAAAGTAATATAAAAGTTATACAAATATAATATTTTGCACTTATTTCAGGAGAGTCACACACCTTAAGAATCCCGTGCCTGGGCTTCATAGAACCAGTGTCCCTTGGAAGATGGTCTTGGCACCATTGACAGAAGTTAAGACATCCTGAGGAAAAGGTCTAGGAGAGTAGATTAGTTCATATTTGGGTGTGTTGAAAGTTTCAGGTATCAGTAAACATTGAGTCAAAATGTTCAGCATGTAACTGGAAAATCAGAAGCTAGAGAAAGAGAAGTTAGGGCTAAAAGTAGAAATTTTGATCATACACAGAGGTGATAACTAAAATCATGAGAGTGAGTGAAATCATCAGGGAGAAAATATAGGATTAGGAAAGAAAATATGGTTGAAAAGATGGTGAGATGTCTACATGTTAGCAGTGTGGGAAAGAACAAATGAGAAGAAAACACAAAGCGAGAGACCAAAGATGTAGAAGAAAAGCCAGGAAGATCAGCTTCTTACCAAGAGAAATTCAAGCAGCAGGTAGTCAACAGTGTCCAAAGCTTAAGAAAAACAGATATTGAGAACTGAGTAGAGACCATCTAGTTTGGTGAATAGGAGATCGCAATTAAACTAGGAAGTGTCAGTAACTAGATTTTTATGGATTAAAAAGAGAAGGGGAGAAAGAGTAACAAGGCAGAGAAGCCACCGTATTGAGAAATCTTATAGGAGAAAGCATTATAGACAATGCTTGGAGCAGCAAAATAGTGAGCAGGTTCCCGCAACCTTCCCTTTTCCTATCTGATTGTTGTCTCTCACGTATTCTGCTTTTCCTGAGGCATCAGAAGTTCCTGAGCTAGGATGACTGGAGGATTTGGCAAAGCCAGTTGCTCCTGTTTTAGACAGAGAGACACGTCTTTTATACTCATTATATCGGGTTTATGAATTGCTTTAAAAATTAACCAAAAAAGAAAAATCGTTAAAAAGGATCCTTGACTTTTTCTACCTGAAATAGAGGGATTTCCATAGTCATAGGGAAGTCTCACCTGCCTGGAGAATAAGCCTGGATGATGTGGGCTGACTGCTAATGTTTACAAGCTGAGGAAGTGCTGTGAGATTTCCCTGTGGAGACAGTCTTGAATAAAGGACTAGCTAAGTTACTACAACCCTACCTACTGCATCAGTTGAACAGGCTAATCCCCACAAATGAATAGGATTTAAGATATGGTTATGAGATTTTTATCCAATTGCATAAATCTGTGTATGGATGTAGGTTCAGATTTGTAGACAGTGCATATAACAGAAAAAGACACGGACATTTTCATCTAGCAACTTTTATGTACATTTTAAATCACTGTTTATTATGTATTTGTCTCAATAAAATAGCATGCTGAAATGGAGGAATTTGTTGCAATAAAATATAAAGTCAAGCTATTATGTTACTAGCTCAAGAGCAGAATGCCTTAGATATTTAAGTTTGTGCGGAGGGAGTTATATGTAAACTCTGGCTAAAGCCACCACATATGAAGTTGGAAAGACAACATCTATGTATGAGTGAATAGAGAAGTTTAGAATCTTACTTTTAAAAAATAACCTGTTTATAATATATACACATGAGAATTATTAAAATTTTAAGTATTCTTTTTATTTAAATACAGAATGCAAATGTATTGCAGTGATGAGTGTACATATATTTACATTTAAAACAGAATTTCAAATACACTTTAGATAAAATCCTTTGCCTACCTATTTGATTACTCCATATAACTGAACTTTATTTTCTGTATTACTATAAACTAGCTTTCATTTAAACTCCAAGAGTAATAAGATCTTAGATTACACACACACACACACACACACACACACACACACATCCCACTCTGGATCATAGAATCAGAGCATTTAAGAGTAAAGGAATTTTGAGCATGTTTAGTTTAACTCCAGCCTCGAGTTAGCAGACATGAAACTGGGCTCACAAGTGAGTCCTTGGCTTCAGCCCACAGTGTGAAAAATCTGGTGAGTACTTTGACCTTCAGACTCAGAGTCAACCCACTTTCTCCCATATTACTCTCCTTCATCACTTCACAAATATCCTCTGTAAATGTCTCACATTTTGACTTGGTATATTATGCCAATATGCATTCCCTTCTCCTGTACCTAAGACAGTCAGGATGATTTCCTATATTCCTTCAGACACAGCAAATAAGCTAAATACATAAGGGTCCAATGTCACGATGTTAATCTAGGCCTTTTTTTTTGAGATGATTCTCTTCCCAGATGGAGACGGCTGATTGGTTTCAAAAAATAAATATTTTAAAGATAGGAACAGATTCTTTGTATTATCTCTGTCCTGGTCCCATTTCTGCTGGATCCATAAAAGAGACAACATCACATGACTTTATATACACTGATCTTTGAGGTTTGTATAAGGTTTCTAGTCTGAAATATTACCAATAACACTGTCACGTGCATACAAAACTTCTGGCAGAATATGTATCCAGTGGGTCATTTGAGAAGTTGTGTTGTCCACTCCAGGCATCTTTTTGGAAGCCTGTGCCAGGTGTTGCTGAAGAGCTAGAATGAGGGGGGAACAACTGTAGCTCATCACTCACACTCAGCCTAAATGAAGGGATCTTAGATAAGACTCACATCATCCTTGACTTTAATCCAGGGTAAATTTTCAAATAAATCATTCTATTTCTTCAAGTTCTTATTTGTCTTTTTCTAAGAAAGGAATAAGAATCTATTGCTGTAGAAGATGCCTGGGATCTCCCCTGAGATGAAACCATGTACTATATGAGGCTAATATAGTAGAGCCCTTTATGGTTCCAAAGTACTTTAAAATACGTTGAGATTAAGTGTTTGGGAATTATGAAAAGTAAGACTTAAATGGATATTTTTCAAGGTCATGAATCTAACAAATGTTCTCTTTGTTATTTTTGTTCTTAACTGTTATTTTCAGTGTTAAAGCTCCAAGTACTCTGTCATGTTCACAGTTTTTAGCCTGCATGTAGAATATGGTGTCTACAATTAGAGACTGTTATGGCCCAATGGAAAGGACATATTAAAAAAAAGCTAAGAGGGTCATAATCTCATGTGAGTGCTTTGCCACCAGCAGGCCATTATCATGTGCCACTGGGTGTTTTTCCTACGTATCCTCTAGGGTATTAAATATTTAACTATTTTCCCCACATACCATAATCTCAAGATCTCTCTATCAAATGACTTAGAGGCCTCAATAAGAGTATTCTGAGAGTCTGGGTCTTGAAAATTATATTTTGTCTTCCTTTTCTACTTGTGAGCCTCTTTGATTGAAATCTCCCTTACTGATGTCATCCAGATCAGTTAAGTTAAACACTTGACAGGTCCATCCATGTCCACAGTCACCCACAAACATGGGAAATTGCTACCCATCTGCCTCCCTATCCTTTCACTTTGTTCTCATCCTGGTTATTTGTTCTCATAGCCACAAGGGATATTAATGCCCTCCTCCCTCCGAGAAATTTGAAGAGAATGGATTCTGTGGTATCTTGTGTTCCCAAAAGAAGGCTGTTATAGACGTGGCATATCTCACTGTGCTGTTATTTACGTGTGTCCCACAAATTCTCTAACAACAGCCTCACATTTCAAAGAATATGTTGCTTAACTTCCTGAGTTAGATTTACTATTAATTATTTCAATTTAAGTATGACTCATTAATTATTCTGCATGTCCCCCAAATGGATTTTTCTCTCAAGGACAAAAAATGTTATCAATTCAGGGACGCTTTTTAGATTCAATGACTTTGTGTTCTATTGCCTGCATTAAATGATGTCATTGACTATTAACTAATGTTACCAAGAGATGACCATTTGTATTAGTCTTTTTTTTTACCTTGGAGGAAAACAATTCACTTTATAGTAAAACAATGCCAGGATGATTTTAAAACAGAGAACATGCAAATAAGAAACTTAAAGAAGTTTCTGAATCTGAAGCAATTCAATTCTTTTCTTTTTCACATTCCAGGGGCGTTTCTGTATGAAATTCTGATAGTAATTAATGAGTCTAAAAATAACATTACAATTCAAACAATTCTGTAAATATGATAAGAATTCAGAATAGCTGTCAAAATTCAAAAGAAGAGGCTTCCCTGGTGGTGCAGTGGTTGAGAGTCCGCCTGCCGATGCAGGGAACGCGGGTTCGTGCCCCGGTCCGGGAAGATCCCACATGCTGTGGAGCGGCTGGGCCTGTGAGCCATGGCCGCTGACCCTGCGCGTCCGGAGCCTGTGCTCCGCAACGGGAGAGGCCACAACAGTGAGAGGCCCGTGTACCGCAAAAAAAAAAAAAAAAAAAAAAAAAAGAAAAATCAAAAGAAAACAAATATGTCAGTGAATTTAAAAAAGGGTTACTTAAATCAATTTTAACCATTCTTTAAAAGAAGTAATATTATTTGAAACAGATATCTACAGATTACAGCTGAGTGTACAGATTTGCAACCATGTCATATGAATTCAAAATCTTGTAAGATATATCCATCCACTGTTGTCATGTAGCTTTGGAATAATGCAAAGAACCAATTTACTGTTTATTTGACATTGCCTCTCAGATTCATTTTCCTCAGTAGGTAAAAACACTCATACTGTAAGAATATGTATGAAATGCCAGATTATAACAGTGCAAAATAATTTTATTTAGGTAAAGACTTTATGTGTATTTTTTAAATCTGCAGTTTTTTCTTTAAAAAAAAGTTTTTTTGTTGTGATTTATCTCTTGATGCTCCAAAAACTTTAAAGGATTTTTAAATCTCTAAATGTATTTTGGAACATACAGTCAATTTAATGTCTATGACTAATGCAAAGTTCACTTTGTTCAAATGAAAGTTACTGTAAGTATTATCTGAAATGACTTGATTTTTTTACATGCTTTTATTAGGTAACTGATCTTTAGGTTAAAAAAAACAAGTTTGTTAAATGAGGTAAGCCTCAGTTAATGTTTTAGAAGACGAATTATTGTTATGGTTATTGATTCTTTCCTTGTTTTATGTGGAAACAAATTAGAGGTGCTTAAAATTCTCATTTTTTTTAATCTCAGAAAAATGTGTACATAATTAAATATATTTCTGTGCAAATGCAATAGCACCCTCTGGAGGTCTAGAACACTTTGCATAACTTCCATAAATCACTGTCTTCTTTTGTTAATCCTACATATTTTTGTTGACTTTGACATTTCATATTTTATATTCTGATAATCATATTTGCCTCTTAAAATGATTAAATACATTTAATCTATTATTACTCTCTATCATGCATTCATCGTGATTTGTGTGTCATCTCATTTGTAATGCTACAATGTAATAACAAAACAGACAATTCTGCTAATCTTGGTGATGTCTCCGTAACTTTTCTATTTTTATCATGCGAAAATATTTTCCAAACAAGAAATGACAACTTTCATTTCCGAAATCTCTTAATATCTGGTTATATGTAGACAACAGGGAACTAATTTTACCTCCTTTGAAAATCCTCATGGAAACAGTTACTTTCATTCTTTGAGTCCCTGATCAACAAACACAGCTGTGGTTTTTCTGTGGTTTTGAAGCAAATTTATCAGAGATGGGAGAATATGGAAAGGAGCAGAGGTCAGAAAACATGGGAAAAAATACCATGACTCACTGGAACACATTCAAGGACCAAAGTGACTTCTTTTGTGCCGTAATAATATAAATAAATGATCCCATGATCATTGGCCTCTCTGTAACAGCTCTGTGCACAAAGATCTTTTTGAAGTCCAAGAAGATGCAAACAGAGTTGTTCATCCACTATAAAAAAGGGGATGAGCTTATGACTAATATGGGGTGAGAGGAAATATTGTCATGCAACTCTGAATGAAGCCCGGGCTTGCCTCTCCCGGAAGATTGTTGAAGAGGCCACCTCTCAGCTAGACAGGAGGGAAATTGGAGTGGGGCTAAAACCTCCATGAAATATGGCACTCAGTTGGGCTGGGCTCTGGGAAAGTTGGTCTTGTTCGGCTCTAGTCAGGGGAGTCAGGGAATCCATCCAACACTGTTCCCCTGAAGGGAAAGGAATGACTGCAAGGACATCACACACAGTCCTTGCAACTGTTATGCTCAAAGATAACAAACAAACACAAAGACAAATAGGATTATAATTCTAGCCCCATGCACTTGAATACACTTGAGCATGGATACAAGAAGATGTATAAAATCATAATTTCTAAAGAAACTAAAACACATAGGAAAATTTAATACTGAAATGATTATATATCTAGTAGGATATAGGAAAAAAAAGATTGGAGAAGTTAGACCTGCCTCATTATCTCCTCAGTATTCTGTTTCTTCTCCCTCTCTTGCTCCTGCTCTCTCTCTTTTTTTTTGTGGTATGCAGGCCTCTCACTGTTGTGGCCTCTCCTGTTGCGGAGCACTGGCTCTGGACGCGCAGGCCCCGCGGCTATGGCTCATGGGCCCAGCCGCTCGGCGGCATGTGGGATCTTCCCAGATCGGGGCACGAACCCGCATCCCCTGCATCGGCAGGCGGGCTCTCAACCACTGAGCCACCAGGGAAGCCCTGTTCTCTCGTAATGGTATCTCATCATCTAGAAGAGTCAGGTCAAAACTCTGCCAGCAACACTGGGAACTTGAACCATATTAATCATTAAAGAAGTTAAAGATGTCTATGCCGTGTCATTCAGAATTTGTCACTGACTTTCTTGAGTTTATCCAGGATAAGTTTCATAAGCTCTCTGTGCTTTTATGTACATAAATTGGTGAGGACAGTTAACGGATGAGATGCTTGCAAAGCATTAGATAATGTCTAGCACATAGAAACAAAGGCTGGTTTTCATACAGTTTTAATTATTTAACAAACGTACTTAGCACCTTTATGGCCTAGTCATTGTTCAAAGTAACTATCAGCCAATTTACTCTTCCTAGCAACTCTACAAGGTAGCTAATGTACTATTATCATTGCCATTACCTTAAGAGGTAAATCTGAGACACAGGTTAAGTAATTTCCCAGACTCAGACAGCTAGCAGTTTCTAGAGCTAGCATTCAATCCCAGGCAATCCAGCTGCAGAGTCTATACTTTTAGCTGCAAGGTGGTTCTGCAATGGTGCCACTGCTGTCATCAGCATCATTATTGGACAAGATCATCCTATAACGTTCTGTTTCCAAATCTGTCGAATAAATCTATATCACAAGATAATAGAGACAACCCAATCTGTGCATGTAAACACAGTGGCATGATTGAAATACCAGAAAAAGAAATGAAATGTATTGAGAAATAATGATTTGTTTCTAAAATTGTCATTAACATTTATTTCTTTACATTCATTCTTCTCTTGGCCATAAATTCCTGAATGACCATCCCCCTAAACTTCAGATGGATTTAAGTAGACTCTGGGGATCAAATGATGAAAGGAAATAAAACAAGGGCTACTGACCCCTCTTGTATCCTTTGCACCCAGCTTTTTGATTCTGCACATGCCCTGTCAGTACCATCACAGTGCTGTGGTTTCTCCATCAGAATCATTTCCCAGTGGTTCTCATAGGTAAAGGCTGCAACTGTAGAGAGGCCCATACCTTTTTGGAAAGTATTTGGCTTATATCTGTTGGTATTTGAGCTTTTAGAATCATAAAAGACCAGTGGCAAGAGCCCTGAATATACCTGGGAGTTTTTTTTTGTTTGTTTTTTTTTTGCGGTAAGCGGGCCTCTTACTGCTGTGGTCTCTCCCGTTGCGGAGCACAGGCTCTGGATGCACAGGCTCAGCGGCCATGGCTCACGGGCCCAGCCGCTCCGCGGCATGTGGGATCCTCCCAGACCGGGGCACGAACCCGCATCCCCCGCATCGGCAGGCGGACTCCCAACCACTGCGCCATCAGGGAAGCCCTACCTGGGAGATTTGATGTCATGTTTTTGGCTCTCAATGGCTTTGACCTGGCTCCCTTTGTAAAGGACTCATTGCTTAGCCTAAGACTCTGAAAGGGTGTCTGCCCATATTTCCTAATTATTGGATCCCAAACTCCAGTGTGCATCAGAATTTCCCCCAGAGATTCTGATTCACTGTGTCTACAAAAGGACCCAGAAAATTTTGAATTTTCTGGTGATTCTAATGCAGCTGGTCCAAGTACTGCACTTAGAGAAACATAATAGGACCAGTAGTTCTAGGGGGTCCGGGGAGGGGGTGGTCTCCTGGGGAGCTATTTCAAATCCATGTCCCTGCGTGCTTCACTAGCCACAAAAAAAAGAGAGGAATTTCTGGAAGAGAGAGAGCTGAGCATGTGTTTTTGGAAAAAGCAGCTGAAGTTTCCTGTGATGCCCCTTAATCTTGCCTCTGTTCTAGAATTGTGGTTTGAAGGCTATGCTGGGTAGAGCCCCAGAAATTGAGGAGGTGCTTCAAAGCCTTTTCTGTGGCCAAATAGGCAGGAACCTCCCTGCAGACTTCTTACTAAAGCTCTGTTTATGTTACTTTTTAAAAAAAATGTTGGGATTCCATGGAGTGTACATTTTTTAGGGGAGAAAGGATTCTGGAAAAAAAAAAAAACAGAAAAGAGAAAAAAATATTTCAATACCACAACTCTAGAAATAATATCAGACATTCCACTGAGGCTATAGAGTTAATCCTGATCATTTTTTTTTCAACCAGCTTTGTATCTAACTGTATTCCCCCTTCTCCAACAGATAGAAGGTGTGATATTGGGAGTGTCTCAAATTGTAGAAATCTCTAAATTAAAGGGTTATTCACAAGTGGTAGTAAGAACCTGTTGATTACATTTTAAGCCTATTACCTAAAATGCAGAAAGAAATACTTTTCATTATTATCTAAAGATAATTTTATAGAAATAATCATAAAAAATCAATCAATTGACAGCTGAATCCATAAGTTAGCTATCACCGACTTTTTGCAAGCTTTCCACTTCCACTCAGCGTCAAGAAAAAGGCTGATTTATTCTCTCTAAGCTTCAAAATGAGCACATGGACTGCATTGAATGTTCTATTTACTCCTGGTTACAAACTGACAAGGTTGCCATTGAACCAAGAAAAATGTTTCTAGTGTGATTATTAATATCTGTTCAGAACCCAGGGTCCGGATTGTGACCATAAAATTTATAATATAAAATGTATAGTCTGTCAAACAACGAAAGTCAAAAACTAAAAACAGGAAGCAAACTAAATGTAAAAATACAGGTGAACTGGAGAACAAGCCTTACCAACTTTCTTGACAAATATTATTCTTCTATTTTTAAAGATATTTTGGTTTGAATGGGATCATCTTAAGGTTCAAAATCAACTTATTATAATAATTTGAACAGGAAATGCTTATACTCACACTTTCTGATTTTGCTGCCCATTGAAATGAACAGCAGTCAATGAAATGCACTAAGTAAGTTCAAAACTCATTTAGACCACTGTTTACCTCCTCTGCTCATCAGCTTCATGCCTCTTTAACAGAGCCTCCAAGCAGCAGACATGAGCCATATCTCCTCTATTCTGTTCTCTCTCCCCAAGCACCAGAAAAACAGGGACAAAGCTCACAGGCAGGCTCAAGACAGAGAAGAAATACAATAAAATGTATTATGGCTGAGAAAAAAAGTTTAAAAACATTTTTCAGAAATATCATCTTTGCTCAGTCATCCATTTAACAAATATTCATGGAGTCCCTTCCACGGTCTAGGCATTAAGGATGCAAAAATAGGTAAGAGGCAGTTCTTTGTCATCTCGGGGAGAGTTTTTCAGATTGAGAGTTGTGGCCCATTATTAGGTTGTGAAATCAATATATTTAAAAGCAAACAGAATCATAGTAGAAACTATCAGAGGGCATCACCCACAAAAAGGAAGTACATTCTTTCATGGAAGCTGTGTTTCAGCCTGTCTGTGTGAGTATGTGCATGTGTACGTATGTTCTGGATCACAGTGCAGAAATGTACTTCTAATGGTAGTTGCATTAAAATAGTTTGAAAGCCATTGCCAAAGAGTTTACCAGAAGAGGCAGACAATTAAGTAGATAATTAAAACAAAACAGGGCAAGTGGTCTTTTTACAGGTGTGGAAAGTAACCCTGAAATCTAAAGCAAGAGAGTGGCTACCTCTGCCTGGAGAGTTGGAAATGACTATTGAAGGTGTCTTGATATTTGAACTGAGTCCAGTATGATAAAACTGAAGGCCGAGAGGGAGACCTCAAAAGGAAATTCCTGGAAGAAGAAACCAACAGTGAGAGGAGTTCTGAAAAGGAGCACTGTGTTTACAGAGTGGTGAGAATGCATCTGTGGGAGAAGCTCAAGGTTCATGGGGGCAAGGGGAGGGGAACAACATGTGATAAAGATGGAAAAATGCATCCGAAACAGGCAGGCCATTGAGGAAGGGAATGACAGATCCAGTTTGTTTAACTTTGTTTTTCTGCTTGTTTGTCTGTTTTTCAGAAGTTAACACTGTCACCAGGATGGACTGGAAGAGAAAGGTAGACAAGTGAGGAGATTACTGTAATCATTCAGACCAGTGGTGATGGGGCTCTGAACACAGTAAGGGTGGAGAGGAAAAGATGCCACATTTACAAAGATACTGACATAAAATCCATCTGATGTCATGACTATTTATGCATGTGCATTGTGAGATAGATGATTCAATAATGATCCTATTACTATAGAACTGCAAAGATAAAAGCATCAGGATGTAAGAGAGACATCTATTTTTTCCCTTTAAAAATAATCTTATTTTCAATGGCAAGAAATTATCTAATGTTTCGAGCCTCCATTTTTTTTGCATCTTTTGTAGGTTTATTGGTCCATTACTTTAGGTTAATTAATGTAAAGAAATCTTTTTAAATTTACAAGCTATTAGTTTATCAAGCAATACTAATTGAGCCTCCTTTCTTTTTTAAATCTGCTAAATGGAGATGTATGTAATATAATTTCAAAGCCTATTTAATAAGAGGTTTATAACTTTGTACTCTTTTGAACAGACTATGTTTTAAGTCAGAAAGAAAACAGACCATATTGGTCATTATCATTGAAAAGAATAGGAAAACTGTTTCCCTTCCTAACCTTGTTCACACCAAGAACACACAAGCCTCTCAGCGTTATCTTCTCATCCTACCATAATGGGAAAGAACCTTTGTGATCTTTGCATTTGCTAATAGACACAATTCAAACCTTCCATCTGGGCATTTACAGAGTTACTTGCACCCCAAAGGAAGGCATCCAATTCATAGATGAATGCAAAGAAAAGCAAGCCAACCCAAGCTTTGGGGATTCCTTGGACTGTAAGGCTTGTAGCCCCAATATCCGTTTAGCTGCCTTGAACAGGCTTCTGCCATTTCCCTTCAATATACGAGTATTGAAAACCACTCTCGGCAATAATTTTTTAGAATCATAAAAGTCCACATTAAAATAAATTCTTAGTTGTTGAAAGAAATTGATTATGGCTGAATCGTGCTCCATATGTTGGGATGTATAACGCCCTGTAAATGTAATAAAGTGGGGATTCCTTGGTGCTTTGTAATAAGAGCCTTATGGTGGATCTCCAGATGTTGTGGACTCAAGAAATGTTGTTTGGAGAAATCAAAGATCACGACTGAGAATTTACAGGCTCAGATTCTAGGCTCCAGCTGACAGATGTCAAGTCTTCAAACTTCCTTAAAGTTTGCTTGCCCATAAAATGAGGGGTTAAGATTCGATGGATGCTAAAATCCTATTAGCCCTAATATTCTCTGATTTTATGAAAGGCTTATAAAATGAAAGAAAAGGTAAATTGCCATTCTAGTGATGGTTTGGATAAATCTGAATTGGAAATTAAACAGAAAAAAGTCATGAAGAACTTGAGTTCGGGCACTGTCTCAGAGACCCCAGGTAGAAAGGAAAGGCCATGGCTGTCATTGGACTCTCCATCTTGAAAACAATTTATTTGTAAATGCCTCTAAGAATGGTGTATTGTGCCCTTTTCTCTATAAAATGCCTTCTCTTGTTCACGATAAAGTGCAGATTTTATAGTTTCACATGACCAGCTGAAGAATTATTAATAATACTTATTTGTTCACTATTCTGCACGTAGGTGGGAAATAAAGAGCAAATAAAGACTCACTCTCTCATATTTTCCATATCTAGGATTTCTTAAACTTCTGAAAACCATTAGTCCATGTAAAGGGACATTGTCTTTGAGGAAGTTTATGGCCTTGCCTTCATAAAAGAAATTAAAACTGCATATCTGGTAATAAAATATGATTGTGGGTATTTACCCAGATTCCCCCAGGGAGCAAATCTACTCTCATTGAAGTGTTAGACTAAGTTCCTCTATTGAAAAACTTTGAATCTCTGGGGAGTTTATCCTTTTCCTAAATTTTCAGTTCTGGAAAAATCTATGCAAACAGAAGTTAACAGATGTATTGAGAAACGATCAGAATAATGTTTGTGTTGAAGAATTCTCACAAGTGCCCTGTGAGAGTGTTCCCATCTGAGAAGGGCTGCAGCTGTCTTTCAGCGTTAACTGGGTGGGTAATAGTCACGGGCCATTCAATTCTTTTATAGGAAATCACCTCTTAACATCCAGGTACAATTAAAGAGCTATTTTTTTGGATTCCTCCAATCTGGCTTAATTTATCATATAACACCATTCTGAGTTTAAAGTGGCCCTCGTATAGATTATCATCCTCACTTTGCTAGAAAAAGAAGAACATTTTGCTGTTTAGTTAGAGAGGCTGGTTTGAGCGTACCTGCCAAGAGCTGAGTGTGATAAAGTGACTTGAAATGTGTGCTGTTCTCTGGTGGATTTTTGTGTCAAGGTGGTGCTTAGGATGAATGGCTTTCCAGTGGAATGTGAAAGCCTTGCAATGATACATACATATTCAATACATGCTATTACTATTTTTATGTCCAAGAGGAGAAATATCTGGTCAATAGTCAACGCTTCCACCACTGAACTAGATTACCTGGATTATAGTTCATGCTGGCAGCATGCTAACAGTTTTAGTTCCAGGAAGTTTGCTTCTGTTGTTCAATTCTGTCTCTGCCAGCACTGTTATGTAACCACACGTGGCTAGCGGTTATCATATTAGACAGAGTGAGTCTATACTTTGAATTTCAGAGCATCCCCAGATTTTGGTTAGGGGCCACCCAGATATCCTGAAATCCAAAAGAATTGTTCCTGACTGTCTGCCATTCTTCAGCTGCTCAAAGTGCCCTTTTTGTCTAATGAAGTATAACTCAATGTCAGAGGGGTTTATGTAATATTTAGACTTGTATTACATGAAATGAATCTGAACATGAAAAATCTTTTGATTACAGAGTATGCTTTGCCAGTGATTGATTGACGAACTCATTAATCATATAGTAATGCCACCATTTACTTCTGTTTATATTCTTGAGCTGCAACAGAAAGTTTCTACTTGTCCTATGCTAGTAGGTGGATTACACAGTTATCAGAATCTTTCCACCTGCTTTACTAGGCTCTCTGGAAATAACTTCTCATTTTCTTTGTTAATGATGCTCCCTCAAAATCACTTTCTTCATACAGAAGCAAAGTTTGGGGATGATGAGGTTATTATTTATAGGGACTTCTACTCTTTTCCCACCTTTGACCTCTGCCTCCAGCTCATTTGTATAGAAAGAATAAAATATTTATGTTCATTATTTCCTCATGAATATTTACATTTGGAAGAGAAGGGACATATGTAGCTCCTTTATATAAATATAATGATAGCATCTACATAGGTGATTGACTCAATATTAGAGAAGAGTTACTGATTCATCTTAATCTATGTTGGACTTTAAAAAAAAAAAAAGGATTATACGTAGTTGCTAGTGAAAGCCCTTATCCATTCTTTTATTCATTGAAGGATAGGAAAAAATATACCCCTTCAGAGTTTTGCACAAAATATTTATTCAGTGGATGAGAAGCAGGCTGATCTTCAAAACCCACACTTTGACCCTGGGTTATACGGTTTTGCACTGTTCTTGCATTCTTTGTCTCACCATGTATAAAATGAATTGAGGACGATAACAATAATCTTCTAAACTGTTTTATTTTCTTACATTAACAGGATAAGTGATGGTGTGCAAAGATTCATAAAATCCCATATGTTGATTTCTTTGTTGACCAACACATCCATAGTGAAGGAAGCCAAGAACAAGCTCATTGATGAAGCAATTAATCAACATTTATTTATTGTCTACTATATGCTCAGTTAATGGTTGGGACCCCAGATCTCAGAAAACTGCATGTAGTTTAGAAAATCAAGAGGTTGAAGTTAGACTGAAACAATATGAAATTATTTCCTACATCTTTGTAGACAATCTATAAGCGTTTTATACTTTAATGCTGTAGGACTTCAGAAAAGAGAGGGATCAGTGAAGACAGGAGAAAACAAGGAAAGATTCACTTCAGCTGTGCCTTCCTTGATTAGCAAATAAAATCGGATAAGACCCCAAGTAAGACAGATGACATTACAAGGCATGAGATACTCAGCTGGAAAGGAACTGAAAAGAGTCAATAGTGGTAGAATGGAGAGGTTGGCATGGATGAAAGAGTATTGAAAGGAAAAGTGGAAAGTAAGCTCTAGCTGCATGTGTCGCATATACGCAATGGAGGATCTTTGTCCTCTATTCAATAATATCATGTTTTAACAAGAATTATTAGGTTCTAAGATTTCTTCTGATCCACAGAGCTGCAGAGAGAGACCAGGTGGCAGTGGCAGCCTCTCCTCCTAACTTCTTTTTTGTATATTTTTTTCTTTTCTCTTCTTTTCTTTTTTTTTTCGTGTTCTGAACACCATGAACCCACTTGATATCAGAGGACAGATTCAATCCCGTTTGTATGGCCCTCTCCTCACAGAGGTGATCAAGGAACAAGTGGGTGATGAGGAAGGAGAGGCGGCAGGATGTCATAAACAAGGAAGGTTTCAGAAGCTGAACTCTGGGTGTTCAGCATTTCTTTCAGCATTCTCTTGATCTCTCAAAAAAATATTTCACTGGAGTGATACAAAAGTGGTAATTGAAAAATCCAAAGTACAAACATTATACAAATTATTTCCAATTTATACCTAAAGTTTCTCCTTGTGCCTTTTACATAACTAGGGTAGTCTTTCATCGTTAATATGTTAAATTAAGAAAAACGAATCTAAAAAGAAACAATACAGATGAACTTATTTACAAGACAGAAACAGACTCACAGACTTAGAGAATGAACTTATGGTTACCAGGGGGGAAGGGTGGGGGGAAGGGATAGTTAGGGAGTTTGGGATCGACATGTACACACTGCTATATTTAAAATGGATAACCAGTGCCCATGATCGGATGAATGGTTAAAGAAGATGTGGCACATATATACAATGGAATATTACTCAGCCATAAAAAGAAACGAAATTGAGCTATTTGTAATGAGGTGGATAGACCTAGAGTTTGTCATACAGAGTGAAGTAAGTCAGAAAGAGAAAGACAAATACCATATGCTAACACATATGTATGGAATTTAAGAAAAAAAATGTCATGAAGAACCTAGGGGTAAGACAGGAATAAAGACACAGACCTACTGGAGAACGGACTTGAGGATATGGGGAGGGGGAAGGGTGAGCTGTGAAAAAGTGAGAGAGAGGCATGGACATATATACACTACCAAATGTAAGGTAGATAGCTAGTAGGAAGCAGCCGCATAGCACAGGGATATCAGCTCAGTGCTTTGTGACTGCCTGGAGGGGTGGGACAGGGAGGGTGTGAGGGAGGGAGATGCAAGAGGGAAGAGATATGGGAACATATGTATATGTATAACTGATTCACTTTGTTATAGAGCAGAAACTAACACACCATTGTAAAGCAACTATACCCCAATAAAGATGTTAAAAAAATAAAAATAAAATGGATAACCAACAAGGACCTACTGTATAGCACAGGGAACTCTGCTCAATGGTATGTGGCAGCCTGGATGGGAGGGGAGTCTGGGGGAGAATGGATACATGTATATGCATGGCTGAGTCGCTTTGCTGTGCACCTGAAACTATCACAACATTGTTAATTGGCTATACTCCAATATAAAATAAAAAGTTAAAAAAAAAAAAGAAAAGTGAGCCACTTTCTAGATACAATTTGCTGTCCCAAGTAATTAAATGCCATTGGAGGACTAGAGATCCTAGGCAGGAACAGTCTAAAAGTTGAGAAGCCTTTTATCTTGCTCTTCACATAAGGGAGTTGCCAATTCAATTCACTGATATTCCAGCTCTTGATATTTTGTTGATCTTGTTTCAGATTTGAAAAAAAATTAAATCTAAATCCCTTACCACAAACATAGTGTTCATATACTAAGATATATGACAAGTGTATGTAGAATATAGAATAAATATATGCCCAGAAGCCAATCCTATGCAAATTTTGCTGTAAATTGTCTATTACTGTCACCACTTGTCAGCATGTCACCACAACAGTAGTATCTTAGACCATCATTCTCTCTAATGAGTAAATTAGAGGATTGTGGAATTAGAAGAATGCATATTTTTAACAGTAACAATCATAATATAATTATGATGAAAAAAATCACAATAATATGGAGTCCCTGCCTCCTGCGACAAGAAAAATTGCAAAAGGAAATACTGAAAAGATGGCCTAGGTTAAAATCATCGTTACTATTAGAAATCACTTAATGTTAATCTAAAAACTTAAAGAAGATAAGTGGATTTATCCTTTGTAATGCATTTTATGGATGTCATGTTTCAAAGTATGGTGTAAGCATATAAGGGGGGCATAATCTCATACACAGAGGTAAGCCATAGCATCTGGGTTTATCTTCTTTGCTAATCTTTAGATTAATTTTTCTTTTCTCTGCTTATCCCTATTGTATAATCAACCCGGACTAAAATTTACTTCACCTACATAAGCGTTTATCACAGTATCCCGTGAGGAAGCTTCAAATTCCAAGAGATATGCACCCATGTAGACAATTCCAGTACATGGCAGCTTAGGTACGTTATGGGTATAAAAGCATGTCATTGTCTTCCCTTGTTATAATGAATAATGTTGTAGAAACCTATGAAGATTCATACTTCCTAATGCACCATTTACAAGTTTCCTGTCAGTTTTTAAGTCAGCCTGGGGCTAAGAAATGAAAACGGGATGTATGTCAATTTAGTAAATAATTGTCAGCCCCTACATGTAGTTAAGAGACTTTGGTATTAAAATTTTTTAATGCCTGCTGTCTCAATTAGTGATACTACAATTCAGATTTTTTACTATTAACTTAGTTAATTAACCCTTCTGTAAGGGAGGGTCCAGGTCAATGATATAGATTTAGAAGCATCATTACAAAGGGTAAAAATGAAATTCAAAGAAAATCTTATTCATCTATAATGCTGTGTACTGCAAAAACATTTATTGGTGCAGTTTTAATATCAGGCATTATACTATGTTATTAAAATATTAGAAATATATCAGATAAAAAACCTGAAAAAGACAGGGGATAAAGAAAACAGGTTAATTTGAACAAGATATATTCCCAGCACCAATACGGATATGATTGAGCCCTGACCTTTGGAATATTGCATGCATTATTAATCTACTGAAGACAGTAGGTAATATGACTTTATATGCTTTTTAGGTTATAATTTGCATAACTGGGGATATAGTTTATTTTTTCAGCGCCTTGCATGCTGTGAGTGCTCAATAAATACTAAACATCAATAATATGGTATGTGGCATATTCCGGAGCCTTCATTTGCATGGCCATCTGGAAAACTCTTGTGTTGTAAACACTGATTTTATTTTGAGTAAGAATGAAATTACTGCAGAAGTTGTTTAGCAATCTTGGTTCAAATTTTTCCTCCTTTTCACCCTTTCATTTGGTAGGAAATGTGAAATAATCCAAAGAATCTAAAACTTTTCACTGTTAGAAGTGAAAGATTTGGATAGATTATAATTATATGATGTCAAGTATTTTATTAGATTAGCTTTTCATAACTCTTTTAGAAATCTATATCCTTTTGATTTTTATAAATTCTTTTTAGTTTCATAAATTCTCCTCTTTACCAATTATATATGTAGGAAGGTACTTATCAGAAGAGGCTTAATTTTTTCTGCTCATCCATTTATCTATTTTTATAATTTTTATAATTGAGATATAATTCACATACCATAAAATTCACCCTTTTAAGGTATGTAATTTGATGGTTTGTAGTAAGTTCACAGTGTTGCGCAACCATTACCACCATCAGTTTTGAAATATTTTCAATTCCCCAAAAAGAACCATGATATCCATAGCAGCGATTCTTCATTTTGCTTCTGTCTCTCCTATACCTGCCATAGGCAACTGCTAATCTACTTTTTGTCTCTATAGTTGTGTTTATTCTTAACATTTCATGGAAATGGAATTAAACAAATGTGGCCTTTTGTGACTGGCCTCTTTCACTTAGCATAATGTTTTCAAGGTTCACTCATGCTGTAGCGTATATCAGTAATTTGTTTCTTTTTATGTCAAATAATATTCCATTGTATGGATGTACCATATTTTATGTATCCACTCATCAGTTGATGGAAATTTGCAATGTTTCCACTTTGGGGCTATTACGAATAATGCTGATATGAATATTTGTGTGTAATTTTTTATGTGGACATAGGTTTTCATTTCTCTTGGATGTAGACATAGAGGTGGAATCACTCGGTGGGTCATATGGGAAATCTATGTGTAACCTTTTGAGGGACTGCAGACTATTTTCCAAAGTGTCTGTACCACTTTATATTCTCACTAGTAGTGGATAGGTTTTCAGTTCTCCACTTCCTTGCCAATAGTTGTTATTATCTGTCTTATTGATTATAGTTATCCCAGTGAAGTGGTATCTCACCATGATTTTGATTTGTATTTCCTTGATGGCTAATAACTATTTATTTTTAATCTGCTAAATAACTTATATAGCCTAAAAGTTGTTGGAAAGGGTGATCCGAATAAGGACCAATGAGGTCAATTGAGAGAGAAAGGATAAAGGCAAATTCTTCCCCCCAGACCACTTGAATCAGATTCAAATTTATTAAAACCAGTCAGAGTGGCCCAGGAAATCCACAAAGTTCAGGAGAAATCAGTAAAGTCCTGAGATAAACCCGCATGAAAGCATAAAGATATTGGTGGACTGGCCTTTATATTGCAGTTTTTGCTACAGTGTAAGACATTCTCAGTACTAAGTGTTTGGGCATTTATCAGTTAGGATCCTGGCAGGAAACAAATGGCATATTCCAAGGAGTTAATTAAAAAGAGTTTAAGAAAGGGACTATGTACAGAAATGTGGGCAGGGTTAGGGGAACCAACAAGGAATGGTGCAACACTCAGGAACTAGCAATAGTGCTAAACCATTACCACCCTTAGGTCTGAAGGATCAAAGGTAGGATACAGTATTCCCCAAAACCATTAAAGGCTGTAATCGTGGGAGAAGAGCCACCAGAAGGAACAATGATCTCATGTAGAAGAATGCAGCCAATATTAAAGCCACATCCCAGAATGGGGGAGAACAGGAATAATTACTCTGACCTTTCTCTTTTCCCACATTCCCAATCTCTCATCAATGCCTGCAATTACTTAAACCCAACCAGAAGGCAAAAAGCAAAGCAGCGTGTGTATGAGATCCATAGATACCAGCATCTTAGGGCGTAGAACATGGCGGAGAAGAGCAGATAAGAGATCTGGAGTGGCAATCAGACAACCGACCCAGGGAGGAAGAGTGGAAATGTGCCCTCCATGCTAGCAGTGGCAACAAAGACATAGACGGACTTTTCAGTCTTTCTACGTTTGACTTGCTTTCCCAGAGCCTCTGACTTTGATGGAGTCAAAAGCAGCATGGAGGTCCATCTGAAGCAACTAAGTTCAACTCCAAGTCATTCTACCATTGGGCTCTGGACCCAGCAGCAGAAAGGAACAAAGAGATGCCATTTAGTCACAGGGGAAAACACACTTCAGCTCCACTGAGAAGTTGAGAATTGATTGATTACATTCTCTAGCCTTGGCCACTGGAGTTGGCAACAAAGGTGGAGCAACTCATTCCAGGAAAACACCTTCAGGTGGCAGGGGCAGAATGTTTCCAGTGCAAGGAGTATATCTGTATCTTTAAAATATGAACAGATTTGACTGGTTCTTAATGACAAAGTGCTCTGAGATTTTTCCTACTGTATCAGGTGAAGGGTGGTCCATACCAGAGAAAAGAAATAACGAAATTCAGGCAGTCTGGGTTGCCGGGCTCTTAAGTAGTATTTGGGATCACTATGGTGAATCTGCCATTTACACTCTAAACTGTAAATCATGTGTCTTACATTAACTCTCTCTCCTTAAAAAAAACCCCAGAAAACAACAAAAAAACCTAGCCTGGATATTTACTTCTGGAAATGGCAATGATGCTTGAATATCATGATAATCATATCTCTCACAGTTGAATTATTAGATATATTTTCATGTTAAAAATGAGGTTCAGGGCTTCCCTGGTGGCGCAGTGGTTGAGAGTCCGCCTGCTGATGCGGGAGACACAGGTTTGTGACCCGGTCCGGGAAGATCTCACATGCCGCGGAGCGGCTGGGCCCGTGAGCCATGGCCGCTGAGCCTGCACGTCCAGAGCCTGTGCTCCACAACGGGAGAGGCCACAACAGTGAGAGGCCCGTGTACCGCAAAAAAAAAAAAAAAAGTGAGGTTCAAAGCATAAAGTCTATTGTTTCAATGCATTTTCAACCAGAATCAGAGTATCACTACAAAGATGTTCTAGAAAACTGATGAGGTAGAACAAAGATGAGTTCTTGGGAAAGAGTTAAACAGCTTGGCGGCCTACAGGGTAAGGAAGGGGCTGTTCCAGACAGATGAGGCTATGCAAGAGTGACTTCAGAAACAAACTGAAGGTATGTTCAGATTTTAAAACAAAATAGAACCAAACTAGAGAACATTTTTTTTCATGTATCTTTATACCATAAATACTTATTCTCAGTAGGAAGCTCCTCTTCAAGTCATTTGATTTGAGAATCTGAATTCTTCACAGCAGAGTTAATACCAGCCATATTACCCATGTTGGAAACTTGATGTTCATTAAAAAGTGTTGCTCTTTGGATATCTCACATGTCTGTGGGTAGCTTGTGTCCTAATCTTCACCCCTTCTTTCCACCTTAAGCACAGAAGATCAAATGACAAAGAGCATTTTGTAATTAGTTCCCTCACTAACCTAACATCTAATTGACTGGCATAGTACAGTGTTTCACTTCTTCAGAGGATAAATGTCCCTCTGAAGAAGGGACATTCTAACATGGCCCCAGCTATCAACACATTTCCTAATTGTTGGCAAATGTGTGTGTGTTTTTACATCTCACATGGTTTCATTTAGAAAAACTGTATTGTGTGGGGTTTTTCTTTTTGCATATGTATAGGTGATCTTGTTAATCAACACTTTACATAAGCATGTGTACTGTTCCTCATTTTTATGCAAATCGCTTCTGCAACCAGACAGGTGTATTGTCTGCTTTCTATGCATCATCAAGAAATCCAATAACTTGGCTGTGTACCTACATCTGGTTAGGGTTTGACCCAATACGTACTTGAATGTGGATTTCAAATACAGGCAGGTGTTGAGCCTATCAGAACTACCAGCAATAGAAATCTCATTCACCCCTGCAAAGGCAACCAGTGATTTAAAAATATATATATTATAATTTGAACTTTGATGCTGAGGTCTTTTTTCAGGGGGAGGGCTTGTTTATTTAATCACTGAAGCACCACTGAGTACCAGGTTCTCTAGAATTCTGTTATGCATAATTTTTGAAAACTGACATAGAAAAGGAACAAATTGAATTAAGTTTCAAAATCACAGGAAAACACGTGGCTTATGTTTTGTGGTGTAGTTTTTAGTGTTTGCCTCCAGAAGTGGCCTCCTCATTGGAGCACAGAAATCAGGGAAGAGCTGGACAGTGGACACGAGACAAATCATCCATAACAAACGGTAACGCTGTCCTCTGACTCTGCTTTGCTGACACCCCTTCCCCACCCCCAGTGCGATGCAAGAAGGACATGGATGCCAGTACGTATAGGCAGCTATTAATCAAAGAGCCCCTTTTGGATCCTAACATGTTGAGAAGATTAAAGCCTATTTTTAGTTTTCAGGGAACAGAACTGCTAATACGTGAGGTCACAACTGGTTGCTGTACAGCAGTGAAGATTTACATTCCCACAAGAGAGAGGAAGTAAAAAACAAGAAAAGCCAAGACGGCTTTGAAAACTGTCTGTCGTCTCATGGCCATGCAAACAGCTTAAAAACCCTGGGAGAAAAGAGAAAAAAGATGTGACCACCATATCAGTGACCAATTTACAACCTTGTATATATGTGCCCTTAATTCCTAAGGCATATTCTTTTGTCAGAATAGACATTTGGTAGAAAGAAAAACCACTTTGTCCCTAAAGCAGAGAAAAGAAATAAGGGGAGGAGGGAGTTGTAGAGGGAGTGTTGAAAAGGCAGGGGCTTAAATATGACTGAAAAATGTATAATGACCTCATACTGAGCACTAGAGAGAAGGAATGAGAGAAGAGGACAAAACAGAGGGGAGAAACAGGCAGATTTAGCATCTATTTTATAAGAAGGGGGAAAAGGAAGAGAGAGAGAGAGGAAGAGAAGTAGGGGTGGAGAGAGGGAGGGAGGGAGGGAGGGAGGGAGGAGACATGTAAGTTGCCATTGTAGAGCATCCCTTCTAGTAGGCTAGACAGCAAGTTGCTTCTGGAACTGACTCAGGGCCAGCTCCTTCCCACTATGGCTGCAGACACATAGCTGACACCTCTCTGAGGCCAAAGGAACATGTCAGGCCACCATGAACCTAAGTTAGTGAAGAGCTGCCTTACTCAGATAAAGCCTTCTAGATAATGAACAAAGTTCAACTAAACTCTCAGGGTAAAAACTACCTCTCAAATAATGATCATGAATTAGAATATGGCAGACCTGGAGTAAAACAGGGAACAGAATTGAGTGAATCTGATTGCTATTCAATTTGCTTCACTGAATGCCTTAAAGTGAGAGCTGCCGGGATACACCAACTTCAAATCTAGGAAATCTGCTTGCAAGATACAGATTAATCTGATCCACTGGTATAAAGATTTTAAACTGAGTGAAATAAGGGAAGAAGTTTAATCCACTGGCCAGGGGTGACTAATTCTACCCAGAAATACCCTGACAGTGGGAATGAGACCAAGATCTCACAGGTCAACAAAGCATTTGACTCACTCTGTTCTACTTTTTGTCAGCAGTGGTTCTACCCATCGTTATAAAGCCTATTGCTTCACTAGGCATTTTGTAAACTGTTCTAAAATTTTAAACGTTCTCTTAAACATTGGTGGCCTGAAAATATTAATGAATATTTCAAAATTGTCTACAATGAACCTAGAGGGGCTTCTGACTTGAGTAGAGCTGATTCTACAGGTAACATACAAAATCCTTTCGAATTATTGTATTTATTGTTCTGTGGAGCATCACGGTTTGATGTGTTCATGGCATTCAACAAACATTTATGGAATGACTGTTTCAATTGTTTTCCCAGATGTTGGGATAAAGGAAATGTAAGGATGAATAAAAAGTGTATCTGTCCATGAAGAGCTTGGAACAAGGCAGAATGAAAAAGTACTAGCTCCTACTTTAATGGTTAATAGAGTTTGAATTAAAAAAGAAAAAAACTCTCAGCATTATTTCCCTGACTTATCCTAAGGGTGAATTAAATGTTTAAATGTATTATAAAAGATCACGTTCTCTTTACTATTTTTGCTTTTACCTGAGAATTCCCGTCAGCGTTGAAACTGGAAACATAGTTTGTGGTTTCTCACAATTTCACTGACTTCAGCATGTTAAAAAGAATACCCAAAAGGCAGGTATGTTTTCCTTCTATGCTACTTCTCAACTCTTTCTTCCCCTCCTCCTGCACAGAAAAAAAAAAAAAAAATCTTATAACTATAAACTGGTCTCCTGCTTGGATTAATTTTCTTCACCAAAACAGTGACCATTGTCAAATGCCTTCTTGCATCTCCATGGAAACTGTTTCCTTGGCCATAGACAAAGGTCTGCCTATAATACAATGCCCGGAGAGTGTCTGAGGTTGTAGACCCCTTGTTTAAAATCACAGTGCAAGGGTGTAATGTAGATTTTATATTATTTCTGCCTGTCTGTTTCAGCTGGTAGGCCTTCATTCCAAAATAATATTTTTTCAAATGAAGTAGCAGAAAACAGCTTTACATTTTTGTTATCCCTTCCAGCGCAAAATAAAAAATGCCTGTGCTGCCACTACCTGATTCAATCAAGTGGAGTACATTCGATACCCACAGGCTACAAGTGCTGGAAAAGCTGACTTGTATTTTAATTAATAATGTGCTACACTTTCTCAACAGCTAGGCCTTTGGCAATCTGATTTGCTTTGTTCATTATTTGCTGTAAACAATTTTCAAACAACATGTAGGCAACTCTATTTCTGAATATCTCCTGCTAATTCATAACATTAACAAAAATATGGAGGAGAATTTTTTCTTCCTTGCCAAAAAAAATCCTGATTAAACTTTAATCATAGCCAGTAGAGGTTTGGGGTTGGGAATATCGGGGTTTACAAGTCCAAGAGATAAAATTAAATACAAAAAAACACAATAAATTATATATAATAAGTATATACTGCCAGTTAACTAAAACACATATAACCAGGATAAGGCATAGGTGTCCTTGAAAATTTGGTGACACAGTATGAATAAAATTCCATGGTCATTATTCGGTCCATTGCCATGGACCGAACTGTGTCCCCCAACAATTTTTATGTTGAAGTCCTAACCCCCCTAACGACAGTATTTGGAGATAGCATCTTTACAGAGGTATGAAAGTTAAATGAGATCATCAGGGTAGTGTCCTGATCTTGTAAGATTAGTATTCTTATAAGAAGAGACATCAAACAGCTCACTCTCTCTGCCACATGAGGACATGGTGACTGGCTGTCTGCAAGCCAGCAAGAGATCTTACCAGAAACGGAATTATCGAGCACCTTAATCTTAGACTTCTCAGCCTTTAGAACTGTGAGAAATAAATTTTTGGTGTTTAGGCCACCCAGTCTGTGGTATTTTGTCATGGCAGCCCAAGCTGACAAATACATTTTGGAGAAGAGGCAATTGAAAGTATCGAATCTTTACGTTAAATAGAATATACACTCCTTCCCCAGTTGGAGGTAAATGGTTAATCTTCACATCCACAGGACAGGAACTTCTTAGAATAGTATTAAAGTTTAGGAAAGAGGACTTGCTTTAGATATGAAGAATAACTTTAGAATTAGGGACATATATGGATGGAAGAACAATTTCTTTCCTTTGCACGGCACTTTATGGCTTACAAACCACTTTCCTACAGATTGGCTCTACATCATCCCTATAAAGTCTAAAAGAATTAACATCTCCAGTTTTGAAATGAGGAGGCTGATCAAGATTACACAAGTTATAAGTGGCAGCACAAGGAACAGGTAATAAAGCATATACATGGTGGAACAAAGGTTAAACTGCTGATCTTGAACGTAGCACATAATGAGAGGCATAAAAGGACCAGTTTTGAAGCCCATTTTTGAAGTATGAATGACTTAAGATAATTTAAGTACTTAACTTTCTCTTCTTCCAAGTTAAACTGATACTATCTTTCAAAAGATAGTATTCCCATCATATTAATGGAATCTACTAATTTAAAACTTTCATGAGGCAATAGTGACAATAACTACAGCCGAGAGGAACCTGGGTTGATATCGTCACATACAAAACTATTGATATATTTATTAATTTACTTATCATTCATGTAACAGACGTGTAATGAGCACCTATATTTTTTCAGATGTTGTGTTTAGTACTGAGTATACAATAGTGAAGAAAATAATCATGATTCCTGCTTTTAAGGAGCAGACATCTATTTCTTTCTTTTTGTTGTTGTTGTTAAAAACCTTGAGCATATTTATTTATTTATTTTTATAATTAATTTTTATTGGAGTATAGTTGCTTTACAATATTGTGTTAGGTTCTACTGTACAGCAAAGTGAATCAGCTATACATATACATGTATCCCCTCTTTTTTTGGATTTCCTCCCCATTTAGGTCACCACAGAGCACTGAATAGAGTTCCCTGAGCTATACAGTAGGTTCTCATTAGTTATCTATTTTATACATAGTGTCAATAGTGTGTATATGTCAATCCCAATCTCCCAATACATCCCATGCCCCCCTCTTTGCCCTTGGTATCCATACATTTGTTCTCTACGTCTGTGTCTCTATTTCTGCTTTGCAAATAAGATCATCTATATTATTTTTCTAGATTTCACACATATGCATTAATATACGATATTTGTTTTTCTCTTTCTGACTTACTTCACTCTGTATGACAGTCTCTAGATGCATCCACATCTCTACAAATGACCCAATTTTGTTCCTTTTTTATGGCTGAGTAATATTCCATTGTATATATGTACCACATTTTCTTTATCCATTCGTCTGTCGATGAGCGTTTAGGTTGCTTCCATGTCCTGGCTATTGTAAATAGTGCTGCAATGAACACTGGGGTGCACGTGTCTTTTTGAATTATGGTTTTCTCTGGGTATATGCCCAGTAGTGGGATTGCTGGGTCATATGGTAAGTCTATTTTTAGTTCTTTAAGGAACCTCCATACTGTTCTCCATAGTGGCTGTATCAATTTACATTCCCACCAACAGTGCAAGAGGGTTCCCTTTTCTCCACACCCTCTCCAGCATTTATTGTTTGTAGATTTTTTTAATGATGGTCATTCTGGTCGGTGTGAGGTGATACCTTATTGTAGTTTTGATTTGCATTTCTCTAATAATTAGTGATGTTGAACATCTTTTCATTTGTTTGTTGGCCATCTGTATGTCTTCTTTGGAGAAATGTCTATTTAGGTCTTCCGCCTATTTTTTGATTGGGTTGTTTGTTTTTTTGATATTGAGCTGCATGAGCTGTTTGTATATTTTGGAGATTAATCCTTTGTAAGGAGCTGACATCTATTAATACTAATTCCATTAAGCCAAAATGTATCTAGGACTTACTAGGCAGCAACGCCTAGATAGACAAAAATTTAAATATACAAAAATAAGGTTTAATGATTATTTGTAAGAAAAAAATTGTGCATTAAGAATTTTAATACAATATGATAGGTACAATCACATAGAAGTATGTGCTATGTGCAATGGTGGCATAAAGTCAGAGATGATCAACACTGCCTGAGGAGGGGAAACTCAAAGAAAACATCTCATTTGAATGAAAGGAGGAATACTAGGTACAAATGGTGAGAAAGGGGATTTCTTTCAGGTGTAATAGCTCCTATAAATATATACAAGTCAAAATTAAGTGTAGGTCCAGAGAAAAATCAGTCAGTTTCACATACTTCTATTTTTTATGTAGATGGGTAAGGTATAATTATGGATATATTATGAGAGATAAAGAGCAATGAGGCTGGAGATAGAAATGGAACCAAATCATAAAGAGTTTTAAATGTCACACAAATAAATTTACTTTATTTTATAGAAAGTTGGAAACCACTGAGGAGTTGTAAACAGAACAGTGAAATAATCATATTTGTGTTTTAGAGAGACATCTAACAAGAATGTGGAAGATGAGGTAGAGAAATGTGAGACTGGAAACCAGGAGATAATTGAAATAGTCAAGCTGAAGTGAATAAGGACCTGGACCAAGGCAGTGGCAGTGGCAGTGGCAGTGAAACTCCTTTATTGCTATAGTCAGTCAAAAAGATCATCCAGCTCAGTCTCTTCTTTTATGAACAAGACCTTCAAAGTCAGTGAGAACAAGTGACTTACCCAGTGGCACATAGAAACAAGGCTTGATCTTGGATCCCCTCATTTCCGTTCCAGCCCACCTGTACATGGAAAGGCCTCAACTTCATTTTTATCCTATTGCACATAATGGTAGAACTGTATTATGTGGAAAGGTTATCTAGAAAGATGACCCTTCTCTTGGTCTGCTCATAGACTCCCACTCAAGCCTGGTGACTTGTTGATCACATAATCAAGTAAAACACAACTTAGGTGGAGAATTAAACGGTGTCCATGCAGCTGAAAGCTGCTTCTTATTTCCCAGGGCTTTCAGTCTTAAAATAACTCTTCATCTACTAAATGCAGGCTTATAAAGCTGCCCTGTAACTAGCCAGTCACATAATGTCATACCAGTCCAGCCCCATGCAGAAGAACAGGGCCTGCAAAGGAATGTTTGCTAAGGACATCAGTACCATGAAGAGTCCCTGTTCTCATGAGAGAAGCATATGGTGTAACTTGGACCTCTTTGGGGCCAAGGGGTGTACTTCTTGGCAAATCACATCAGCCTTAGAAAACAACCTACTTTGAATAGTATTAAGTTACTGCATGGGGTTACAATCTGTCCCACTATTTCTAATGTTCCCAACAAATTTCTTGGCAATTTAACCTTAGACCCATCAGCTAAAGTTTTATTTTATCCTCACAGTTTAGAATAGTACCTCAATTCCCCCATATTGGTATCACTAGGTTAAAAGCATTACTTTGTATTGAGTGGAGTTGTTCACATTGGATTTACTCAATTGTTCACTCTATCTGCTGAGTTTAAAGGTACTCCTTCACTTCAACTTACTGTCAGAATTGAATAGGATTTCCAAATTCGCAATAGACACTAATCTTTGGGATTTGGGAATGAAAAACTGGAATTTAAAAAAATTCTCAGTAATTCTAAAAAATCATAAGTTATTACTGTATTTTTCATAATACTTTATGTAATAGTAATGAGTGACCATCGTACTAAACATAACTCATTCGCTGTGACAGGGTTAAAGTTTCAGAACTTTTCTGTTAAAAAGAGATATAGTATTAAACGAACGTGTCATTTTGATTTAAAACATGTCTGACAATGAGCTAACTGATTTCCTCTGTTCCTTAAGATACTTTTAACGTTTTCAATATTCTTTAGTTGATATTATAAATATCATAAATTATTTAATAAATAAAAATTATTAAGTGTAGTAATATTTACAGAGAACTGTAACCTATAGAGTATATTCAAACACTGGAAAATGCCGATGAATATTATTGGGTGGTATTGAACAAAGTAACATGCTGATCTCCCAACAAGGTTAAAGGCACTACACAGAATCAAATGTCGAAATTACCAATTTAAGGACTTATTTTGCTTTCAAAACTTGTTTATTCTTGGAGCATCACTCACAGGATTTATATAATGTATACTACGTGTATAAGCTTGTTAATATTTATTTTATTTACAAGAATGATGAACCACTAGCTAAAGACAGGACCACAAACACACATTTATAACCTGGCAACTACTTTTCCCATTTTCTTGATTTCTGAACTGATTTTTTCTCAGGTTTTAGCATTCATAAAAACATTAATTCTCCCAAGAAATACCAAGAAGAAATTCCTGCGTGGAAACACTAGACCCAATCATTCCCTTGCAATCTGAAGTTACAGCAGACACCAGCCACTAGAGCAGCCAGTCCAGGATTTTGAGAATGTGGAAAGTGAGTTAATGTCCACAGAACATCCACATGGTCCAAAGTCTGTATTTATACTCACATAAAACGTTCTTAATTTCAATTAAAAAATAATTTTATTTCAATATACCTTAGCCAAATGACTAGAGAAGCAATTACTTTTAAAAATTTCAGTTTGTACTATTTATTTTGGAATCAAGGAATCAACTTGTATCATGATACTTATTTGTCCTGATGTCTGGAAAGATAAGATGAATTCAGCAGGTTATTCACTAAATCGATCTTATTATAACAAATACAAATTGTATTTCTCAGCCTCTCGGAAATTTCATAACCTTCTGTAATAGGTGAAGTACATATATAAATAGTAATTATTAAGGGATAATTATTAAATTATGCCATTGCTCTAAAGAGAATAGTTTAATCTTTTTTAATTTATAAAACCAGAATAGGCTCTGTACTCTCAATGATACTATTATGGTCATTGTTTATATAATCCTTGCATCCTTTTCGTGGATTTCACCTGGATGCTATACACAAAAAATAGAGACCAAGGACCCAGTACAAGCCCCTGACATGGCATTGTGACATCGCGTTCACTAGAGAAAAAGGGACATCTCTGTCAGGATCTCTGCTCTCTGATTAATGAGGAGGCATTCATTACAACTCAGGAACGGACAGCACCTCCACAAACTAGGAAATTAATTTATTAGTCTATGGGCAGAGGTTAAGGAACATGAGAAAGAGAAAGAAAAGGGGAAAAAAAGGACAAGAAAACAGCTGAAGCAGTACAGATATGTGAAGTCACATATGTCACAGGCTTAAGAATAGTAATAAGGACTCCTGGAAATCAGCACATATTTTAAATAAGTATAAAATTCTTTAAATGATTAAATTAAATGAAAAGATCTAAATATTAATGATTCAGCTAAATGTGTTATTTTAAATGTCCCCATGTCACTGTCATTTATCAATATATAAAACTGATTATATTAAGTTTTGTTGAAAGATCAAAAGAAAATGAAGTCAGCTACTAAAAAATAGAATTTTTTAGAACATGTTTACCACCTACTGCCTAACTAGCTGGTGTCTCAGTAGCCAAGCCAATGGGAACATATTAGATAGGATTGCCTGCTTACAAGCATGACCATTCCGTGGGTCTGGATAGAAACCAGGGCTGTCTGGAAGCCAGAGACCCAGCATAAGGTTTACGGTGGAGCTGACTTCTGCTTCCATCACCTCTCTCCATGGTCGCAGCGATTCTCCGAGAGGGCTGGGACCTTTGCCATATCTTCTTCCAAAAGTGTATGTATCACTTCAGGCAGTGCAAAATGCAGTTATTCAAAATCTCTTACTTTGAAAGAAATAAATGCCTTTCTTCTAGGGATTGTTGTATAAAGAGTAACATCCACCACAGAGTTTATTATCCCTGGAACTAATAGTGATGTGATGTCATTTTAATGTATCATACCTGTGCCAGATGCTGGCTAGCTCTTCATCAAACCTATTTCTTCTTCTTCCTCAGAACACAGCGAAACTGTATTTTCTTCCCTTCCTTGTAGTTGGGTGTGGCCACTAAACTCAGCTCCAGTGAATAATTTTTGAGTGGAAGTGACTGACCCACAAAAGCCTCCCACACAAAGTCTTTCACGCTCTTTCTTTTTCTGCCAGCCTGGGGGGAGGGGAGCCTTGGCTGTGTCTGGGTGCCATGCTTGAAGAAGGCAAGACCACAAGATGAAAAGAGTCTGGCTCCTTGAGTCACCACTTAGAGGAGAGGCAGCCACCAATTCAGAACACCTGTTTTGGATTTTATGAGACAAAAATATAAATTTCTGTTGTATTTGTTCCATTACACATTTGTCACCGTTATTGTTAAGGTAGCTAATGTCACTTACCTATTACAATAGTCATCGTGATGGAAAGCCGTGTTTTATCACACATTGTTCACAAACCTTCTACCATCTGTAAGGCCAATGTGAATTTTCACTGCAACAGAAACATGTCACTCATGCACCATTAAATATATCACTTTTAATAATTAATTTAGAAAAATGTAATTAATTATTGCTCACCACTGTATTTCCAGGATCCTCTCTGCCTTATTTTCCTCATTCAGTTATAAGTCTCAGGTCTTATTTTTTAAACTTTCAGTGTGTTAAGAATAGTAGATACTAGTTGATAGCAGCAGAAGGAAGCTGATTGAAATCATGAGTGTTGTTTATTATTCTGAGATTTATTATTTGACTTCATATTCAACTTATACTTCCATGGAAGTGAAAAGAGCACAAAGACATCAGAAGTTAATTCAGTCCAAAATAAGCCTATGAACACTTATTCCCTCCAAAACAAAAGCGAAACAAATTTAATTTAAAGGCAAAAGGATATAAGTAGTTGGAAGGTTTTTAAAGTGTCATCAAGCCATTTTAAATTATAGCTAATATATGAGGAAAACAACAAAGGCTGTTTTTGTAATATTGAGAGTTTTGTAAAATTGATCACTTTAAAATGATCATCACAATTATACTGTGCGAAGTAGCACAGTATAATTGACTAATTTCTACTATTTATTCTGTCATATCCTTTCCTTCATTAAGCGTTTTGTTTAGAAAGAGAGAAAAGCTATGGAAACTGCTTTTCCCTTCCCAAAAGAGTATCTGTAAGTCACATATGTTATAATACATTTGCATTCTTAAACAAATAGAACTCAGACAGACAAATTAAAAATGATTATTTATGCCCTAAGAAGCCCCGTTACCCTGAAGTGCCATCCAAAGGTCAACCATTGCCTCAAACTCTGCTGCATCTACTGTGACCTGGAAGTACCATTGATAATGACCCCTCGGCTGTAGGACTTGAAGACTTAATCATTTGACATACAAGCTGCCCGCGGCATTCAGATCTGGCATTTTCCTTTGTGAGATGTACACAAACAATATGCATTTTAAACAATTCAAAGCCCCAGTGCCTGAAATAGACCTGGCACGGCTCTCCTCCTCAGGAGCAGCTTCTCACCAGCTCAGCTCTCCCTCGGAGGCACAAGCTGGGGAGAATGGAGCTGGCGGAGGCAGCTGGAACGAGGCGCTGCACGTACTATTGGCATTTCCCCCACTTTTCAAGGCACGCTTGTCATCTGTATCATAGCAAACTTAATTACAGGGCGATGTAACTCCAGCCTCTTGGGGGAGGAATTTTTACGCATTGTTCAGAGAAAGAAAACTCTTTGCTGGGGAAACTTTACACCCCCCTCTTTTTCTAAGTGACACCTGAATTGAAGGCATTTGCATAAAATATCTTGATTGCCCTGTTCCTGTAAGTTGTGCCACTATATCTTTATGAAAAGAAACAGATTATCAATAGAGTGATCTCGACTATCATTGAGATTCACCCAAGGCCTCTGGAGAGAGCTCGTGCTATTGTAACTAAGGCAGAGGAAAAGCTGTGCGTCTAGAATCTGTGTTTTCTAATGCTAGAGAGGAAAACGGAGGGGGGTAGAAATGACAGTCCTTTGCAGGAAAGAATCCTGAAGGCTAATAAAAATGACCCCCAGCTTGTCAGTTGGAAATTTTTTCTTTTTATTGGAGTATAGTTGCTTCACAATGTTGTATTAGTTTCTGCTGTACAGCAAAGTGAATCAGTTATACATATACATATATCCACTCTTTTTCAGATTCTTTTCCCATATAGGCTATTACAGAGTATTGAGTAGAGTTCCCTGTGCTATACAGTAGGTCCTTATTAGTTATCTGTTTTATATATAGTAGTGTGTATATGTCAATCCCAATCTCCCAATTCATCCCACTCCCCCTCCCCACCTTGGTAACCATGAGTTTGTTTTCTAGTCTGTGACTCTATTTCTGCTTTGCAAGTAAGTTCATCTGAACCATTTTTCTACATATAGGTGATATTCCACATATAGGTGATATTATATGATATTAGTCTTTCTTTTTCTGACTTACTTCACTTTGTATGACAATCTCTATATTACTAAGCCATGAAAAGGAAATTGTTGTTTTAAAGAAGAACTACATCTCTTTAATGTGAAAGAAAAACGAAAATGATCAGGGGATTCCTCTGTTTAAAATGGCAGTTTCATCTTTTTGTAACCAGAACTACCCAAATTCCTACCTATCATTTTTTAGATAACCAGTGCGAAACCTCACTCCTTTAGCAGATGTCTTTTGCTGAGTTGCACATGGCCTGTGCATCTGGAAAGTGAGAAGAGCTTCCATTCTGCACAGCATGCAGACACCTCAAAACTCAGGCCTACCTACTGAGCCAAATGAGATATTCTGAATCAGCTATAAGGTCATTTGGCAGGAAATCACCATCAGTAGGCATTGATTCAACCATTTATTCATTCAACAAACCTTTGCTGAGCTAAGTGCAGTATTTGATAGGAAGATGGCTCTAGGGAAAAAGAACCAGCCAGATGTGTATACAGATCGCTAGAGCAGGCAGTGTTGCAAGTGCTAAGAAGATTCACCCTGGAGTTATTGGTCACAGGTATTTGATTCTTTTTTGCTATTTAATACTCCTCATAATTTATTTCAGTCAATGAAGGATTTAATCTTAATAAAAATAGGGGGGGAAAGAAAATAAACCAAAACACAAAAAAAGCTTAACATCATGAAATGTGACATCCCTCTCCTATTTTTTCCATTGCCCGACACCAAGAAAATGAGACCTTTCTCTTGCCATGTGTTGTGTTTTAATAAACTGTACATTAGCTTCGTTCAACCGCTCCAGCCCCTGGCTATCCAGTTTTCTGTACATTAGTTTTAAATACACACAGCTTTGCAATAACACCATAGCTGAAGCTGTGCCTCAAGTTAAGAAATGGTTAGGATTGCTTTACATTTGCAGTCCCATTGAAAACATTTATTCAATCAAAGGGAAAAAATAAATGTGGTCCCTCAGCTCTGTCAAGTATAAACTGTTATTGATCCCTTAAATGAAATTTGTTCATGCTGATCGATCAAACACATTATCTTTTTTTCCAGTCTATTACCAGCAATTGGAAACTCTCAAGCGTCAATAGTTGTTTGACCATATACAGCTGTAAATTTAGACAGTTGCTTTCAAACCTGAATTATTTTTCCCCATCCATCTCTCCCAAAAAGTGAAGTTGACATTGAGATGATTTCTCTCTGAGCTGATAAAAAAAATAATTGAATAACATGGTGACAATAATTGGTGTCTCTCCTGCTAAGCTCCATGGTAGTAGGAAAGAATCAAGCTGTGAAACATGGCTTTAGCAACAGCAGACCCACCAGCCTCCTCTCCTTCTCCTGGTCTCCTTACACTGGGGGCCATCTCAACTTCTTCACACATCGTTAGCCACATTTGACACAGAATCATTTATTATTCAACTTTCTTCCTTACAAGTTCTGTTACTGTTGGGTGGCATCTGACTTATTACCCCACTCAAGTTGTATGCACCTTACATAACAAATGAATCCACTAGGAGCACAACCTCTCTATAGAGCAGCCAATGTTCATATCAGAGATGTACTTCAGGGGAGCTTATATTTCCACAAAGTTTTAAAAAGCAAGACTGACCCAATAAAGGCAATGGATTCCAATCATTCATTCATTCACTCATTCATTTATTCATCCAGCAGGTTTTCAGGCCATTTATTGGTTCATTCTAGTCTCATAGTTCTGCCTTATATTTCTACTTAGATACCACTATAAAATGTTTTATTATATCACATATTTATTGCACTGCAAGTCGAATTTATTTCCTGTATACACAGTGAAGTGCAGTACGATAAGTTGATTATATGGATGTTGAACTTGCCCCAATACCAACACAACGTGTTAGGCTCTATAGTCATAACAACATGAATCTGACAAATCCCAGAACAGATCTAAATTGTCCAACTAAAAATGTAAATCATTATAGTTACCAGAGAAACATAAGCATTTGTTGGAAATAAGACAATGATTTCACTCCCATTTCAGTATACAGGGAGAATTCTATTGTTCTTATATTGTTTCTCAATAATGATATATTTATATTTTATGATAATAGATCATTGTCTACACAAATTCTGTCAGTGAGTGGATACATGTATTGAGTAGATTCAAGTATTATAGTCTTTTTCCCCCTAGTTGACCATTTGACCACTTATCAGAGCAAACCTTCTGCTTCTAGGTTAGACTATAAAATCAATTTCCCACTGCTAGTTTCAGTTGTCAGCTCTCTAGAACTCAAGTTATATCTTCAAAAGGAACTTAATTTATTGTTGACTGTATTTTTTAAAAAGTAACTTTTACCTCTTTTTTTTTTGACTCTTTAATTTCTTTTTTTTATTGAGGTATAATTGACATTTAATATTATATTATCTTCAGTTATACAACATGATTATATATTTGTATATATTGTAAAATGGTCACCAAAATAAATCTCAATAACGTTTGTCACCATACATACTTGCAAAATTTCTTTTTTTATTCAGATGAGAACTTTTAAGATCTACTCTCTTAGTCACTTTCAGGAAAGATGGATGCAAAGATATAGAGATCTATAGTGACAAATGCATGTGTAAGTGAGGCACAGAGATGTGCCAAGTAAGGGATGGCTGGGAATGAAAAGCTTCTACACAATTAGAGTAATACTATTATGAAAACAATGGAGAAGAGGTGACTTGGGGTAAGAGATCTACAACTCTTTGCATTTAACATGATTGCCAGAGTCATGGGTGTGGAGGTGGGCAAAATGTCTAAAGGGGTCAAAAGATATAAACTTCCAGTTATAAAATAAGTAGGTCATGAAATGTAATATACAGCAATGTGACTATGGCTAATAACACTGTACTGTCCATCTGAAACTTTTACCTCTTAATTGCTATCATTAGGCACCTACTTTCTAGAGCTGTCAATATCATATATGTTTGTCTTCTATCTTACTGATAGGTAATAGTTTGCCAAGCAAGCTTAGAGAGCAGTGACTCTTTATTAAAACTAATAAAAGAGGGAATCACAGGATTTTATAAATTCCTCTGGAAATTATTACTGACAAGACTGTCTTGAATTCCTAAGCAGAAAAAACACACTGAGAAGTTAACATGCCTTGTCAACACAACAAGCTAGTGACTTTTCTGCCTCATTTGTATAAAAAAGTACTTTTTAGCAGGTGTCATTCTACTATTGTCTAAAGTTCCATTTCTCTTATGAGAGCAATAAAGGTCATGGTCTGTTGAAGGAGAAAATAAATATAAAATGCATCAGCATACAAAACCAGATTTCAATGATGTTTACTGATTATAAATCTTAAAACTCCAGATATAAATATGATAAGCAGTAGGCAACAGATAATAGAGTCAAAACTGGAAAGATATAAAACTCTAAGAAAAGGCATTATTGAATAGTAAAGCCCAGAAAAGGGAATATCTGAACTAAGAAGTTCGGAAACTAGAAATAACTTCAAGTGTTAGAGAAACATATTCTTCTTGTAGACAAAATATAATTGCTGGAGAGAGATCTTCAAGATAAAAAGCAGTGTTGTTGGCCTGTTTACTGTCTGTCAAAATCCCCAAATCATTGTTTCTTCTACTTCCTAGTGAATTCACAGAAAAATAAACTTCACGTTAACTCTATTAAATCGATTACCAGTCAAGAAGTATTTTTGGAATTAATTCCCATAAAGTAATGGATAATATAAAATTTCATGATTCCTGCTAATTAGGACAGAAACAATTGATGTCACATGTAGTTTAATTTTAGAAATGGCACCATACACAATACAATGGGAATAGGGCACTTTAAAATTAATATTGACAAATAGTACTGAGGGTTTCCATAATGTTGAAAAAATACACACTTCAGAAAGTCAAACATAATTCTCATTTTCTCCTCATAGAAGAATCAACACAATTGAAAGAAAGTCCAAATTAGCTGGAGTTCATTTTCATCCTGTACTATTGGATGTGAAAAAAACTTGATTCCTCAATTCATTCAATCTTCTTCTTCCTATATACTTAATGTGACCATTTGATTCTGGTTTATGGTTATATGGATGGGAATCCTTAAAAACAACAACCAAAAAAAACCCAATATTCGTAAGGTCAATATTGTGAGCATACTTAGAACTCATTATACTATAAAGAAGTTACTCACAAAAACCTTAATCTGGGCAATAAACTATTTTAATTTGAACCATAACTGTACAGAGTTTAATTAGTAATAGGTTGACGTCTAATTGTGTATAGAAAGCTGCTGTTCAGCCCTGATTTTTTATCTCTAAATGGTTTTGGCCGGATGCAAAGGAATATGGGTACACGTCATATGAATGTCTAAGCCACACTGCCTTCGCGTGACAGCTCAGAGTGCAGAACTGGATCCCCACAGACGCAGAAAGCCTCTCTTATGTTTGTTGAAGCAATATACTGTTTTGTTTAAAATTAAGGGAAAAAACTGTACAGATAAATACTAGAATTATTTTGTTTCTAAGCCAATATTAGAGTTACTCACCTGGATTCATCATATTTTAAAATTTTTCCAACAATAATAAGAACTAATGCTTATTGAGGCAGTGTTTTAAGTGTTTAAATGTATTAATTCTTTCCACCTTCACGTTAATCTTCTATGGCCTAATAACTCATCTTGAGTCATACAGCTCGTTAGTGGGAAAACCAAGACTTGAATCCAGAAAGGCTTGCTTCAGAAGCCTTTTTTTCTACACTATTTTGCCTCTCAAGTAAAACAACATGACCATTTATGCCTCTCTAGGAACAAGCCCAGTGCTTGGGCTAATGTCTTTGCTGCCATGTAGTAGACACTGTGGTTTCTGGAGGTTAATCTTGAGGACTTGATGCAATAATAATGATATTAAGCTATCTTCTTACAAACTGTAGAATTCTTCACAACGAAAAATCACAGCCAAATGGCTCATTTTTTTCGAGTGCACATTAAACATTCACCAAGATGGGCCATATTCATAGACCATAATACAAATCTCAATAAATTTGAAAATATTCAGGTCTCACAGAATATGTTTTCTGACCACAGCAAAATTAAGTTAGAAATTAACAACAGAAAGATTTCTGGGAAAGTCCTAAGTATTTGGAAAATAAATAATACTCTTTTAAATATTGCATGGGTTAAAGAAAAATTAAAAGAGATATTCGAAAGTACTGTAAACTAATGCACATAAACATATCAAAATTTGTAGGATGCAGTAACCTACAGTAGAGTTAGCAGTAACCTACAGAAGAGGAAAATTTTTAGAACCAATCCCCAATATTATTAAAAAACAAGTGAGGTCTCGAGTAGTAACCTCATAATCAACTTTAAGATATTAGGACAAGAAGAGCACACTGAACCCAAAGTAAGCAAATGAAAGTCACAGAACCTGGGATGATGCTGGGACACCCCTCCTAGACAACAAGGACTGAGAAGGATCACATTGTAAACAGAAGAGGAGCACTTTTACTTTGACCGCATCCCCCTACCCCCAGGCCCGCATGGCACCGCACTGAGAGGGTCCTCCTAGGCCTACAGTTTCTCCAGGAGATAAAAAAGATCCCAAGGTGGACCTCCAGCTTGGCCAGAGTTGTGGGATGCTTCCCAGGAGGCTCACTCCAATCTCATCTCATGGAGATCGTTGGAGGGATGTTGGGAGCTTGACTACTTGGTATCAGGTAGAAATGGAGAAGAGGGGTGAGGGCTTACAGCAACCAGCACTCAGATCTTGGTGGGTAATGTGTCTGCTCACAGCAGCACCTGAGCAGAGATCCCAACCAGCAGTTCTGCTCATCTGCAGAGCCAGTGGCCCCATCTGGCCAGGGAACTGGGTTGGTTTGCATCCCCAGCCAATTGACCATACTGGACATGGAGCCCATTCTACAGCCCCATCCAGAAGGAAAGCAAATTCCCAGTCTACTGCTCAGGATAACCTTAAGTCCCACCCCTCTGGGAAGCCTGGCCACAGATACCCAGAAGCTGCATCCTACATCCTACATTGGCAGGGAGCTAAGCCAGCAGCCCTGCCCAAATGTTCGGCATAACCTTTAGTGGCATAACAAGGGACCCCAAAGAGTGACACTGAGAAGCCTCAGAGCCCAGCCTCTTGCACTGCCCAGCCGTGGTGCCCAGCCCTCAACCCCACCAAGCAGCACAGCCAAGCATATGACCCTACCCAATTGCTGAACACAGCATGCAGCCCCACCCAACCAAGGAGCCAAGACAGTGACCCCACCCAACCATGGAGAACAGTCTCCAGCTCTGTCCAGCTTATGGGGTAGAACCATAGCCTGCACCTAACCAGAGGCCCTGGCTAGCAACATTGCCTGCAAGTGGACCACTGTCAGCTGCATACCCATCCTGAAGCCCAGCTTGTGACCCCACCCAATCTGGGTCAAATCAAGGAGGTGAAAGATCTGGTCACTGGAAACTATAAGACACTGATGAAAGAAACTAAAGAAGACACAAATAAATGGAAAGCTATCCTGTGTTCATGGATCAGAAAATTAATATTGTTAAAATATCCACACTACCTAAAGTCCTCTATAGATTCAATGCAATCTCTGTCAAAATTCCAAGGGCATTTCTTTTACAGAAGTAGAAAAATAAATCTTAATATTCATATGTAACCACTAAAGACCCCCACTAGCCAAACCAATTCTGAGAAAGAACAAATTTGGAAGCATAACAATTCCTAATTTAAAACTATACCACAAAATTATAGTAATCAAAATAGTATGACTTTGGCATAAAGACAGACACATAGGCTAATGGAAAAAAATTGAGATCCCAGAAATAAACTAATATTTGACATCAGAACCAGGAATACTGAATGGGAAAAGTCTTTTCAATAAATGGTGTTTGGAAAACAAAATATCCACATGAAAAAGAATGAAACCAGACCCTTATCTCACACCACTCACAACAATTAATTCAAAATGGATAAAGACTTAAAAGACCAGAAGCCATAAAACTCCTAGAAGAAAACATAGGGGGAAAGTTCTTTGACATTAGTCTTGGAAATGAGTTTTGGCTATGACACAGTAAGAACAAGTAACAAAATAAAAAATAAGCAAGTGGAACTGCATCAAACCAAAAAGCTTCTGCACAGCTGAATAAATATCAACAAAATAAAAAGGCAACCTACATATTGAGAAAATATATTTGCAAACTCCTCACATACCTGAGGAGTTCATACCAAAAATATATAAGGAAATTGTACAACTTAATAGCAAAGAGTAAATAATGCTATCAAAAATGGGCAAAACGTCTAATAGACATTTCATCAAAGAAGATATACAAATTGCCAACAGATACACAAAAACATGCTCAACATCACTAATCATCAGGGAAATGCAAATTAAAACCACAATGAGATATCACCTCATACTGGTTAGAATGGCTATTATCAAAAGTCAAGAGATGAGTGCTGGAGAGGATGTGGAGAAGAGGCAACTCTATGTACTGTAAATTAGTATGCAGCCACGACAGAAAACAGTATGGAGTTTCCTCAAAAATTTAAAAGTAGAAATACTGTATGATCCAGTAATTCCACTTCTGGGTATATGTTCAAAGGAAATGGAATCACTGTCTTGAAGTGATACCTGCACGCCCATTTTCATTGCAACATTATTCCCAATAGCTGAGATATGGAAGCAACATATGTGTCCATCAATGGATAAATGGGTAAAGAAAATATGGTATACACACACACACACACACACACACACACACACACACACACACTGGAATATTATTCAGCCATAAAAAAGAGGGAAATCCTGCCATTTGTGCCAACATAGATGAACTTTGAGGACATTATGCTAAGTGAAATAAGTCAGACAGAAAGACAAATACTGTACTATATCACTGATAAGTGGAATCTAAAAACAAAAAAAAAGAAAAAAAAATACCCTGAACTGATAGAAACAGAGTAGATTGTTGGTTTTCAAGGGCAGGAGGTAGGGGAAAAAGATGGAGGTAGTCAAAGGATACAAACTTTCAGTTATAAGATGAATAACTTCTGGGCATCCAATGTACAGTATGGTGACTGTAGTTAACAATACTCTCTAGTATACTTGAAAATTGCTAAGAGTAGTTAAGAGTTCTTACCACACACACAGAAAATGGTAACTATGTGAGGTGATGGATGCATTAACTAATTGTGGCAATCATTTTTGAATATATATGTGTGTGTATATATATTAATATATATATCAAATCATCATGTTGTACAACTTTAACTTACACAATCTTTATTTCAATTACATCTCAATAAAGCTGGAAGAAAAAAAATGAAAAAAAATAGATATCTGGACTAGCCATATATCAGTTAAAGAAAATGCATTGTAGTTTATGACTTCCCACAAAGAAAATTCTAGGTACAGATGCCTTCCCTAATGTATTCTAACAAACAATTAAGGGAAAATGGTACTACACAAAATTTTCCAGAAAATTGGAGTGAAAGGTCTACTTCTTGATTCAATCTATGAGACAAGCTCTACATTTACACCAAAACCAGACAAAGACATTACAAGAAAAGAAGTAATTCTCAAAATTCAATGGTAAGAAAACAAGCAATGCAATTAAGTAAATGCACAAAAGATCTGAATAAACACTTCCCCAGAGAGGATTTATGGATGAGATATTATTACAAGAAAAGGTATTCAATATCACTTGCTAGAGAGGAAATGAAAATTAAAACAGAAATGAGGTATTACTACACACCTATTAGAATGGCTGAAATATAAATACTGATAATCCTAAGTGCCAATAAGCAACTGGATCTCACATACATTGTTGAATGCAAAATTGTACAGCCACTCTGGAAAAAGAGTTTGCAGGTTCTTTAAGTGTATTTTAAACATGCGTTTACTGTAAGACCAAGAAATCCTATTCCTAGGTATTTTGCCTAGAAAAATAAAAAGTTATGTTCTCACAAAACCCTGTACATAAATGTATTCATAGTCACCAGAAACTGGAAACAACTCAAATATCCTTCAACAAGTAATGGATAAACAAACTGTGGTATAGCCATACAACGTAATACTACCCAGCAATCAAAAGGAACAAACTATTGATACAACAACTTGGACGAATCTCAAAGACATTACACTGGGTGAGAGAAGCCAGTCTCAAAATGTTATCTAGTATACAACACAGTTTATATGACAGTTTTGAAAAGACAAAACTATAGTAATGGATAACAGAGCAAAGGTTGGCATGGGGTGGAATAAGACCACAGAGGGGCAGGTAGAGGAAGTTTTTTTGGGTTGGTGGAACTGTTTTGTATCCTAATTGTTGACGTGGTTATATGAAATTATACATGTGGTAACATTCATAGAACTGTGCACCAAAAAGTCATTTTTATTGCATGTTAACTTTCTTAATAGAATAATATATTTAAAAATAGAAAATATACTTTGATATTAAGAAAACAAACAACCTAATTAAAAATGAGTAAAAAACTTGAACAGATATATGGGTGGCAAATAAGCACATGAAAAGATGCTCAACATCACTAGTCATTGGGGAAATGTCAATTAAAATTGTAATTCTAGGGCTTCCCTGGTGGCGCAGTGGTTGAGAGTCCGCCTGCCGATGCTAGGGGACACGAGTTCGTGTCCCGGTCTGGGAAGATCCCACATGCCGCAGAGCGGCTGGGCCCGTGAGCCATGACCGCTGAGCCTGCGCGTCCGGAGCCTGTGCTCCGCAACAGGAGAGGCCACAACAGTGAGAGGCCCACGTACCGCAAAAAAAAAAAAAAAAAAAAAAAAAAAAATTGTACTTCTACTCACTTGTTAGAATGGCTAAAGTTAAAACATCTGACCATACCAAGTGTTTGGTGATATGGAGAAACCAGAATTCTCAGTGCTGCTAGTGTGAACCTAAAATGGTATAACCACTTTGAAAAATCGTTTAGCAGTTTCTCTAAAATTTAAAAATATACCTACCATGTGTTTCATCCATTCCACTCTTAGTTATTTACCCAAAAGGAATTGAAAGCACATATTTATACAAAGGCTTATACACAAACATCATAGCAACTTTATTTGTAATAGCTAAAATTTAGAAACAGTCCAAATGTCCATCAACAGATAAACAAATTGTGATATATCTTACACAATTTGGAATACTACTCAACAAAAGGAGAGAACTAAATCACACAAGAAGATGGGTGAATTTCAAAATAATTATGCTGAGTGAAAGAATTGTTACAAAAAAGAATACATTCTGTGTGATTCCATTTCTATAAAATTCTAGAAAATGCCAACCAATCTATTGAGACAGAAAGCAGAGCAGTGGCTTACTAGAGGATGGGGAGGTGGTAATGGGGAGAGGTGAGGCAGAAAGACAAGGAGGGGCAGGAGAGAAGGATTTAAAGAGGGCACATGGGGCTTCCCTGGTAGCGCAGTGGTTGAGAGTCTGCCTGGCGATGCAGGGGACATGGGTTCGTGCCCCAGTCTGGGAGGATCCCACATGCCGCGGAGCGGCTGGGCCCGTGAGCCACGGCCGCTGAGCCTGCGCGTCCGGAGCCTGTGCTCTGCAACGGGAGAGGCCACAACAGTGACAGGCCCGCGTACCACAAAAAAAAAAAAAAAAAGAGGACACAAAAAATGTTTGGACATGATAAAGATGTTTATTTCTTGATCTGTGTGATGGCTTCATGGGTGTATACATACTTCAGAACTTATCAAATTGTATATATTTAAAATGTGAAGTTCATTGTACATCAATTTACCTCAGTAAAGCTCTTTAGAAATAAAAAAATAAATTTTAAAATATGAAGCATGAGAAAAAAGAGAGAATTTTGAGAAAGACATTCATAATTATTTTTACCTGTTCAAAAAAGTGCGTAAAGGTGAGTGAAGGTGACCACTTGCCCCTCACAAACGCAAGCCCAATTTCATCTGGACCTCTTTTTCATTCCTCACTCCCACTCATGTCAAATTCTTCACTTCTTAATATGATACCAAAATAGCCATGAGGAAAAGTAAAAAAAAGGGTAGCAAGTTTGGTCAGGGTTTGTCTTCTTCCTCCTGATCTCCTTGGATGCCCCAGGTTGCAGGGAAAGAAAGAGCTCATTGCTCTTTTCTCCAAATGTCCCAGACAGAAGTGGGTTGAGTTGGTTTGGGGAGCATGTTTACACAGATAACTCATCAGGACCATTGTCAGGATTGTCAAAAACACAGAAAAGCTGTTTCTGAACCTCCGGCAAAGCATGGTTCCATCCAAGTGAGAGCTGAAAAAAATCTCAGTTTTTCTAAGAAAATCCCATAGACCCAACAGATTCAGTGTCATCCGAATACTCCACATGCAGTTTTGCTTCTTTACCCATGTCTATTTAAGCGATTTTTGAAAGCTGTAATTATATAAACAGAGAGCCTCCCACACTCTGACAAGTGGAAAAATACATATTAACTCCAGACAAAATGTGGGTGGTAGTATCTTTTTTTCTTTCTGTCAGAAACTATGAAACACTACTGCAAACAGCAATAAATGACTAAAAGTCTTTTATATTAGAAAATGCCATGTAGTTTCCTAGGATATTATTTTACTTTTTTATCTCTGCTGGATAAACAGCAAAGTTCTTAAATCTAATTCTTCCTTCCCTATAAAATGATGTCAATCCATCCCATTTCCCAAATACTTCTGTTTGTAAGATTTGGCTAATAAGGGAAATGCTTGTGTTTCTATTATGAGGTGTATTGAATGGGTTCCTTCTGATATTGTGATTTCTTACAATTTGAAATGCAAGGTATGGGGAACGGGCAATGGAAAAGAAAGACAAGACGTAGGCTTGTCCTCTGGCTTACAAACTAAGCACATCTAAGGGAGAATTTCATGTCAATATCAATGTGAAATACAAGGTCACAAACCAAAATCAGATGTTGGAATTGGCGCTGTTGTAACTGCTTACCTTGGACTAACTTTACCTTTTAAATCATTCCTTTAGTGGCTCAGTATAATATTAGTGTCTGTTGAATGTTTGTCATGTAAAAACAGGCATAAAGAACTTAAATTCACCCCAGAAAAATTAGGAGGAAGGAGTAAAGCAGAGATTAGAATTCGGTTAGCCAAGCTTCAGAGCCCTACTTTCAACCACCATGCCATGCTGTATCTCAAAGTTGCAATTCATATTTATTCAAAGCTTACCCTGGGCCCAGGCATTATTCTAAGCCCTGTACATTTATTATCTCAGTTAAGTCCCACAATAGGCCTATCATGTAAGCATCTCTATTTTTCCAGTTTTCCAGATGATGGGATTGAGGCACAGGAAAATTACGTAGCTTGCCCATGATTCATGGCAGCAGGCAGAGGAGGAATTTAAACAATGACATCGAGGACAATGAATTAGTACCTACTCTGGGCAAATCACCATGTCTAGCACAGGAGATTTATAGATAAAGCCCTTGTCAGGAAGCAGCTTAGAGTCTGGTTAAGGAGTCAGGCAAGTAAGCCATGGTCTTATCTATTCTTCTTCCTCACTTCAGTTTTTATGCTTTCTTCTGTCAAGATTTCATTCTATGTACAGAAAAATAATGGAAGGCATAACTGATCCACCTCTCACTTCAAAATGTTGGTACTACTAGAGAAAGGAAGTGGGAGAATATAACATTCTTATGTTCATCTTTAAAGAGCTTGGATCTAAAAATGTTGAGACATACCAGAGATTGACAGTTGCCAATTCACCCAGTCTCTGTCAAATCTGGGTCCATATGTCTAAGTCTTCCATGGACTATTGGGTGACAAGAACCTCCATTCTATAGAATATAATTTAGCTAGAAGGAAGGTGCAAGTAATTTCAAGCCAGGGAAATGTTTCTAAGGAATCCAAAGACACATGGACAAAAATAGATCCATTCTGCTGGAGTGGATCATTCCTGAGAGGAAAATGTGGAACATCTGATCAGCAAGAAATAAACCTTTGAGGGGCTTCCCTGGTGGCGCAGTGGTTGAGAGTCCGCCTGCCGATGCAGGGGACACGGGTTCGTGCCCCGGTCCGGGAGGATCCCACGTGTCGCGGAGCGGCTGGGCCTGTGAGCCATGGCCGCTGAGCCTGCGCGTCCGGAGCCTGTGCTCTGCAACGGAAGAGGCCACAACAGTGAGAGGCCCGTGTACCGGAAAAAAAAAAGAAAAGAAAAGAAAAGAAATAAGGCTTTGAGTTACTGAGATTTTTAAAAAATTATTTGGAGATATTTTGTTATAACAACTAACATTTAAAACAGAAATTCCTATCTGGAACAGTGTTCTGCTGTAACAACAATTATGAAATTGTATGGCACTGGCTTAGAAGTCAAAATGGTTACAACAGGCTGGGCAGCTGGAAACGCACATTATACCATGTAAAATATTTGATAAAACTGTGACCATTTGGAAGGCAGACTATGTACCCCCTGAGACTATAGCTTTTAAGGGAAGTTGTTGGAAAATGTCAGAAAGTTATGAGCTACTATGTGCAGCTGTTAGCAAGGTATTATAAGAAAGAGATGTCTTCAGGCAAGAATCGGCTCATTGTGAGGTACAAATTAAAGAAAATAGAGAGTCAAGAGCTTTATTTAGTTGAAAATGATGTTTATTTTGGGATCCTCAAATAGTAAGACAGGTAAGTTTGAACAAAGCTTTGAGCATCAAAGGTCCAGTTAGATTTCTTAGTTGAATAAAGCGTTTCAGTCTTGCAGCAAAGATTAACCATACCCAAGTCATGAAGTTAAGGTAGAGAGGCATAAGGATCAGGAAACAGAGAAATAAAGTAATAAAGAAAGAAAGAAACTTGGTTGTAATGACTGGAATGTAGAACTGAATGAAACAGTACAGGTAAAAAACTGAATAAATGTGTGTGGGACTAGTACTGCCCCCCCAAAAAGAACACAAACAACAATAACAGGAACAATAAAAATCAACTGTTTGAACTTTAAACAAGCTCAAACTTGAAGAATTATGAAATGGGCATACTATCTAACACCCAACGAGAGTATGCTGTCTAACATGCTCTCCACACGTGGCCAAAGGGAATATGGAGGAAGCTCCCAAAGGCTGAGGACATCTGAGACCAAAGGGAACAAGAAACAAGGGGACAGAAGCTTCCAGGAGGCATAATCAGGGACTATGGAAGAATTTCCCTACTGTCGGGGCAAAGGAACTTCACAGCTCCGTTGGACTTTATGATGGAAATAATGAGACCCCCTAAATGCTGAGTTTCTCATTGTTGCTTTTCTAAACGGGAGCTTGCATTGCAGTTACCGTCTTTCTGCCCCACTGCTGTGTGCTAGATGGCGGAGGCAGAGGCAGGAGGCAGCAGAGATATCTTGTCTTCAGATCAGAAGCCAGTAGAACATTTGGACCTGAGAGAGATCAAGCACTGTATCTCCCCTAGAGGTTCTAGATGTTAAACTGGGTTTGTTTATTGGATCGAATTTTGGGTTGTGTCCCTGGGGAAGAGATAAGTGTATTCTAAGAGTGGGACTGGAATTGCAGGGACTGGTCAGCTCTTCACCAAATGCATTTACTCTTCTTCCTATGCACATAGCTAGTCTAGAATCCCCATGGCCTTTCTGTTGACATGGCCATGTGGCTGGTTCTCACCAATGGAATTTGAGTGGAATAACACTTGTCACTTTTGGGATAAGGGGACAAGAAGTGAGTGTGTCTTATTCACCCTCATTTCCCCCATCAATAAGCTAAATGCAAATGAGCAAGAAGCCCTGGAGAAGGGCAAAGTTGCAAGATGAAGGAGTCCTCTGTTCTAGAAAGATTATTTGGAAGGCCAGCTACCAACTAGGAACGTTCACATGGGACTGTTTATGTGCAAGAAAGAAATTTTCATTAAGTCACTGATATTTTTTCAGATTTGTTTGTTACAGAAAACATTATCCTAAGTAATACAAATGCACAGAGCCTGCAGGATTCTAATTTGATCGATGCCACTTTATCATATAGCTTAGTCTGTGCTAAGCTCTGTTCTAAGTCTTTTACGAAGTATTTTACATATATCACCGTGTATTACACACATACATACACGCATATAGTCCATTAAGTTCTGTATCAAATATAGGCTGTACCTCAGAATTTAATACTTAATTGTACCTCAGGAGACACAAAAATTAGTCCTTTAACTATCTAAAAGTTGCAAAAGAAAGTCAGTTTGACTAAACAAAACACAGGTTGATCCTTAGAGCCCTTTAATTACCCCTGTAAGATCTGCCTGAGGAGCACCCCACTTCTGGCTCTATCATAACATTTCCTTACTCATCTCTTTATTGGCCATTCATTTGAAGACACCGCCTAGACAGGAACTTGAGTCCAAGTTACACAATAGACTTCATTGGATTCCATTTTACCTACGTTAAAACAAGTATGTCCTTATATAGTGTGGAATCATCATTAAACAAGTATTTATTGTGCACTTACTGTTGCTCAGCTCTGTGCTAGAGAATAAAGATAAATGACACATGACCTCTGTTCTTGAGGAGGACAGAGTTTAGTGAACACACAGGCATGTTAAAACCTATTACAACAAAACCTGATGAATGCTGTCATAGCAGCATGCATGGAGTACGATGTGAGCATTGGAGTCAGAGTCATAATTCTTGCAAAGAGCGTTCTGTAGGCAAAAAAAGATTTTGAATCAGAGGTGTGAAAAATGTGCACACAAACACACACACATTATGTGAAAAAAAAATGCTAGTGACCCCTTCAGCCAATTATTCACAACTATTCACCATAGTACTGGTCCAATTTTGTCACAAAATAGCTCCAGCCGTCTTAAAACAATGCATCAAAAGCCGTGTCCAAGTACCATAGCATTTACTATTATTTGGAAATCCTTGTGTGATTTCTGCCATTTATTTTCGGATTTAATGCCAACTTGATTATCACTATTACTAGTGCTCTTGCCTTCAAAGTTTCTCCCCACCAACACTTTTTTAAAAATTAATTCTTCCACAATTCTCTCAGTTGAAACCTGGGATTCATGTCCGATTCCTCTTTATCACCCCCACTTTCAAACAAAGCTTTGCCCCTCATTCAGGCTTTTTATTCTTCATGCCTGCACTCCTGAGATCACCTGCCTTGTAGCCTCTCTGTTTTTCCTTCATCTGATTCATTCTGATAATCTCCAACAAATGAATATTCCAATAGCCCCATTTTAACTATGTCACACTCTCCTTCCAAATCTTTCCATAGTCCCACATGACTTAAGTCCTAGCTTTGTTACTTACTCACCAGTTTATTATTTTAGTTAAGATTTGATTGCCCAATCTGTAAAATAGGGATAATTATTATATTTAACTCATATATTTATCATCAAGTTCAAATCTTTGAAACATGTATTTAGAACAGTTTCCAGTGCATAGTAAGCATTCAATAGATTTGAGCTGTTGCCATCACTTACGGTAACTCAACATGTAAGGCAGTCTGAAATCTGACAGAAATTTAACTTTCTACTTTTATCTCACATGAAACACCTGTTCACAACAAAGAGCCGTCTTCTCACGGTTTTAGGAACATATCTTGCAAATCTCTTCCTTTGAACCTGTCATTTTTTTATGCTCTGCCCCAAATATCTCTTCTTTCCATTTATTCGAATCCTATTCATTCTTCATGAACCAATTTGAATCTTATCCTCACAAAGCTTCTCTTGCCTTTGCTGATGGTAGATCACTCCCGACTCTGAACAGATACAATGATATTCTTTTGGAGATTATTGTGTATTATGGGGTATGAAATACTGAGAATTTAGGTCAGACTGGAAAAGAGGATGTTTTCATCCCCACCCTGACACAGTTTACCCAGGATACTACCCCAAAGCATAAAATGAACCATAAATGTTTTGGGATTGACTGCTTATAATGTAACTAAGGCTATTCCTATAAAGTTTAGATTAAGAAACCATAAGGCCAAACAGAAAGGAATGAGGAACCATGTCAGAATTCTCTCTGGGTTGCATGGGAAAAGTAGCATCTAAAAAGAAATATTGCTATGATTACCATATCTCCAAATGATAATACAGGGAGAAAGCTAAATATTTTAAAATTAATATCTTTTTGTCTTCTAAGTGTGGGCTCTTTTTTTGTATTTTGTAACTAGAGATGCTTCTTATTCCTGTGCATCGAATCAAAATTGAGACGCACTAATCTAGTCAACTAAAAATGTCAAAGTTTATGTAGAACCTCAATTCAAAATCATTCAATATTTATAATAATTTCATGGTTTGGCAGATCTTCCTGAGGCCTCTGTGACCCACTGTGCTGGACGCCCACTGCCCATCTCCAGGGGACACAATTCACAGATTTCATGTGGATGACCCTTCACTCTACCACCCTGAAGTTTGTACAGAACAGCAGACTCTGTCTATCCAGGTGGGTTGGAAAGTAACCTGTGCATATTTTCTTTTCATTTTTTTCAGAGTATAGTAACGCATCCCCAAAGAGGAGGAAAGCAGTCTAGCCAGTGTGAGTTGTAAATAAGAGCACAAGCTATGAAGTTAGCCAAATCACTGCCTTGCTCTTCACAAGATAGGGAGCCATGGGCAAGTTACATCACCTTTCTGAGCCTTTGTTTCCTCACAGTAAAATGGGGATAATAACAGTACTTCATAAGGTTTTCAGAAGGAGTAAATGAAATGAAGTCTAGCAAAGTGCTCAGCTCATAGGAGTTCAATGTTTACTTTTTCCAGTACAGAATTATGACTGCATTAGGGAAAGAGGTTTTTCTTCTACATTATGAATGCTAGAGAGTAATACCTCTCCCTGACTTCTAACCGCCATTCTGGAAAATCGTGCTGGCCGTCTTCATCCAGTGCAGTAGCTTTCAGACACTTTCTTTAGCAGCAGCATGAGCAGAACCTTTTGGTTTTCAATTAAAATCTTAAACAGGTCCCAGTAAAAAAGGCAGCCATTCTGGGGAAGACTTTGAATTAGAAGACTGGTCCCATCTAGCCAGGTGTTGCCTGAACTTGGGAAAGTTACTTGACCCTTGGAGTCACTTCTCTCATAGGCAAATTTTTAAATAATAGAAAACACTGCCTTGCTTAGTGTTCAAGGTTGTTGTGACACTCAGGGCAGTGCATCTATATCAATGCTCTTTGAAACAGTCACGCAATACACAAATATCCACTAGTTCTATTATCACAACACAAGCTTCTGCATTTTGGCTCACCTATTTGATTTTTTCCCAACAGATTTACCTCCCTAATTATAGGCAGTTCCTTGCTAACAAACGGGTGTATTCCAAAATTTAATTTGCTCATCAGTTGTTAGGAACTCAGCACACATTTTCCCTTAGAAATGGTGTTATAAATGGAATAGTTCATCTCTGAAGCAGTCTTAGCGCAACTCTTTAGCCCCAAATGTAGCTCAAATACTATACGTGTGCTATAAAAACAGTTGGAAATATTATTATTGTATAAGTAATTACAATGGTAAAATAATAAAAATAAATGAGCTTAATTTATCTTTAATGCTGGCATTTAATGACCAGCAAGTCTACCTAGAAAATGGTGCTAGTGGAGATCGTAAAGAGAATCTCTTGAGTCCCACGAGGCTTTAGAAATGGATATGACTTGCTTTTGTGATTGACAAATTTCAAACCCTAGATCTTTCCTTCTTTGGTAACTTTTAGGCTTAGCAATGACTGTTGAGGTAATTGACAGGGGCAGGGATATAACAAAGGGAACAAAGAAAGGTAAGAAGAAGCAAGAAAAGGAAGATAGGGAGAGAAATAAAGATAGAAAGAGCCAGAAATTTAGGGTGAACAGGAAAAATCTTAGAAAAGAAAGAAGAAGGCTGAACTATGTGAATTCAGTTGAGAAAAAAAGAAAAAATAAAAAAGAGTAGGGAAGAAAGTCTTCACTCAGTTAAAGATTAAGGGGAAAATATATATATATAGCTCAGTGGTCAGTCCTATCCTGAGGTCAGTTCTTGCACTGTCATTGGGTTGAGGATATAGGGAACCTCCATAGGGTAGATGAAGAGAGGAAAAGGGAACAGATGTGGGGCTGGCCTTTGGTATGAATTAGACATCTGTTACCAAGGCCGATGACTCTGTAAGTCAATAATTTTAAAAATATTAAAATTATCTGAGGGAATTAGCATCTGATAAATAATTAGGAAAATTAACCAAAGATGAAAATATTTTAACTGGATAATCTACATGGTAGATTGATTTACAATCACTTTAAAGTTGCCTTTAATTTATAGTATAATAGGAAATTGTTTTCCACTCAAACATTAAATATTTATTATGACACCTGATGCTTATAAAGACCCCTAGGGCAGTGAATAAAAAGCTAGTTGTTAAAGTAAGGGCAAACTCTCTCTCAGACAAACCCATCTGCATCTCGAAAGGTCACCAATGACTTGCTCATTGTCACATGCAATTAACTACTATTCAACTGCAACATTTCCTGATACTCCTGCTATCCGATGCTCTCCACCTCTTGGTTCTCCTGACTCTTCCTTCCTGAGTCTTCATCCATCTCTCCACGCATGTCTTTCATCATTGTTTTGGGCCTATCCCCCTTGTCCTTCCTCCTCCTTTTAAATATTATTGTTTCTGAGAGTTCTGAATTTTAGCCTTCTTCTCATTTTACAAATGCTCTATAAACAACCTCATCCACACCCATGGTTCCAACCACCATCTACAGACTATGTTCTAAACACTAATAACACGCAAACCTCTATCTGCAATCCAGACTTCTGAATTCAACTAGAAGATAGTCAGAACCTTTTATAATAAAATTCACTTTTCCTTTCATTTGCAATGTCATAGTTTTGATCATTTAAAAAATTGAAGTGCATTTAAAAAGGAGAGGCAATTTTAACCTTTATAGCTTTTTGCTAGATCTCACAGAAATTAAAATGAAACAACTTGTCTTACTTAACCCTTTATATTTATTTGCCCATCCTTAGTACTATAAGTTGATACAATAAAGAATCCAAAAATATTTTAGAATCCTTCTAACAAAGAAAGCTTTTTTTTTTTTTTTTTGTGGTACGCGGGCCTCTCACTGTTGTGACCTCTCCCGTTGCGGAGCACAGGCTCCAGACGCGCAGGCTTAGCGGCCATGGCTCACGGGCCCAGCCGCTCCGCGGCGTGTCGGATTTTCCCGGACCGGGGCATGAACCCGTGTCCCCTAGCATCAGCAGGTGGACTCTCGACCACTGCGCCACCAGGGAAGCCCCCACAAAGAAAGCTTTTAATTGAACTTTAAAAGTTAAAGTCTTCAAAGTTCCAGAATAAATTTTGCTGATATATTTCCTGTCTATGAAATTTGCCTCGGAATTATTTGAAAGGGAGGATTAATTAGGATCCCCCCTTTTTATCTTTAAACACAAAATCTCCAGACTGACTAATATGAGAGTAGAAGAATGCTTTCTCCATTCTGATCTACCATTATTTCTGTTGCTGCCTTACCTTTCAGTTAACATTGAACTTGGAGCTAAAATATATACATTTTGAAATATTTTCATAAAATTTTCTTCCAATAATCATTCTTAGGGAAAGGTGGCAGTTATGCCCCCATACATGAAATGTTAGGCATACTAAAAAAAATTAAAAACCCTATTCTAAGTTATAGTACTAATATTATGGGTGGGGGGAACACTAATAGAATAGAAGTTATCAGTTGAGTCAAACTTCAAATTTGTCATTTCCTATGATACTTTGAATATCTCTCACTATCTATTGAATCATACCACTAAAGACCAGCCAAGTCATACTTTTTGAAATGTGTAAGCTTTCTAATACTAGTAACCCAAGCTCCAAGATAATTCTAATTTGAAAATATGTGCAAGACAAATTCTCCTCTGTTATGTTAAGTGAGTTGGTCGTAACCTGGGCTCACCAAGTTCAAGCCCTCGTTAAATGCTATAAAAAAGGCGGCTGCAGACGCCTACAGGCTGTGAAGAGTGATAGAAGAAACATGAATTTTAAAATCTGACCACCAGTATTTTAATCGTAGGAATGGTTTTGTTTCGTACTATCTTCATGAACTTGGAGAAGGTATTTGACCTCCCCACGCTCAGTTTTCCACAATTTAAATGGGGATAATAATATCTACTTTGCAAATTCCTCATGAATAATGCTGTTGATGTATATTTAAAACTTTTTTTCTGGTACATGGCTTGAAACTTAATAGACGTGCCAAAAAATTCTTTAAAGGCTATTATTCTATTATTACAAGAAGAACAGATATTATGCAACGATTTCTAGAATTCTGATCTAAACCATTTTACCCCCAAAACATCCTTACTGCTATCACCACAACCACTGCTTATTTCTCTAACCTCATCCCTTGCTTCTTTTCCTCTCTCACCCTTGGTTCCATCCATACCAAACCACACATACTCTCTACAAGTGTTGTGCCCTTACACGTGGAACAACTGCCTGGAACTACCTAGTTAATTCTAGTTCTCCTTCAAGGATAGAATCAAGGTTAGAAGCTCTGGGAGGCCAATTATGTCCACCTAGAATAACCTCTGGGCTTGCATTCATCCCTCTGTCTTTGTTCTGCCTGATGCCTAGACTGGACAGAAAAGTGGGGACCATATCTCATGTTTGTTTTTTTTTTTGTATCTCTAAAACATAGCTCAGTGCTGAGCACATAGTAGGTGCTCAATTAATGTTTCTTGAATAAATTGATGAATAAATACATAGAATAGTAGTGTATCTGAAATAGAAAATATGTTAATTATTAAGCAGGGTTTTTGTGTGTGTGTGTGCTTCAGAGATGAGTAATGAGTTATCTTCTAACATATTATTAAAAATTAGTGCATTGCTAGAGAAGCAAAAGTAAGTTCCCCCTGTGAGAGCAGGGGTTCTAAGCCAGTGAGAAGTGAGTGAGCTAGGGAGGGAGTAAAGGCCATGAAAAAATGTGGTGCTTCACAGTGCTGCCAGGGACCTGTTGTTATTACCAATAACTGAAATACTGGGTGGGTGATCAGACTTCTTTTTTTTCCCCTCTCATAAGAGCTCTATTGCCTGCTAATCACCTATGAG